>NC_092708.1:185020149-185320149 GCF_047496885.1 Scyliorhinus torazame | reverse complement strand
CACACCTGTGCAATCACTCACACACCTGTCCAATCACACACACCTGTCCAATCACTCACACACCAGTCCAATCACTCACACACCTGTCAATCACTCACACATCTTCTAATCACTCACACACCTGTCCAATCACTCACACACCTTCCCAATCAATCACACAACTGTGCAATCACTCACACACCTGCCCAATCACTCACACACCTGTCTAATCACTCACACGCCAGTCCAATCACTCACACACCTGTCAATCACTCACATCTTCTAATCACTCACACACCTGTCCAATCACTCACACAACTTCCCAATCACTCACACACCTGTGCAATCACTCACACACCAGTCCAACCACTCACACACCAGTCCAATCACTCACACACCAGTCCAATCACACACATCTGTCAAATCACTCACACACCAGTCCAATCACTCACACACCTGTCCAATCACTCACACACCTTCCCAATCACTCACAAACCAGTCCAATCACTCACACACCAGTCCAATCACTCACACCCCTGTCCAATCACTCACACACCAGTCCAATCACACACACACCAGTCCAATCACTCACACACCTGTCCAAACACTCACACACCAGTCCAATCTTTCACACACCTGTCCAATCACTCACACACCTGTCCAATCACTCACACACCTTCCCAATCACTCACACACCCGTGCAATCACTCACACACCAGTCCAATCACTCACACACCAGTCCAATCACTCACACCTTCCCAATCACTCACACACCAGTCCAATCACTCACACACCAGTCCAATCACTCACACTCCTGTCCAATCACACACACCTGTCCAATCACTCACACACCTGTCCAATCACTCACACACCTTCCCAATCACTCACACACCTGTGCAATCACTCACACACCTGTCCAATCACGCACACCTGTCCAATCACTCACACACCAGTGCAAACACTCACACACCAGTCCAATCACTCACACACCAGTCCAATCACTCACACACCAGTCCAATCACACACACCTGTCCAATCACTCACGCACCAGTCCAATCACACACGCCTGTCCAATCACACACACACACCTTCCCAATCACTCACACGCCTGTCCAATCAGTCACACTCCTGCCCAATCACACATACCTGAGCAATCACACGCACACCTGTCCAATCACTTACACACCAGTCCAATCACTCACACACCAGTCCATTCACTCACACACCAGTCCAATCACACACACGCCTTCCCAATCACTCACACACCAGTCCAATCACTCACACATCAGTCCAATCACTCACACACCAGTCCAATCACTCATACACCTGTCAATCACTCACACATCTTCTAATCACTCACACACCTGTCCAATCACTCACACACTTTCCCAATCACTCACACACCTGTGCAATCACTCACACACCTGTCCAATCACACACACCTGTCCAATCACTCAC
The DNA here is from genome assembly GCF_047496885.1 of Scyliorhinus torazame. Classification (NCBI taxonomy): domain Eukaryota; kingdom Metazoa; phylum Chordata; class Chondrichthyes; order Carcharhiniformes; family Scyliorhinidae; genus Scyliorhinus; species Scyliorhinus torazame. The sequence continues at coordinate 185,318,712 of NC_092708.1, read as the reverse complement.
ACACCAGTCCAATCACTCACACACCTGTCAATCACTCACACATCTTCTAATCACTCACACACCTGTCCAATCACTCACACACCTTCCCAATCACTCACACAACTGTGCAATCACTCACACACCTGCCCAATCACTCACACACCTGCCTAATCACTCACACACCAGTCCAATCACTCACACACCTGTCAATCACTCACACATCTTCTAATCACTCACACACCTGTGCAATCACTCACACACCTTCCCAATCACTCACACACCTGTGCAATCACTCACACACCTGTCCAATCACTCACATACCAGTCCAATCACTCACACACCAGTCCAATCACTCACACACCAGTCCAATCACACACACCTGTCAAATCACTCACACACCAGTCCAATCACTCACACACCAGTCCAATCACTCACACACCTTCCCAATCACTCACACACCTGTCCAATCACTCACACACCAGTCCAATCAGTCACACTCCTGTCCAATCACACATACGTGTCCAATCACACACACCTGTCCAATCACTCACACACCAGTCCAATCACTCACACACCTTCCCAATCACTCACACAACTGTGCAATCACTCACACACCTGCCCAATCACTCACACACCTGTCTAATCACTCACACACCAGTCCAATCACTCACACACCTGTCAATCACTCACACATCTTCTAATCACTCACACACCTGTCCAATCACTCACACACCTTCCCAATCATTCACACACCTGTGCAATTACTCACACACCTGTCCAATCACTCACACACCAGTCCAATCACTCACACACCAGTCCAATCACTCACACACCAGCCCAATCACACACACCTGTCAAATCACTCACACACCAGTCCAATCACTCACACACCTGTCCAATCACTCACACACCTTCCCAATCACTCACACACCTGTCCAATCACTCACACACCAGTCTAATCAGTCACACTCATGTCCAATCACACATACCTGTGCAATCACACGCACACCTGTCCAATCACTTACACACCAGTCCAATCACACACGCCTTCCCAATCACTCACACACCAGTCCAATCACTCACACATCAGTCCAATCACTCACACACCAGTCCAATCACTCACACACCTGTCAATCACTCACACATCTTCTAATCACTCACACACCTGTCCAATCACTCACACACCTTCCCAATCACTCACACACCTGTGCAATCACTCACACACCTGTCCAATCACACACACCTGTCCAATCACTCACACACCAGTCCAATCACTCACACACCTGTCAATCACTCACACATCTTCTAATCACTCACACACCTGTCCAATCACTCACACACCTTCCCAATCAATCACACAACTGTGCAATCACTCACACACCTGCCCAATCACTCACACACCTGTCTAATCACTCACACGCCAGTCCAATCACTCACACACCTGTCAATCACTCACACACCTGTGCAATCACTCACACACCAGTCCAATCACTCACACACCAGTCCAATCACTCACACACCAGTCCAATCACACACACCTGTCAAATCACTCACACACCAGTCCAATCACTCACACACCTGTCCAATCACTCACACACCTTCCCAATCACTCACACACCAGTCCAATCACTCACACGCCAGCCCAATCACTCACACCCCTGTCCAATCACTCACACACCAGTCCAATCACACACACACCAGTCCAATCACTCACACACCTGTCCAATCACTCACACACCAGTCCAATCACACACACCTGTCCAATCACACAAACACCTTCCCAATCACTCACACGCCTGTCCAATCACTCACACACCAGTCCAATCACTCACACTCCTGTCCAATCACACATACCTGTGCAATCACACGCACACCTGTCCAATCACTTACACACCAGTCCGATCACTCGCACACCTGTCAATCACTCACACATCTTCTAATCACTCACACACCTGTCCAATCACTCACTGTAATATCCCTCACAAGGCCCAGGGGGACACTCTGATTGATATCCCTGAGGGGCATGTTCAATATGAGCTTCGCCTCTAGTGGGCCGCGGCCCGCCCAGCTGAGGTTCATAAGATCTCAGTATAAAGGCCAGCCCGTAGAGGGACCGGGAGCTTGGTTCTCCCAATGGCACTGTCCTCTGTAAATATATTCATTGCCATAAGCAGACTTTCTGTGACTGTAATAAAACAACAGCCACCTTAATGCTTGGCTTCCTGGGTCTTTATATTCACACACCTATCCACTTACTCACCAAATGGCCCAATCACTCACACACCCCCAATCACTCACACTCCTGTCCAATCACACACACACCTGTCCAATCATCTGCCCAATCACTCACACACCTGTGCAATCTCACACACACACCTTCCCAATTACTCACACTCCTGTCCAATCACTCACACTCCTGTCCAATCACTCACACACCTGTCCAATCTCACACACACACCTTCCCAATCACTCACACACCTGTGCAATCTCACACACACACCTTCCCAATTACTCACACTCCTGTCCAATCACTCACACTCCTGTCCAATCACTCACACACCTGTCCAATCTCACACACACACCTTCCCAATCACTCACACACCTGTCCAATCTCACACACATATCTTCCCAATCACTCACACACCTGTCCAATCTCACACACACACCTTCCCAATCACTCACACACCTGTCCAATCTCACACACATATCTTCCCAATCACTCACACACCTGTCCAATCTCACACACACACCTTCCCAATTACTCACACTCCTGTCCAATCACTCACACTCCTGTCCAATCGCTCACACACTTGTCCAATTTCACACACACACCTTCCCAATCGCTCACACACCTGTCCAATCTCACACACACACATTCCCAATCACTCACACATCTGTCCAATCACACACACACACATTCCCAATCACTCACACACCTGTCCAATCACACACACACACATTCCCAATCACTCACACATCTGTCCAATCACACACACACACATTCCCAATCACTCACACATCTGTCCAATCTCACACACACACATTCCCAATCACTCACACATCTGTCCAATCACACACACACACATTCCCAATCACTCACACATCTGTCCAATCACACACACACACATTCCCAATCACTCACACACCTGTCCAATCACACACACACACCTTTCCAATTACTCACACACCTGTCCAATCTCACACACACACATTCCCAATCACTCACACACCTGTCCAATCTCACACACACACCTTCCCAATCGCTCACACACCTGTCCAATCTCACACACACACCTTCCCAATCACTCACACACCTGTCCAATCTCACACACACATCTTCCCAATCACTCACACATCTGTCCAATCTCACACACACACCTTCCCATTCACTCACACTCCTGTCCAATCTCACACACACACCTTCCCAATCACTCACACTCCTGTCCAATCACTCACACTCCTGTCCAATCAATCACACACCTGTCCAATCACTCACACTCCTGTCCAATCACTCACACTCCTGTCCAATCAATCACACACCTGTCCAATCACTCACACACCTGTCCAATCTCACATACACACCTTCCCAATCACTCACACACCTGTCAAATCTCACACACACACCTTCCCAATTACTCACACTCCTGTCCAATCACTCACACTCCTGTCCAATCTCACATACACACCTTCCCAATCACTCACACACCTGTCAAATCTCACACACACACCTTCCCAATCACTCACACACCTGTCCAATCTCACACGCACACCTTCCCAATCACTCACACACCAGTCCAATCACTTACACACCAGTCCAATCACTCACACACCAGTCCAATCACTCACACACCGGTCCAATCACTCACACACCGGTCCAATCGCTCACACACCTGTCCAATCACTCATGCACCTTCCCAATCACTCACACACCTGTCCAATGAATGACACAACAGCCCAATCACTCCCGCACTTGCCCAATCACTCACACATATGTCCAATCACTTTTGGGTACTAGGGGCACCAGGGGTGAGGTGGGAAAGGTGCACAAGGTGGGGTGGGGATCTCCAGTGGGGGGCAGCCTCAGTCAGGATGGGCTGACATCGGTAAGGGGGGGGGGGGCATGGGCTGGGCATGGGTGGATGTCTCATCACCCGCAGATCCACCATACCACCCTCCCGTCATGTGTACCCATTACAGGGGCAACCCTAGGCCATGCCTGTCTGTCACACCAATCACCCATAATTCTCACTGACCGTGGAAGTCTCTGGAGTGTGGGAGCAGTGGCAGGGAGTAGGTGCCAATGCACCCCTGTGGTCTGGTGGAGGTCATTGATCGTCTTACGGCACTGGGTGCCGGTCGTCCTGGTGAAGCTCTTCGAGCTGGAGGTTGCTGCCACTTCCTCACAGGTGGCACTGGCTGCACTGTGGCTGACCCTCTGAGCCCGTTGTGGGAATAGGGCATCCTGTCTGGTCTCGACCGCGTCCAACTATCTGGCCCGGTTGGCATCCCCGGATTGGGGACTGCACTCCTCGGTGGCATGGCTGTGAGCTGTGTGGGTTTGCTCTGCAGGATCGGTTTAAATGCGGCTTCCCCTTGTTAGCGGTCCTGGCGAATCAGCCGGCAGGACCATCATTTGCTGCATGAAGCCCATGGGACTTTGTTAAGTGGACCAATTAATTTTTGATACCGCCGATGGCCTCCCCGGGCAGAGCATCGGGAAGTTCGTGGCAGTTCCTGCTCGCTACCACGCATGAAGACGTTTCCGTTAAATCGAGTCCATAGATACTGTCAAATAAGGCACCAAGATTTGAAAGAATGGCCACAGCAGTGAGTCTAACCTTTATTGATTAGCACAAGCCTCAAATTGACAAAGTCCAAATCAGCATGAATCCCAGGCAGTGTCAGAACTTTCCTTCATTCTCCAGGCTGCGCTGTTACACGGTACTCACCCTGCACCTGCAACTGAGCTGGAGGCAAACTGTTGGTCATGCTGCCTGTGACTTGGGCTGACCTTGGGGGGGGGGGGGGGGGGGGGGGGGGGCGGCGTCTCTGACTTCCTGAACATAGAACGTACAGTGCAGAAGGAGGCCATTTGGCCCACCCAGTCTGCACCGACCCACTTAAGCCCTCACTTCCACTCTATCCTCGTAACCCAATAACCCCTCCTAACCTTTTTGGTTACTAAGGACAATTTAGCATGACCAATCCACCTAACCTGCACGTCTTTGGACTGTGGGAGGAAATCGGAGCACCCGGAGGAAACCCACGCAGACACGGGGAAAACGAGCAGACTCCGCACAGACAGTGACCCAGCGGGGAATCGAACTGGGACCCTGGCGCTGTGAAGCCACAGTGCTATCCACTTGTGCTACCATGCTGTAGCCATCTGGGATGGCCACTTTCAGTATATAAAATGGACACTCGCAGAGCATACAGGGAAAAATGGACAATGCAAAGTAACAAGCAGGCACAGAGTCTGAATGTGTATTTAGAAGACAGACTGCAGACAGAACCAAAACTCTTGGACATTGTGGCCCATCTCTGATAAACAAAAGACTAGTGCTCAGGTAGCCGATACCGTCCCAGACATTCCGGAGCCACTACCTCAGCAAGAAGATACAAACAAAGCAAGGCCAACAGCCACTTAGCACATGCCCAGTCATCAAGGCACCCGCCCCTTTATTGGCTCAGATCGATAGCAGTGATCGAGAAGATGCCCAATTGATTGGGACCAAGTTTAAGGCCCGCCTAAAAGCGCACAAAGCCCCCCCGAGTCTAAGAAGGAACCCCGCCATGTGTTCGCTCTCTTGGATTCGGCTCTCAACTGGAGAGACCCCTCCACCTGCACCACCAGAAGCAAGTTCAAGTTCAATGCTCGCTACCAGATGGACGATCTTAGCTGTAGTCCTGCTACCTCTTCGAACCCAACAGCCTCAGATCCAAACAACAGCCACTGTTCCTCTGACCTAAGCGGGTACCCAAAGTTAAGTATAGGTGTTAGTGATAGACATAGTTTAGCCTGTAGTGTTATTGCGCATGAGTAAATCATACTGTGTGTAAATAAAGTACCATTGACTTTGAACTAACTAACTGGTGTATTGGCTCTTTGATCGATATTCGGTTGAACCTTGTGGCGGTATCAAGAGATACCTGGCGACTCTGAAAAGCGTATTCATAATTAAGATTAAGAAAGGCGACCTTATTAACTGCCATATTTATAGCCCCTAAAAGATAGCAACATTGCTGCCCACGAGGCCTGGAGTGCCCAGGCTGATGGATTCCAGCACAGATGCAGAACCTCGTAGGTAGCTGTGGCTACTGGAGTCGCTGGAATCATGGGCAGAGGGGCTGAGGAACCCCTATCCATGCCTGAGAGAAGCAGAATGGAAGCCACACCTCATGTGGGAGACACACTTGTGATGGAGATTTGTTGCCCGCCTTTCTTGGCTGTGTTAACCTCATGGACAATGTGATGGTATGCAGACTGTTGACATCTCCACCATTGAGCGACTGATCTACTGGACCTGTAAGTGTCACCAATCTTATACTCACACATCTGAGACATGGCAGTGCCCGAGGCCTATTGGGCTCCTTCATTATCCACACATTCCTGGCATAGTCTCTGGCAGCTCCCCGCTTACCCCACAATTCTGGCAGATTCCCTGTGTTCAACACCAAAAGCCCATTGTCAGTCTGGGGCTCAGGGTGGGCCTGTCAGTGCCCCCGTCAACCATACAGTCACACCTGTGTGTGCTCACCAGCCTGTGACCCTGAGTCTCCTTGTAAACTCATACCCACCGACATAAGAGTATCTGGGCAGAGGAAGAAGATGGGAATGATGTCACGCTGTATCTTCTGTGGGTCCTTCCTCATGTTTCTCAGAGGTGGACTCCAGATTCTTGAGATCTGCAACTGCCTATCCTTCGGGAATGCTGCGACCCGCATGAGAGAGCAGAAACGAATGTGAGGGGGTTAGGAGGTCCAGTCAAGAGGTCAAGGGTGCTTGCGCATCTTAAAAGTTTGAAAGCTGATGCAGCAATGCTGCAGGAGACTCACTTGAGGGTGAAGGACCAGGTGAGACTTAAAAAGAGCTGCGTTAGTCAGATGTTTCACTGGATTTGACAGAAGGGCTTGAGGGATAGCGGTAATGGTCAGCAAAAGAGTACGGTTCCAGATGGAGAAGGTGGTTGCAGATTAGGGGGGGTAGATATGTGATTGTGACAGGGGCACTGGAGAGGAGGTTAGTGGTGCTGTTAAGTGTACACGGTCCCAATTTAGACGATGTGGGATTTGCGAAGAAGGTGTGTGGGGCCATCCCCGACTTGGACACACACAAACTGATAGTGGGGGGGGGCTGGAACTTGGTGCAGAAGCCAAGGTTGGACAGGTCACGGCCGCGCTCGCTGGTCCCATCAGGGGGGGGGGGGGGGCGAAGGCGTTGGCTGGGCTAATGGTGGAAATGGGAGGGGTGGGCCCTTGAAGGTTTCTGCACCCGAGGGAGCGGGAGTACTCATTTTTCTCGGCGGTCCATAAGGTGTACTCGCGGATCGACGTTTTCATGGTGGGGAAGGCTTTGCTGGGTGGGGTTAAGGGATCAGAGTACTCGACAATTGCAGTATCAGATCATGCTCCGCATTGGGTGGATATGGTACGGGAGAAGTGGGTAGTACATGTGGAAATTAGATGTGGGACTGTTGGGGGACTGAGGGTTCTGTGACAAAATTGAAAAAGTAATTGAGGAATATTTTTGATTTTGAAATTTTGATTTGAAATTTGATTTTTGATTTTGATTGATTTATTGTCACATGTACCGAAGTACAGTGAAAAGTATTTTTCTGCGGCCGAGGGAACGTACACAGTATGTACATAGCAGACAAAGAGAATAATCAACACAAACATTGACAATTGATACATCGACAAACAGTGATTGGTTACAGTGCGGAACAAGGGGCCAAACAAAGCAAACAAAACAAATACATGAGCAAGAGCAGCATAGGGCGTTGTGAATAATGTTCTTATCTTACAGGGAACAGATCTGTCCGACGGGGAGTCATTGAGGAGTCCAGTAGCTGTGGGGAAGAAGCTGTTCCTATGTCTGGATGTGCGAGTCTTCAGACTTCTGTACCTTCTGCCTGATGGAAGGGTCTGGAAGAAAGCAATGCCTGGGTGGGAGGGGTCTCTAATAATGCTGTCTGCCTTCCTGAGGCAGCGGGAGGTGTAGACAGAATCAATGTGGGGGTGGCAAGCTTGTGTGATGCGTTGGGCTGAGTTCACCACACTCTGCAGTTTCTTGCAATCTTGGACCAAGCAGTTGCCATACCAGGGTGTGATGCAGCCGGATAGGAGGCTCTCTATCGTACATTTGTCGAAGTTTGTGAGAGTCAATGCAGACATGCCAAATTTCTTTAGCTTCCGTAGGAAGTAGAGACGTTGTTGGGCTTTCTTGACAGTTGCATCAACGTGAGTGGACCAGGACAGAATGTTGGTGATGGTGACCCCCAGGAACTTAAAGCTATCGACCATCTCCACTTCGGAGCCATTGATGCAGACGGGAGTGGGTGTCGTGCTACGCTTCCTGAAGTTGATGAGCAGTTCCTTGGTCTTTCCGACATTTAGAAAAAGGTTATTTTCGGTACACTATGCAACCAAGTGATTTATCTCCCTCCTGTAGTCTGATTCATCGTTGTTTGAGTTACGGCCCACCACAGTCGTATCACCCGCAAACTTATGGATTGAGCTGGAGTTAAGTCTTGCCACACGGTCATGCGTGTATAGGAAGTACAGTAGAGGGCTGAGCACACATCTTTGCGGGGCCCCGGTATTGAGGACTACTGTGGAGGAGGTGCTGTTACCTATCCTGACAGATTGCGGTCTGTTGGTGAGGAAGTCAAGGATCCAGCTGCACAGGGAGGGGTCAAGTCCAAGATTGCAGAGTTTGGTTATAAGTCTTGTCGGGATAATGGTGTTGAAGGCAGAGCTGTAGTCGATGAACAGCAATCTTACATAGGTGTCCTTCTTGTCGAGTATGTAGGTTTCAACTGTACAGGTGAGGTGTCGAAGACAGTTGTCTCGGAGGCTCTAAAGGTGGTGGTGAGGGGTGAGGTGATCTCGTTTAAGGCCAGGGTGGACAAAGAGGAGAGGTTGGAGCGGCAGAGGCTAATAGATGAGATGCTGGAGGTAGATAGGAGTTATGCAGAAGATGGGGACCCGGCGAAGTTGGAAAAGATGAAGGAACTACAAGTGAGCTTTGACCGACTATCTACCAGGAAGGCGGTGCGTCAACTGAGATGAGCTGGCACCCCTGATGATGGGGATGTTGAGGAGGCGATTGCGAAAGGGGTGTTACCACAAACTTTGGGGCAGGCATCGATTTCCCTGTTGCTTATAAAAGATAAGGATCCGACAGAGTGTGGGTCGTACAGGCCCATATCACTTTTAAACGTGGACGCAAAAGTATTGGCGAAGGTACTGGCGGGTAGGCTGGAGGAGTGCGTCCCAAAGGTGATAGGTGAAGATCAGACAGGGTTCATGAGAGGGAGGCAGCTCTTTTCGAACGTTAGAAGGGTATTGAATGTCGTTATGGCATCGGCGGAGGGGAAGAAAACAGAGGTGGTTGTGGCAGTGGATGCTGAGAAGGCAGTTGACTTGGTAGAATGGGGGGTACTTGATGGCAGTTCTGGAGCGGTTTGGGATTGGACCAAGATTTGTGGACTGGGTAAAGCTACTATATAAGGAGCCGAGGGCGAGTGTCCGCATAAATAACATCAGCTCAAGATACTTTTCTCTCCACCGTGGGACTAGGCAGGGATGTCCTATGTCCCCCATGGTGTTTGCACTCGCGATTAAGCCGTTGGCCATCGCGTTAAGAGGTTTGGGGATAGGGAAAGGTATAGTGCGGGGGGGGGGGGGCTGCGGATAGAGCATAGAGTGTCCTTATATGTTGAGGACTTGTTATATGTGTCGGAACCAAGTGTGTCAATAGGGGGAATACTGGAGCTGCTTCTGGGGTTTGAGTCTTTCTCGGGGTACAAATTAAATCTAGACAAGAGTGAATATTTTGTGGTGTCTTGGCCGGGTGTGGGGGCAGGACTGGGGTGGCTGCCATTCCGTAGGGCAGGGACTCACTTTAGATACTTGGGGGTGCAGGTTGCTCGCGATTGGGCGGCGGGGGGGGGGGGGGGGGGGGGGCGGCGGGGGGGCTCCGTAGGTACAACATTTCTAGTTTGGTGGGGAGAGTGAAAGCTGATCTGGCAAGGTGGTATGGTGTCCCTCTGTCACTGGCGGGTCGGGTACGGGCGGTTAAAATGAACGTGTTGCCGCGATTTCTGTTTATTTTTCAATGCCTGCCGATTTTCCTGCCAAAGGCCTTTTTCAGAGAGATTGAGGGAAGGATTACTTTGTTCATATGGGGAGGGAAGGTGGCCAGAGTTAAAAAGGTGCAGCTACAGAGGGGAAGGCAGGCAGGGGGTTTGGGTCTTTCCAACCTGATGTATTATTACTGGGCGGCGAATGTGGAGAAGGTGCGGAGCTGGGTCAGTGGGGTTGACTCCCAATGGGTCAGAATGGAGGAGAGTTTGTGCAGGGGGTCGGGATTGAAGGCGCTAGCGACAGCGCCGCTCCCGATGGCCCCGGGGAAATACTCAGGGAGTCTGGTAATAATAGCTTTGTTGAGAATTTGGAGGCAGTTTCGCCAACACTTCGGGTTGGGGGCAGGGTCAAGGGAAATGCCGATTGGGGGGAACCACAGATTTGAGCCAGGGAAGTGGGACAGAATTTTTCGGAAATGGGAGGAGAGAGGGATTAAGACACTAAAAGATTTGTTTCTTGGGGGTCGGTTTGCAGGATTGAAGGAGCTGGGAGCAAAGTCTGGGCTAGAGCAGGGGGAAATGTTTAGATACATGCAGGTTCAAGACTTTGCCAGGAAGGAGATACAGAGCTTCCCGGTGGAGCCGGCCTCCACATTGCTGGAGGAGGTGCTGACGACAGGGGGACTGGAGAAGGGGGTTGTGTCGGCGGTTTACGGGGCTGTTTTGGAAGAGGAGAAGGAAGGCACCACTGGAAGTGATCAAAGCAAAGTGGGAGGAAGAGTTGGGAGAGGATATGGAGGAGGGGTTCTGGTGTGAGGTGCTCCGGAGAGTGAACACCTCCACCTCATGCGCAAGGTTGGGGCTGATACAGCTGAAGGTTGTATATAGAGCACACCTCACAAAGTCGAGGATATGCCTGCTCTTTGAGGGCCTGGATGTGTGTGAACGTTGCCGGGGGGTTGGGGGGGGGGGCCCGCGCTAATCACGTTCATATGTTTTGGTCCTGTCCAAAGTTGCAGAATTACTGGAAGGAAGTATTTAGGGTAATCTCTAAAGTGGTGCACGTGAAACTGGACCCGGGCCCTCGGGAGGCCACTTTCGGGATGTCGGACCAGCCGGGGTTGGAAACGGGCGCAGAGTCAGATGTTGTAGCCTTCGCCTCGTTGATCGCCCGAAGGTGGACCTGATGGGTTGGAGGGCAGCCTCTCCACCCTGTGCCCTGGTGTGGCGGGGGGACCTGTTGGAATTCTTGACTCTTGAGAAGGTTAGGTTTGAACTGAGGGGAAGGTTGGAGGGGTTCTACAATTCATGGGCATTATTCATTATGCACTTTCAAGAATTGGATAGCATCGAACATTAGTCGGGAGGGGGGGGTGGGGGGGGCGTTGGGGGGAGGGGGACTGTGTGTGTTGATGGTGACTATGTGGGATTCCTGATTCCTTCTTGATATTTGTTTATGTTAACATGCGGGCAGTTGTTTGGGGGTTGGTGGGAGGATGGGATTGTTGTTGTTGATATGGGGATTGATTGACATTATATTCGTTACTGGTTATTGTTTATTGTTGGTGGGTGCAAATTTGGGAGAGAATGTGAAAAAGGGGGATAATAAAAATATTTTTTTTAAATGAGAGAGCAAACATTTTTAGGGATTACATCTCCTCAGCCCAGCCAGTCCTAATGTGGATGTTCACATGTCTAGTGGTAGGCACAGGAGCATGATGCTTCCTCATTCCCTGGGGTTGAAACTCCTACTGCACCATTGACAATCATGCTACCTCCCTGCGAGCATCCAGCACCAGGGCTCCTCCCTCAGGCTGCTGTTACAGAATGAATATCAGTCTTCTTCCCATCTAGTTGTTATGGGCCCTTTTCTCCTACAACTTGGAACCCTCACCAGATGGTGGTTGGAGGATGTTTATCATCAGGGAACTGACAGAACATAGAGAGGAGACGGAAACTGATATCCAGGCTGCAGTCACGGTGGGGGTTGTGGAAGCTCTAGAGGTCATGCAGGTGGCCCTAGACAAGACGGAGGGGCAATTGGAAGCCCACGAAAGCACCATAAAGGAGCTAGAGGAGGCCTCAACAGACCAAAGTGATCTGATCACTGCCCTGGAAAAGGAAATATTGAAGTTGGTCACAATAAAGAGGAGTCTGAGAGGAAATATTGAGGATCAGGAAAATTGATGGAGGTGGCAAAACCCTACAGATAATAGTGAGCATATAGATGATAGCCCATTCGACATAAAAGGATCTCCAATCATCTGGTGGGGCGCAGTACGGAAGCCACTACAGCTGCACCCCTCCAGACCCCGGTTGATTACCCACCTGCCACATGCAGGTAGATTACCATCTGTCTCACCCAGGGTGATCACCGTCTGTCACACACAGGGTGATCACCGTCTGTCACACCCAGGGTGTTCACCTCTGTCACACCCAGGGTGTTCACCATCTGTCTCACCCAGGGTGATCACCGTCTGTCACACCCAGGGTGATCACCATCTGTCACACCGAGGGTGTTCACCTCTGTCACACCCAGGGTGTTCACCCAGGGTGATCACCGTCTGTCACACCCAGGGTGACCACCATCTGTCACATCCAGGGTGATCACCGCCTGCCACACCCAGGGTGATTAAACCCTCGCCACACCCAGAGTGATCACCGTCTGTCACACCCAGAGTGATCACCGTCTGTCACACCCAGGGTAATCACCGTCTGTCACACCCAGGATGGTCACCATCTGTCACACCCAAAGTGATCACCGTCTGTCACACCCAGGGTAATCACCGTCTGTCACACCCAGGATGGTCACCGTCTGTCACACCCAGAGTGTTCACCATCTGTCACACCCAGGGTGTTCACCATCTGTCACACCCAGGGGGTTTACCATCTGTCACACCCAGGGTGTTCACCGTCTGTCACACCCAAGGTGATCACCGTCTGTCACACCCAGGAGGTTCACCGTCTGTCACACCCAGGGTGATTAAACCATCACCATACACACGGTGATCGCCGTCTGCCACACCCAGGGTGATTAAACTCTTGCCACACCCAGGGTGTTCACCGTCTGTCACACCCAGGGTGATTAAACACTCGCCACACCCAGGGTGTTCACCATCTGTCACACCCAGACTGATTAAACTCTTGCCACACCCAGGGTGTTCACCGTCTGTCACACCCAGTGTGATTAAACCCTCGCCATATCCAGGGTGTTCACCATCTGTCACACCCAGGGTGATTAAACTCTCGCCACACCCAGGGTGTTCACCGTCTGTCACTCCCAGGGTGATTAAACCGCCGCCACACCCAGAGTGATCACCATCTGTCACACCCAGAAAGATCAACGTCTGTCACACCCAGAGTGATCACCGTCTGTCACAGCCAGTGTGATCACCGTGTGTCACACCCAGGTTGATCACCATCTGTCACACCCAGGGTGTTCACCGTCTGTCACACCCAGCATGATCACCGTCTGTCACACCCAGGGTGATCACCGTCTGTCACAGCCAGTGTGATCACCGTGTGTCACACCCAGGGTGATCACCGTCTGTCACACCCAGGGTGTTCACCGTCTGTCACACCCAGGGTGATTAAACTCTCGCCACACCCAGGGTGTTCACCGTCTATCACACCCAGGGTGATTAAACCCTCGCCACACCCAGGGTGATCACCGTCAGTCACACCCAGAGTGATCACCGATTGTCACACCCAGGGTGATCACCGTCTGTCACACCCAGGGTGTTCACCGTCTGTCACACCCAGGGTGTTCACCCAGGGTGTTCACCATCTGTCACACCCAGGGTGATTAAACTCTCGCCACACCCAGTGTGATCGCCGTCTGCCACACCCATGGTGATTAAACTCTCGCCACACCCAGGGTGATCGCCATCTGTCACACCCAGGGTGATTAAACCCTCGCCACACCCAGGGTGATCACCGTCTGTCACACCCAGGGTGTTCACCATCTGTCACACCCAGAGTGATTAAACTCTTGCCACACCCAGGGTGTTCACCGTCTGTCACACCCAGTGTGATTAAACCCTCGCCATATCCAGGGTGTTCACCATCTGTCACACCCAGGGTGATTAAACTCTCGCCACACCCAGGGTGTTCACCGTCTGTCACTCCCAGGGTGATTAAACCCCCGCCACACCCAGAGTGATCACCATCTGTCACACCCAGAAAGATCAACGTCTGTCACACCCAGAGTGATCACCGTCTGTCACAGCCAGTGTGATCACCGTGTGTCACACCCAGGTTGATCACCATCTGTCACACCCAGGGTGTTCACCGTCTGTCACACCCAGCATGATCACCGTCTGTCACACCCAGGGTGATCACCGTCTGTCACAGCCAGTGTGATCACCGTGTGTCACACCCAGGGTGATCACCGTCTGTCACACCCAGGGTGTTCACCGTCTGTCACACCCAGGGTGATTAAACTCTCGCCACACCCAGGGTGTTCACCGTCTATCACACCCAGGGTGATTAAACCCTCGCCACACCCAGGGTGATCACCGTCAGTCACACCCAGAGTGATCACCGATTGTCACACCCAGGGTGATCACCGTCTGTCACACCCAGGGTGTTCACCGTCTGTCACACCCAGGGTGTTCACCCAGGGTGTTCACCATCTGTCACAACCAGGGTGATTAAACTCTCACCACACCCAGGGTGTTCACCGTCTATCACACCCAGAGTGATTAAACTCTCGCCACACCCAGTGTGATCGCCGTCTGCCACACCCATGGTGATTAAACTCTCGCCACACCCAGGGTGATCGCCGTCTGTCACACCCAGGGTGATTAAACCCTCGCCACACCCAGGGTGATCACCGTCTGTCACACCCAGGGTGTTCACCGTCTGTCACACCCAGGGTGATTAAACTCTCACCACACCCAGGGTGTTCACCGTCTGTCACACCCAGCGTGATTAAACCCTCGCCACACCCAGGGTGATCGCCGTCTGCCACACCCAGGGTGATTAAACCCATGCCACACCCAGGGTGTTCACCGTCTGTCACACCCAGGGTGATTAAACTCTCACCACACACAGGGTGTTCACCGTCTATCACACCCAGGGTGGTTAAACTCACGCCACACCCAGGGTGTTCACCGTCTGTCACACCCAGCATGATCACCGTCTGTCACACCCAGGGTGATCACCGTCTGTCACAGCCAGTGTGATCACCGTGTGTCACACCCAGGGTGATCACCGTCTGTCACACCCAGGGTGTTCACCGTCTGTCACACCCAGGGTGATTAAACTCTCGCCACACCCAGGGTGTTCACCGTCTATCACACCCAGGGTGATTAAACCCTCGCCACACCCAGGGTGATCACCGTCAGTCACACCCAGAGTGATCACCGATTGTCACACCCAGGGTGATCACCGTCTGTCACACCCAGGGTGTTCACCGTCTGTCACACCCAGGGTGTTCACCCAGGGTGTTCACCATCTGTCACACCCAGGGTGATTAAACTCTCGCCACACCCAGTGTGATCGCCGTCTGCCACACCCATGGTGATTAAACTCTCGCCACACCCAGGGTGATCGCCATCTGTCACACCCAGGGTGATTAAACCCTCGCCACACCCAGGGTGATCACCGTCTGTCACACCCAGGGTGTTCACCATCTGTCACACCCAGAGTGATTAAACTCTTGCCACACCCAGGGTGTTCACCGTCTGTCACACCCAGTGTGATTAAACCCTCGCCATATCCAGGGTGTTCACCATCTGTCACACCCAGGGTGATTAAACTCTCGCCACACCCAGGGTGTTCACCGTCTGTCACTCCCAGGGTGATTAAACCCCCGCCACACCCAGAGTGATCACCATCTGTCACACCCAGAAAGATCAACGTCTGTCACACCCAGAGTGATCACCGTCTGTCACAGCCAGTGTGATCACCGTGTGTCACACCCAGGTTGATCACCATCTGTCACACCCAGGGTGTTCACCGTCTGTCACACCCAGCATGATCACCGTCTGTCACACCCAGGGTGATCACCGTCTGTCACAGCCAGTGTGATCACCGTCTGTCACACCCAGGGTGTTCACCGTCTGTCACACCCAGGGTGATTAAACTCTCGCCACACCCAGGGTGTTCACCGTCTATCACACCCAGGGTGATTAAACCCTCGCCACACCCAGGGTGATCACCGTCAGTCACACCCAGAGTGATCACCGATTGTCACACCCAGGGTGATCACCGTCTGTCACACCCAGGGTGTTCACCGTCTGTCACACCCAGGGTGTTCACCCAGGGTGTTCACCATCTGTCACAACCAGGGTGATTAAACTCTCACCACACCCAGGGTGTTCACCGTCTATCACACCCAGAGTGATTAAACTCTCGCCACACCCAGTGTGATCGCCGTCTGCCACACCCATGGTGATTAAACTCTCGCCACACCCAGGGTGATCGCCGTCTGTCACACCCAGGGTGATTAAACCCTCGCCACACCCAGGGTGATCACCGTCTGTCACACCCAGGGTGTTCACCGTCTGTCACACCCAGGGTGATTAAACTCTCACCACACCCAGGGTGTTCACCGTCTGTCACACCCAGCGTGATTAAACCCTCGCCACACCCAGGGTGATCGCCGTCTGCCACACCCAGGGTGATTAAACCCATGCCACACCCAGGGTGTTCACCGTCTGTCACACCCAGGGTGATTAAACTCTCACCACACACAGGGTGTTCACCGTCTATCACACCCAGGGTGGTTAAACTCACGCCACACCCAGGGTGTTCACCGTCTGTCACACCCAGGGTGATTAAACTCTCACCACACCCAGGGTGATCGCCGTCTGCCACACCCAGGGTGATTAAACTCATGCCACACCCAGGGTGATTACCCCCACCTGCCACACCCAGAGTGATCACCATCTGTCACACCCAGGGTGATCGCCGTCTGCCACACCCAGCGTGATTAAACCCTCGCCACACCCCGAGCGATCACCGTCTGTCACACTCAGGGTGTTCACCATCTGTCGCACCCAGGGTGATCTCCATCTGCCACACCCAGCGTGATTAAACCCTCGCCACACCCGGAATGATCACCATCTGTCACACCCAGGGTGATTAAGCTCTCGCCACACCCAGGGTGTTCACCGTCTGTCACACCCAGTGTGATTAAACCCTTGCCACATCCAGGGTGTTCACCGTCTGCCACACCCAGGGTGATTAAACCCCCGCCACACCCAGAGTGATCACCATCTGTCACACCCAGAATGATCAACGTCGGTCACATACAGAGTGATCACCGTCTGTCACACCCAGGGTGACCACCGTCTGTCACACCCAGTGTGATTAAACCCTCGCCACATCCAGGGTGTTCACCGTCTGCCACACCCAGGGTGATTAAACCCCCGCCACACCCAGAGTGATCACCATCTGTCACACCCAGAATGATCACCATCTGTCTCACCCAGGGTGATTAAACCCTCACCACATCCAGGGTGATCACCGTCTGTCACACCCAGGGTGATTAAACTCTCGCCACACCCAGGGTGATCGCTGTCTGCCACACCCAGGGTGATTAAACCCTCGCCACACCCAGGGTGTTCACCGTCTGTCACACCCAGCGTGATTAAACCCTCGCCACACCCAGGGTGATCGCCGTCTGCCACACCCAGGGTGATTAAACTCACGCCACACCCAGGGTGTTCACCGTCTGTCACACCCAGCATGATTAAGCTCTCGCCACATCCAGGGTGATCGCCGTCTGCCACACCCAGGGTGATTAAACTCTTGCCACACCCAGTGTGATCACCATCTGTCACACCCAGAGTGATCACCATCTGTCACACCCAGAGTGATCACAGTCTGTCACACCCAGAGTGATCACCGTCTGTCACACCCAGTGTGATCACCGTCTGTCACACCCAGAGTGATCACCATCTGTCACACCCAGAGTGATCACCGTCTGTCACACCCAGAGTGATCACCGTCTGTCACGCCCAGGGTGATCACCGTCTGTCACACCCAGAGCGATCACCGTCTGTCACACTCAGGGTGTTCACCATCTGTCACACCCAGGGTGATCGCCGTCTGCCACACCCAGTGTGATTAAACCCTCGCCACACCCAGAGCGATCACCGTCTGTCACACTCAGGGTGTTCACCATCTGTCACACCCAGGGTGATCGCCATCTGCCACACCCAGCATGATTAAACCCTCGCCACACCCAGAATGATCACCATCTGTCACACCCAGAGTGATCACCGTCTGTCACACCCAGAGTGATCTCCGTCTGTCACACCCAGGGTGATTACCGTCTGTCACACCCAGGGTGATCACTGTCTGTCACACCCATGGTGATCACCGTCTGTCACACCCAGGGTGATTACCGTCTGTCACACCCAGGGTGATCGCCGTCTGCCACACCCATGGTGATTAAACTCTCGCCACACCCAGGGTGATCGCCATCTGTCACACCCAGGGTGATTAAACCCTCGCCACACCCAGGGTGATCACCGTCTGTCACACCCAGGGTGTTCACCATCTGTCACACCCAGAGTGATTAAACTCTTGCCACACCCAGGGTGTTCACCGTCTGTCACACCCAGTGTGATTAAACCCTCGCCATATCCAGGGTGTTCACCATCTGTCACACCCAGGGTGATTAAACTCTCGCCACACCCAGGGTGTTCACCGTCTGTCACTCCCAGGGTGATTAAACCCCCGCCACACCCAGAGTGATCACCATCTGTCACACCCAGAAAGATCAACGTCTGTCACACCCAGAGTGATCACCGTCTGTCACAGCCAGTGTGATCACCGTGTGTCACACCCAGGTTGATCACCATCTGTCACACCCAGGGTGTTCACCGTCTGTCACACCCAGCATGATCACCGTCTGTCACACCCAGGGTGATCACCGTCTGTCACAGCCAGTGTGATCACCGTCTGTCACACCCAGGGTGTTCACCGTCTGTCACACCCAGGGTGATTAAACTCTCGCCACACCCAGGGTGTTCACCGTCTATCACACCCAGGGTGATTAAACCCTCGCCACACCCAGGGTGATCACCGTCAGTCACACCCAGAGTGATCACCGATTGTCACACCCAGGGTGATCACCGTCTGTCACACCCAGGGTGTTCACCGTCTGTCACACCCAGGGTGTTCACCCAGGGTGTTCACCATCTGTCACAACCAGGGTGATTAAACTCTCACCACACCCAGGGTGTTCACCGTCTATCACACCCAGAGTGATTAAACTCTCGCCACACCCAGTGTGATCGCCGTCTGCCACACCCATGGTGATTAAACTCTCGCCACACCCAGGGTGATCGCCGTCTGTCACACCCAGGGTGATTAAACCCTCGCCACACCCAGGGTGATCACCGTCTGTCACACCCAGGGTGTTCACCGTCTGTCACACCCAGGGTGATTAAACTCTCACCACACCCAGGGTGTTCACCGTCTGTCACACCCAGCGTGATTAAACCCTCGCCACACCCAGGGTGATCGCCGTCTGCCACACCCAGGGTGATTAAACCCATGCCACACCCAGGGTGTTCACCGTCTGTCACACCCAGGGTGATTAAACTCTCACCACACACAGGGTGTTCACCGTCTATCACACCCAGGGTGGTTAAACTCACGCCACACCCAGGGTGTTCACCGTCTGTCACACCCAGGGTGATTAAACTCTCACCACACCCAGGGTGATCGCCGTCTGCCACACCCAGGGTGATTAAACTCATGCCACACCCAGGGTGATTACCCCCACCTGCCACACCCAGAGTGATCACCATCTGTCACACCCAGGGTGATCGCCGTCTGCCACACCCAGCGTGATTAAACCCTCGCCACACCCCGAGCGATCACCGTCTGTCACACTCAGGGTGTTCACCATCTGTCGCACCCAGGGTGATCTCCATCTGCCACACCCAGCGTGATTAAACCCTCGCCACACCCGGAATGATCACCATCTGTCACACCCAGGGTGATTAAGCTCTCGCCACACCCAGGGTGTTCACCGTCTGTCACACCCAGTGTGATTAAACCCTTGCCACATCCAGGGTGTTCACCGTCTGCCACACCCAGGGTGATTAAACCCCCGCCACACCCAGAGTGATCACCATCTGTCACACCCAGAATGATCAACGTCGGTCACATACAGAGTGATCACCGTCTGTCACACCCAGGGTGACCACCGTCTGTCACACCCAGTGTGATTAAACCCTCGCCACATCCAGGGTGTTCACCGTCTGCCACACCCAGGGTGATTAAACCCCCGCCACACCCAGAGTGATCACCATCTGTCACACCCAGAATGATCACCATCTGTCTCACCCAGGGTGATTAAACCCTCACCACATCCAGGGTGATCACCGTCTGTCACACCCAGGGTGATTAAACTCTCGCCACACCCAGGGTGATCGCTGTCTGCCACACCCAGGGTGATTAAACCCTCGCCACACCCAGGGTGTTCACCGTCTGTCACACCCAGCGTGATTAAACCCTCGCCACACCCAGGGTGATCGCCGTCTGCCACACCCAGGGTGATTAAACTCACGCCACACCCAGGGTGTTCACCGTCTGTCACACCCAGCATGATTAAGCTCTCGCCACATCCAGGGTGATCGCCGTCTGCCACACCCAGGGTGATTAAACTCTTGCCACACCCAGTGTGATCACCATCTGTCACACCCAGAGTGATCACCATCTGTCACACCCAGAGTGATCACAGTCTGTCACACCCAGAGTGATCACCGTCTGTCACACCCAGTGTGATCACCGTCTGTCACACCCAGAGTGATCACCATCTGTCACACCCAGAGTGATCACCGTCTGTCACACCCAGAGTGATCACCGTCTGTCACGCCCAGGGTGATCACCGTCTGTCACACCCAGAGCGATCACCGTCTGTCACACTCAGGGTGTTCACCATCTGTCACACCCAGGGTGATCGCCGTCTGCCACACCCAGTGTGATTAAACCCTCGCCACACCCAGAGCGATCACCGTCTGTCACACTCAGGGTGTTCACCATCTGTCACACCCAGGGTGATCGCCATCTGCCACACCCAGCATGATTAAACCCTCGCCACACCCAGAATGATCACCATCTGTCACACCCAGAGTGATCACCGTCTGTCACACCCAGAGTGATCTCCGTCTGTCACACCCAGGGTGATTACCGTCTGTCACACCCAGGGTGATCACTGTCTGTCACACCCATGGTGATCACCGTCTGTCACACCCAGGGTGATTACCGTCTGTCACACCCAGGGTGATCACCGTCTGTCACACCCAGGGTGTTTACCATCTGTCACACCCAGAGCGATCACCGTCTGTCACACTCAGGGTGTTCACCATCTGTCACACCCAGGGTGATCGCCATCTGCCACACCCAGCGTGATTAAACCCTCGTCACACCCAGAGCGATCACCATCTGTCACACCCAGAGTGGTCACCATCTGTCACACCCAGAGTGATCACCGTCTGTCACACCCAGAGTGATCACCGTCTGTCACACCCAGGGTGATCACCGTCTGTCACACCCAGGGTGATTACCATCTGTCACACCCAGGGTGATCACCGTCTGTCACACCCAGGGTGATCACCGTCTGTCACACCCAGGGTGATCACCGTCTGTCACACCCAGAGTGATCACCGTCTGTCACACCCAGTGTGTTTACCGTCTGTCACACCCAGAGTGTTCACTGTCTTTCATACCCAGAGTGATCACCGTCTGTCACACCCAGAGTGATCTCCGTCTGTCACACCCAGGGTGATCACCGTCTGTCACACCCAGGGTGTTTACCGTCTGTCACACCCAGAGTGTTCACTGTCTATCACACCCAGAGTGATCTCCGTCTGTCACATCCAGGGTGATCACCGTCTGTCACACCCAGGGTGATCACCGTCTGTCACACCCAGGGTGTTTACCGTCTGTCATACCCAGGGCGTTTACCGTCTGTCACACGCAGCCAGATAACCATCTAATAATAATAATAATAGCAGCCTTGGGGTCCTTCGTCCTGCCAGTGGTCTCCAATGCCATTGCTGAGGCAACAATGCGGATAAAAGAGTATTACGGTGGTGCAGTGGTTAGCACTGCTGCCTCACGGAGCTGAGGACCTGCGTTCGTTCCCGACCCCAGATCTCTGTCTGCCTGGAATTTGCACATTCTCCCCGTGTCTGTGTGTGTCTCACCCCCACAACCCAAAGAAATGCAGGGTAGGTGGATTGGCCACAATAAATTGCCCCTTAATTGGAAAAATTAAAAAAAGCGATGAACATCAAGGCATCAGAGCATTCAGACCTCAGTGCTGTTTAAAGATGGCTGCCTTTGAATCAGGTCATGGTGAGATTGACACCTCATTGGCGCAGTTTCCAGGCAATTGATTGGCCACCCACTGCCTTGGTTATATTTGGCTGGTGATGTGTCACTCGTGCAGAAGCAGGTCCAACTTCTGATGCTATCGCCCGACTGAAGGGAACTCCACTGTTAGAAACGGTTACTCAGTAAAAACCCATTGATCTCAACTTTGAAAATTTCAGTTGAGCCAGCCTTCTGGGGGTAAGTGAATTCCAGATGCCATGACTCACCGACAGTGTAAAACACTGAGTCACAAAGCTGGCTCAGTAAGCCACACATCTTACTCATTTTTATGATGATCCAGAGAATCCGTTTCTTTTACTGCTGGTGAGTGAACGCAATACAGTCTGTTGCCAATTTTACACAGCTTTGCTGAATTGCTGCCAGGCTAAACATTCTGGTAAGTAAAAGTATATTTTCAGCTTGAGAGAATTGCTGCAATATTGAAATTTCATCATGGTGTCTCATGCAGCCCACTGCACAATGGAGTTTCCCACACACCAATCAAATACCAATCCAACACCTACCAAACAGGGCCATTGTTAGGCCTTGCTAATTATTGTCCAGGTGGGTGGTACTATAAATCTAAACTCACTTTCATGGCTTTTGCATCCTATTTAAGGAGATAGCAAAGCATTCTAAAATGCGGAATAGTTGTAAATCTCAAATACTTTGGGCGGGATTCCCCGTTGGCTGACACCGAAATCGGAAAAATGATTGGCGGAGAAAAGGTTCTGAAGGCAAAATCTTTGCGGGTGCCGAATTGACGCCAAATCGCAATTTCTGAACAGAGATAGGGTAGGACACAGAGGGGCGCGACTGTGGGCCTCTGGGCCAGACACTGGCCGGGATGGTTGGGTGGGGGGTGCCTGCCAGGGTCGGGGGTGGGGGTGGGGGAGAACAGGCCATGGGGCCGCGGTGAACCCCCAACAGGACTGGGGCGTGTCCAGGCACGGACCGCCATTGCGAAGGCCTGCAAGACAGCCATCTTGCTGTGCACCCCGTTGACCATCCACCATGGCCCCTGGTTCTGCAGAGTGACACCGGCTGAATGGTTGTCCCCCAACCCCCAACTCCCGCACCCCCACACCCCAACCTCTGCCATACCCCCTACCCAGCTGCCAGCCACTGTTGGGGCATCATGCTGCCCACTCAAGGGCAATGCCCACTGTAACCCCTACGGAGGCGGCGGGTGCAGGCTGCAGAGCATACCACTGGCAAGGACAGCGCCAGCCGACGATACCCCTGGAGCAGGGATGGGTGCCAGGGCCAGAGTCCCGAAGGTGCCGGGCATCAACGGGGCTAGGGTGCAGAGATGGGGGTGGGACATGCGGGGGCAGAGCCTGCCGTGCCAACTGGTGTTGGTTCCTGGGTGATAGGAGTTATCAACTGTGATCGTGGCTCATGACACCTATCCGGAGGCCACAGACCGACGCAGAGACCCGCTGCAGCAACATCCATGCAGCAACCAGGAGCGTTATTGGCCAATGCTTCAGCCTCCTGATGATGCAGTTCAGGTGTTAGACTGCTCTGGAGGGCCCTCCAATATGACGCTGAGAGGATCACCTGCATCGTGGAGGCCTGCAGGACATGGAGCACAACATCACGCAGCAGACGGGTGACGTGCCAGAGGAGGAGGATGAACGGCAGGCCTCGTCCGACGAGGAGGGAATAGGGAAGAGTGGGCAGGACATGGAGCCCAGGCGGGCACAGGAGGCCGCATGACGTATGTGCCAGGGCCAATGCGCACGGGACCCTTTGATCGGCACCAGGTTCACCAACTCGGTGTGGGGGGGGGGTGGGACTGGCCAGGGGCAGGTTTGACTGGGTGGCAGAATTTTCTGGTCCCACCGATGCCAATTGGATTTCCCATTAAATCGACCCATGGCTGCCGGGATACCAATGGAGGGGTGCACCGTCAGTGGCACCGCACGATCCGCCAGTGTGAACAGCCAGACTATCTCACCATGTTTCTCTCCACAGATGCTGCCAAACCTGCTGAATTTAACCAGTATTTTCTATTTTTATTTCAGGTTTGCAGCATCTGCCGTATATCGCCATTATTATAATTATTACAATTCCGGGTCAGACCTAAGTGCTACCGTGGGCAGGAGTCAGACATTGTCAGATGATGTGGTGCACCAGAGCTCATCGCAGAGCGGGTTGTCATCATCCTCCATCCCATGGACCAGACCCGGTGTTTCTGCCAACCCAGGGCCCCCACCCCACTGTGCGGCAGGTATGTATCACAGAAGGAATTGCAGGTTCACCCTGGCCGCACTGAGGAGGTTTTGCAGTTTTGTCCGGCACTGCTGGCTGGTCCATACAGTGTTACCCATGGCACTGACCACCTCTGCCACCTGCGCCCACGCTGGCAGCCTCCTTCCCGGGCCGGGGTACAGGGTCAACCGCCTCTCCTCCACCACGCCCAGGAGGGTCTCCAGCTCAGCATCACTGAATGGGGTGCTGCTCTCTACTACTCTAAGTAAATTAACATTAACTATCTCGACCAGGCTTGCTCTGATCCACGTGCAGAAGGTGTTGAATGATTTGTACACCCTGACTGTCACTACAGTTGTCACCAGTGGAAAGAGCAGAGTGCTGATGCCTCGTGTGTTTTATGGTTGGAAGCCCCCCCTCTGGTGTTCTGTCTGGTGATTGGTCGTGTTCTGTTCTGTATTATGATTGGCTCACCTGGGTGTCTGTCACTGCCTGCTTTTACCTCATGATGTGCATGGGTGCATATTACGACAGTGGGTGTGGGGAGTGAAGTGTGTTTATGTGGCTGCTGCTTGTCAGCTTCCTGAGTGTTAATCGTGGAACTGGCGAATCCGGCACCGTTTCTCATTGGAATTGATTGTGTTCCACGTGGCCTTGATGCTAGCCCTTCAACAGTACGGAATTGGTCAAGGTGCGGCGCCAGGTTTGCTGTCGTGGAACTCCACGAATCCTGTGCCGGCCATGGTGGGATTTGAACCCTTGTCCCCAGAGCATTAGATTGCACCTGGATTACTGACAATGCAGAATCAAGGACTGGATTCTCCAATTCTGGGGCTATGTCCCCTCGCTGGTGTGGGAACGATGGCATTTTACGCCAGGAAAACTGGCGCAAAATGGCCACCAATTCCCGTTTTGCTGGGGGCTAGCAGGAAGGCAGCGTAGAGCACCTGGCTCTAGCTGCCGATACGACCCGGAGAATTGCCGGGTCCGTGGCCGTGCAGCGGCCGCGCCGTGCTTCATGGCAGAGGTCGCTCGCGGACCCGGCCTGCGAAATAGTCCCCACCACAGTGCCCCCAGCCCAAATAATGTCCCCCTCCTCCCTGAGGACCAGCCCTCCCCTGACTGTGGCGGCGCTGGACTGAGTCCGCAGCTGATGAGACCACACGTGTCCAGCACTGTATGAAACTCAGCCAGTCGGGGGCGGAGCATCGGGAGGCGGGCCTCAGGCAATTGCCTGAGGCCTTCGATAAGCTTTGGAGGGGGCAGAGCATCGTGAATGCGCCGCCGCCCCCAATTCAGTCGGAAAATGTGATTCTCCGGCCGTTTGCCAAACATGATTTCGGTGACCGGAGAATCCAGCATCTTTGGAAATTTCCCATCACCACGGTAGCACAGTGGTTAGCACAGTTGCTTCACAGTGCCAGGGGCCCAGGTTCGATTCCCGGCTTGGGTCACTGTGTGGAGTCTACACGGTCTCCCCATGTCTGCGTGGGTTTCCTCCGGGTGCTCCGGTTTCCTCCCACAGTCCAAAAATGTGTAGGTTAGGTGGATTGGCCATGATAAATTGCCATTAGTGCCCAAAACGGCTAGATGGGGTTACAGAGATAGGGTGGAGATATGGTGCTTAAGTGGTTTGTCCAAAGGCTGGTGCAGACTCGATGGGCCAAATGGCCTCCTTCTGCACTATAGATTCTATGATCTTCCATCCAACTCAAGAAAAGCTAAGCAGTTCTTGGGGCCTGAACTCTCCATTGCAGGGTCATAGACCTCTCCATGGCCCCTTTTAATGCTTCTGGCAGGTATGTGTTGTGAGAGAAAGGAAGAGTTTCTTTTTCTGTGAGTCAATGTGTTTCATTAGCATGGGTTGCTGCTTGCTAACTAAGAAGAATTCCACCTCCTGCGAGGTAAGTTACATAGAATTTTCAGCTCCAAATTAAATCATTTGGCCAAAATGTTGTATGCAATCCTCCTCCAAATTCCAATGGGCGCTGGGTTTCATGTTCAAACCCCTGTAATGTGAGTTCTCAAACAACCACAGGAGCAGAATGTTCTGTCAAATGTCAACACTGCAAAATTAGGATGTGAGGTTGTTATAAATTTTATATTAAATGTAGATCAGTTGAGATGGTAAACCTTTTCAGCTCTGTCAGGTGGACATACAAGATCCCATGGAATTCTTTTGAAGAGTTGCAGAGGAGTTATTCCTGGTGTTCTGGTCAATATTTATCCTTTAACCAAACTCATAAAAAGCACTAAAATGAGCAAAATACTGCAGATGCTGGAATCTGAAATAAGAACAGAGATACTGGGAAAACGTAACAGGCCTGGCAGTATCTGTAAGGAAAGAAAACAGAGTTAATGTTTCGAGTCCTTTTGGCTCTTCATCAGAACTAAAGAGAGGGAGAATGTGTTGGATATCAAACTGTAGCTGGGGGAGATTGCAACAAATAGGAACATTAAGAGCAAAAGGCAGATGATCTGGTGTGAGAAGCGGAAGGGCAATTTGCACTGGGGCCAATATAAGGATAGGATATTTTAAAAATAAGGGACTAATGTAAAGGAGAAAGGACACAATCTAACATTGTTGAATTATATGTTGAAACAGATGTGAAACGTTAATTCTTTAACGTTTCTCTTTCCCTACAGTTGCTGTGGTGGGCAGGGGGAACTGATATCGATTGGGGTGCACAGGGACAGGATGGAGCGGGCAGAGATGGCAAGGCTGGTGGAGGAGATCCTGCTGGTAGATAGGAGATATTCAGAGGCCCCGGAGACAGGGTTGTTGAAGGAGCGACAGAAGCTCCAGATGGAGTTTGGGTTGGTGTCCACGGGGGAGGTAGTGTGGCAGTTAAGGAGGGCCAGGGGGGCAGTGTATGATATGGGGAGAAAGCGAGCAGGATGTTGACTCACCAACTTAGGAAGCAGGAGGCGGCGAGGTAGATGGGAAAGATGAAGGATGGGAGGGGAAGGGTGGTCCTGGATCCAGTGGGGATGAATGGAGCGTTTGAAGAATTTCATAGGAGGCTATATAAATTTGAGCCCCAGGTGGGGGCAGAGGAAATGTAGCATTTTCTGGATGGACTGGAATTCCCCAAAGTGGAGGAGGATTTGGTATTGAGGGTGAAGGTTATCCCGAGTCCAGAAATGCCGATTTTCGGAGTGCCGCAACACCCAGGTGTCGAGGGGGCGAGAGAGGCTGATGTTTTGGCCTTTGCCTTCCTGGTAGCCCGGAGACGGATCTTGTTGGAACGGAGGGACTCGGGGTTGCCGAAACTGGGGGTGTGAGTGAGTGAGCTCGAGGAATTCCTGAAGCTGGAAAAGATCAAGTTCACCTTGAGAGGGTCTGTGGGGTGGGGGGGTTCGTCCGGAGATGGAAGCCGTTTCATCGACTTCTTCAAGGATAGTTTAGATGTCAGCGTGGTGGGGGGGGGGGTGGGGGGGGGGGGGGGGGGGGGGGGGGGGGGGGGGGGGGGGGGGGGGGTATATCGGGGGTAAATACGGGGGAGGCAGGGGTGGGTGGAGAGGAACGGCATGGAGGGGTAGTGTGTGGGGTGTTATTTATTGGCTAGGTGATTTCCTGTTTGTTCTCTTTTTCTTGGTTTTGGACTGTGTTTTATGTATATATTTATAAATGCCTCTTAATAAAAATATTTTTTAAAGATAGTTATATATCCCCATAGCCCCATATTCTTAAACTGCCCCCGGCCCTCCTTAACTGCCCCAATGCCTTCCCCGTGGATAATAAGATTTTAATTTGCAAGGCCGACGTCTCATGAAGAAAATAAAAAAAAGGAAGATCTAGAGAAATTGTCCAGGGTATCTCGCATTTCTGACATTATGACCCCCCCCCCCCCCCCCCCCCACCACCACCACAACCACCCCCAACCCTAGGAACCTTAATCTGGAAAGTGGTGCTAAATTCTGTTTGAATTTCTACACACAAGGGACAAGACAATATCCCAGTAACAGTAACGTTTGGGGGAGAGTTCTGGAAGCCAGACAAGTGGCAAGTGAAGCGTGATTATGAATGTTTCACTTAGCTTTTTCAGATTGTTGCAGAACATTGGGGTGCAGTTGTAACTCCTCTTGTGTTCTTGGACTGAACGCTGACTTCTTCCTGAGCATTTGCTGCTTTGCTCTCATCATGATCTTAACTGAAGAATAACAATCCCAGCTCATTGCTCTGTGAGAGTGAGTACAGACTTGGCTCAGTTATAAGCTCTCTCTTCTCAGCTCATTTCAAGGTTGAAGCTGGGAAAACCCATTGGTCAATGCAAAGAACCCTGAGGTTCTCACCTCCTGCATCAGTGTCAAAGTCACTCTTTGTCCACATTCACACTGCCCTTCTTTGCATCAGTTGGCCACATGTGATACTGAGCTACTGAAAAATATAACAGGACTTTTGGAAGATTTGTATGATATATTATTTCTCATATTCCTGTTAATGCGACACTACAGCTTGAAAGTTACTTAAAGGCATCAATGCCAAACACAGCAAATTTGATGTGTTTTTAATTTGCAACAAGCTCCTGTTAAGCATGGACTTACAGCAGTGAGAATTCCACTCTGCACGTTTACAATGATATCTGATCTAAATCCATTGCTGGTGTGAATCCTATTGGGATAATCTTTACGTTGTAGATCCAAATTTATGTTATTCCACCTGTTCATTTGTTAATAATCACTTTTAAGTCTCTGTTAACCGTACAAGTTAAATAACTGGATTTGTTGACACAGGTGAGTTGGCAGTGAATGCCGTGTACCTATGGCTCCTTGGACCCGTCTCGATGCTGTGTCCTGGCTGCCAAGAGGATAGGTGAGTAATGCTATCACTTTCAGCCAACCTGGATTCGGAACCAAGCACCTGCATCAATGATATTACCCTTGAGTGTTTAAGTAGCAATTGGGGAGGCGATGCGGATGAAATTTGATACCAATGAATACCATGTGTATTGCACAAAGGAAGAAGATATGGGCGTTACATATTCACACCACATACCATACATATCCATACATATACACACCAAGAAAATTAGAAGTAGCAAATGAAGGTATTGATACATGTACTCAAAACAGACAGCAGCAATCGACAAAGCAGGTCAAGTGCTGAGCTTCATTACAGAGCACCGAGAGCAGCAAGGGAAGAACATTCACGGGCTGATAATAGTGTAGAGGCAAGTCGCAAAACTGGACCTTAGTTTCACAAGCAAAGCTTTTGTAGCAAGAGAATACATTCACATAGATTGGTCATGTAATATTATGCAGTAATGAATCAATTATGTACTTTGCTGGCGGTTCTGCTTTTGCATTGTTGCATCTGTGAAGAAAATGGTTTGCCAAAAATGTCTAGATTATAACGGTGTGATGAATGGTTACTGCCTTGTCATCATGTAAGGTGATGTCCCCTTTAAGACCGGGCTTGGAACCCTGGGGACTCTGCCTCTGGCTCCGCCCATCTGTGAGCCATATATAAGGGGCTGCCTTGTGGGCTGTGCAGCAGTTAGCACATGTCTCGGCTCTAGCATAGTTCTTAGTCTATTAAAGCCTTCTTTACCGTTTACACTCTAAGCGTCGTTATTGAGGGTACCACAAACGGTGCTCCTTCAATAAATGCTACTTTTTTGCAGCTGCTTCTATCATTGACCAGTCCCATAAATCTTCCTTTAGTTCCCGTAACAGCCTCCCCGAACAGGCGCCGGAATGTGGCGACTAGGGGCTATTCACAGTAACTTCATTTGAAGCCTACCTGTGACAATAAGCGATTTTCATTTCATTAATTTCATTTCATTTCATTTCATTTCATTTCCCTCTGTCTTAAACTGAATGGATTTGTGAAAGTTATAGCTTGATCTTTCAACAACCATCAATTATTTTAGTACTTTTTCAGAGATTAACTGGCTCCAACAACAATTGAGTCAGTGAGAACTTCAGAAGCCCCTTGAATACTTGCATGTGAATAAGCCACTCACTTCCCTGAGCCACACTGATTCATGGAGACTGGGAAGGTAACAGGTTCATCTCTACAATTAATCATCTGAACAACAAAAAACAGTTAGTAAGTGTTCATGTTCCTGACTAGCACCTAGCTACTCCTTTAGAATGTGTGAATAGTATCTGTACCTGCATCAGGCTTTATTAAATAACCAACCAGTAATGCAAGACTGGGGACTGGTTAGCTCAGTTGGCTAGATGGCTATTGCGTGGTTCAGAATATCACCAACAGTGGATGCTGGTTGAGATAGACCTGGGACCTGCTTTGCTTGCCTCATGCTGGATGTGGTACTGGAGCAGGTCAGAGGCTTGGAATCTTGTGGTGAATAAATCACCTCCTGACTCTCCTAGGCCTGTCCACCACCTACCAGGCACAAGTCAGGAGCATGATTGAATACTCCCCACATGCCTGGATAAATGCTCCAACTGCATTCAAGAAGCTCGACATCATCCAGGACACTTGATTGCTCCCCCTTCCACAAACATTCACTCCCTCCACCACCGACGCACAGTTGCAGCCATGTGTGTCATCTCCAAGATGCACTGCAGGAACACATCAAGGCTCCTTAGGCAGAACCTTCCAAACACATGACCACTGCCATCTAGAAGCACAGGGGCAGCAGATGCATTGGAACACCACCACCTGGAAGTTCCCCTCCAAGTCATTCACCATCCTGACTCGGAAATATATCAGCCGTTCCTTCACTGTCACTGGGTCAAAATCCAGGAACTCCCTCCCTAACAGCACAATGGGTGTACCTACATCACATGGTCCGCAGCGGTTCAAGAAGGCAGCTCATCCTCTCCTGCTCAATAGCAATTAGGGATGGGCAGCAAATGCTGGCCTAGCCAGCGATGGCTACATCCCATAAAAATGACTTTTAAAAAAATGGTGCCAATTGTCTCTGTTTAATAGAGAGAGCAACTTATGGCCCTTGTGGTCTATGGTTAGTTACCTACCTAAGCCAGTCTAAGCCTATTTATAAAGCATTGGTGCTTGGATGATACTCCAACATAACTCCCCACCTTACGCAGAGGTACAGAGAAAGCTGAGAGAAAATGGCTCGCGTGCAGCCTTTTCATTGTAAATAGATTGGGGGTGAAATGGACTCGACTGAAAATAGTGTCTGGTTTCTGGATGTTACAAGCCTCTTCAATTCCCAAAATGGCATTCTCACTGTATGTGCACACTTCTGTGCAGCAGAAGCTATATTGTTAAAGGGGCCTGCAAATTATTAAATGTATAGAGATTGCAAAACTCTGAGGTGCAGATGGATCTGGCTGTCCCAGTAGATGAATCATGTTGATAGAATCTAGTTTTATTCATAGTTTTATTCATATAGGGTTTAGTTGAATGCATATAGCTAAAGGAGATAAATATTAAAAGTGCCTTGACTGTGTGCACTCAGTCATTGCCTCATATAATGAATTAACCATTGTATTCCAGTGTATTCGGCACAGTTGCTTCACAGCTCCAGGGTCCCAGGTTCGATTCCTGGCTTGAGTCACTGTCTGTGCGGAGTCTGCATGTTCTCCCCGTATGTGCGTGGGTTTCCTCCGGGTGCTCCAGTTTCCTCCCACAGTCCAAAGATGTGCATGTTAGGTGGATTGGCCATGAAAAATTGCCCCTAGTGTCCAAAAAATGTTAGCTGGGGTTACTGGGTACGGGGATAGGTTGGAGGCATTGGCTAAAGTAGGGTGCTCTTTTCAAGGGCCGGTGCAGACTCGATGGGCTGAACGGCCTCCTTCTGCACTGTAAATTCTATGATTCTATGAATCTCCTCAGTAACCTGGTCGGTACCTTCTGGGGATCATAAGCAGGACCCTGTGGACCTTTGCTCTTTCCATCATGTCCTAAATTACAGAATACTGTGCCCCAATATGGTACCAACTTGGATGAAGGGATCGAATGTACATTTGCTAAATTTTTTGCTGTCACAAAGATTGGTAAGAAAGTAAGATGTGGAGAGGTCATAAGGATTCTGCAAAGGGATACCAATAGGTTTAATATGCGGGCAGAAATTTGGCAAGATGCAGTATAATGTGGGAAAGTATGAACTTGTTCACTTTGGCAGGAAGAATAGTAAAGCAGCAAATTATTAAATGTATAGAGATTGCAAAACTCTGAGGTGCAGATGGATCTGGCTGTCCCAGTAGATGAATCATGTTGATAGAATCTAGTTTTATTCATAGTTTTATTCATATAGGGTTTAGTTGAATGCATATAGCTAAAGGAGATAAATATTAAAAGTGCCTTGACTGTGTGCACTCAGTCATTGCCTCATATAATGAATTAACCATTGTATTCCAGTGTATTCAGCACTGGAACGTATTGTTCTCTGTCTAATCAACTAATCAATTCTTAAGGTCTCCGCCAAGCTATGAGACACAGCAAAATGTGAGAAAACATATGCAGTACTTTTCTTAAGACTGCGCACACAGACGCTAAGCTGGTTTTGATAGGCACCAATAAATCTTAAGTAATGTCCAATGTTTGATTAACAACTCATCCTCTAAGTAACAGACATTCATTTGAACAAACCAGGAAGTCTCAGCTGAGAATTAGAAACCAATGAAAGTAAATGAGGGGTTAAACCAAAGATAAGAATTCTCTTAAAAGTAGGACCTCATGGTTGAGGTCTTTGTTCCTGAATTCTTGAATCATCTATCTGTTTGTTTCTATCGAAGTGATTTCCTTTTATGCTTTATACTTTTTGCCATGTGCTTGACTTTTTGATGTGTTGTTTGATATTTTGTTTCTAAGCTTTTATTCAGTTCTTATTCAAGTGTATACCAGTGAGTAATTAACAATAATAAAGTCGTATTTTTGATATCTCCCACCAACCAGACTACCGATTCCTATTAGAAGGTAAAATAAGAGTCCCACAATTTAGCGAACCAGCCTGGAAGAGCCCAAACACCACATTGAGGCATCAGGCAGCGGATCGGCAGAACCTAGGTAAGAGACCCTCATGTCTGTGGCCGTTTAGAGTCGGGTGACCTCCTACGCACCCCTCACAAAAACATCCAGGTTCAAATGTTACAGATAACAAAAGAGTTACATAGACAGCAATTTGACTTGACCGAAACCAGTACGGAGATGGAACAGAAATTTCTAAAGTACAATACTTCCAAAGGACAATGGTCCCTAGATGACACAAGAAGGGTTTGGGGAAAAACTACCCGCATGAGAGATAAAAAATGGACCAAATGATCCCTGGTTATAATGAGCCAGCTCCAAAAGAGAAACGAGACTGTAGCAAGTCCCAACTATGATCGCAAATAAAAAAACAAAAGGAGCAATTACGCGCAGCCTGTGAGGCGATAAAGAGAGACAAACCCAAAATTGAAAAGCTAGAAAGTTTAGAAGAAGAGGTTGAGGGACTCAGATGTGAAGTCTCTGAACTGAAATTAAACCTTAGCGATTCTAACTCGGAAAGAGACAAGCTCAAATTAATAAATAGCGAGTTAGCATCTGAAAATACAAAGCTTAAAGCGGAAGTATCAAAACTTCAGTTGGGAGTAAAAGATCTTCTGACCCAGAATAGGGAACTTAAAGAGAAGTTATCAGCTAAATCCCTGACCCGGGGGGAGGGAACGTCTTTTCAATGGGCCCTCAACATTCATACAACCGAGTCCCGTCGGAGAAACTGTAGACCCAACTCCAGAAGTCCCGCCTCCGCCCGCAAGGTTATAGAGGCCGTTCCCGACATAAGACGTACCGTCCCGATGAAAAAGAAGCCGGCCGCAACCGCAAGCTCTTCCGTGGTAGTTTCATTTCATTCTGAAGTAAAAGTAATTAAACAAGAGCATTCGAAAAAGAAACCACCAGAGGTGGTCACAGACCCGATTTTGTAACTGGTTCGGAATCCTATAGCGACTCTGGTGGAGAGATTAGTCAGGAGGAGGAAACACCCCGAAAGAGAAAAACAAAGTCCCGAAGGACTCACAGCCTACGGTTAGCCCCTTTAAAGTCAAAACGGTATAAGACTGAGGCAGGGTGGCACAGTGGTTAGCACTGCTGCCTATGGCGCTGAGGACCCGGGTTCGATCCTGGCCCCGGGACACTGTCGGTGTGGAGTTTGTACATTCTCCCTGTGTCTGCGTGGGTTTCACCCCCACAACCCAAAGATGTGCAGGGTAGGTGGATTGGCCACACTAAATTGCCCCTTAATTGGAAAAAATAATTGGGTACTCTAAATATATTTTTTTAAAAGACCGAGTCAGTAAGAACAGTGGAAAACGAACAAAGAATTACCTGAGCCAAGTATACCGAACGGTTGGTCCATGAACCAGCTAATCCGGAAAAGATTGATCGATGGTCTGAAGAATTACCTAATCCCAAGAAAGGGGGAATGGGAACGAACGTGGGAAGGGCTTGAGCGATTACGACATAGTTAGAATCTCCACCCGTTGGACGGAGTCGAGGTTATGTCAGTAATGATCCCTAGATGGGACAGCTTTCCAGAGATGTTAAAGAAGCCCTAGGGACTGATGAACAACAGCTAGAAGAGGCGTGGACTGTAGTTAATCAGTGGCTGTTAAAATACAACCCACCAAAAACAGGATTGGGGAAAGGTCACCGTTTGTATTCAGAAGAAGGCAGAGGAAGGATCAGAATTTGAAGAAAGGTTTAGAGCAATATGGAAGGAGCATTCAGGAATGAAAATGCCGGAGGGGCAGGAAACTTGGGACACAAGTACGTTCGGACCGTTGAATTCTGCCTTTGTTGCTGGTTTGAAAACAGAATTGTTTAATGCATTAAAATTGGTGTTTCCTGAGCGGGACTGAGTAGCAACGACATACGCGATATTAGTAGACCGATGCATCAAAATTGACCGGGACATGGAAGCTAAGATTTGTGCTCTCCAGACTGGATTAAACCCTGAAGATTTACCGTTTCAGTCGATAACTGTTGCCCTATCTAATTCAAAAGTTCCACGGGAGCCGAAACAAATATGAGGAAAATGCCACAGTTGAGGAAAGGACGGGCACTGGACCAGGTTGTGCTGGGCGAAACCAAAGGGGTGTCAGGGACATGATTCTACGCACGGAGAGCCGTACAGAGAGCGGTATAGG
Organism: Scyliorhinus torazame; assembly: GCF_047496885.1. Classification (NCBI taxonomy): domain Eukaryota; kingdom Metazoa; phylum Chordata; class Chondrichthyes; order Carcharhiniformes; family Scyliorhinidae; genus Scyliorhinus; species Scyliorhinus torazame. Next base: position 185,282,794 of record NC_092708.1, on the reverse strand, counting down.
CCCTGCCCATTATCACCACCCCGGGATACGTACAGGGAGCGGTATGGGCCATGCCCACTGTCACCGCCCAGGGAGACAAACAAGGAGCGGTATAGGCCCTGCCCACTGTCACCACCCAGGGAGACAAACAGGGAGCGGTATAGTCCCTGCCCCCTGTCACTGCCCAGGGATATGGACAGGGGGCGGTATAGCCCCTGCCCCCTGTCACTGCCCAGGGATATGTACAGAGAGCGGTATGGGCCCTGCCCACTGTCACTGCCCAGGGATATGTACAGAGAGCGGTATAGCCCCTGCCCCCTGTCACTGCCCAGGGATATGTACAGAGAGCGGTATAGCCCCTGCCCCCTGTCACTGCCCAGGGATATGTACAGAGAGCGGTATAGCCCCTGCCCCCTGTCACTGCCCAGGGATATGTACAGGGAGTGGTATAGGCCCTGCCCACTGTCACCGCCCAGGGATACGTAGAGAGAGCGGTATAGGCCCTGCCCACTGTCACCGCCCAGGGATATGTACAGAGAGTGGTATAGGCCCTGCCCACTGTCACTGCCCAGGGATATGTACAGAGAGCAGTATAGGCCCTGCCCACTGTCACCGCCCAGGGATATGTACAGGGAGTGGTATAGGCCCTGCCCACTGTCACTGCCCAGGGATATGTACAGAGAGCGGTATAGCCCCTGCCCCCTGTCACTGCCCAGGGATATGTACAGAGAGCGGTATAGCCCCTGCCCCCTGTCACTGCCCAGGGATATGTACAGAGAGCGGTATAGGCCCTGCCCCCTGTCACTGCCCAGGGATATGTACAGGGAGTGGTATAGGCCCTGCCCGTTGTCACTGCCCAGGGATATGTACAGAGAGCGGTATAGCCCCTGCCCCCTGTCACTGCCCAGGGATATGTACAGAGAGCGGTATAGCCCCTGCCCCCTGTCACTGCCCAGGGATATGTACAGAGAGCGGTATAGGCCCTGCCCACTGTCACTGCCCAGGGATATGTACAGAGAGCGGTATAGCCCCTGCCCCCTGCCACTGCCCAGGGATATGTACAGAGAGCGGTATAGCCCCTGCCCCCTGTCACTGCCCAGGGATATGTACAGAGAGCAGTATAGGCCCTGCCCACTGTCACTGCCCAGGGATATGTACAGAAAGCAGTATAGCCCCTGCCCCCTGTCACCGCCCAGGGATATGTACCGGGAGCGGTATAGGCCCCACCCACTGTCACCACACAGGGATATGTACAGGAGCGGTATAGGCCCCGCCCACTGTGACAACCCCGAGAAATTTACCACAGAGAACCACCCAGAGAGATGTATCACAGAGAGCCGTATAGAGCGATGTATGTGCCCCACCCATTGTCACTATACAGAGAGTCCGAATACAGGTCTGATGACGAGTCTGGTATGGTGGATGTATTCAGAAAATTGTCACCACAGTGTCAGGCTGCACTGAAAAAAATGGAAAAAAAACTAGGAAAGCCCCCCCCCCCCTCAATCTCCCTGTCCCTGCCTCTCTTCACACCTTGATTGACAGCAGGAGGGCTGGATTGTATGTATCATTGAGGGTGGGCAGTAAAGAAACAGACTGTCTTTTTGATACGGGGCGGTGTTAACAAGCCTTCCTCTTGTATATGTGAATTGTTTCCTTTGGATTACAAAATAACTGTAGCCCATGGTGTAGGGGGCGATGAACTGATTATCAAAAGAATTCATCCCATGCTAATACAATTTGCCCCACATGAAAGAGGCAATTGTATCAGTGAGTGCTGTGAAATGTGTTTGGATGATGTGGCTATTATGGTTGAATAGATGCCAGTAAGTTCAAACTTTGAGGTTTGGGTGGAAGGCTTGCAATAACGCAAAGTGTGTGAGGGTGAAGTCAAATGTATAAATATTTGATATGAGTCCTGATTGCTAGTCATTGTTGGTAGGTGGTTATGGGGTTGGAGTGAATTGAACAGTGAATCAGGCTAGTGTTGTAGTTGGTACGACTCAATATTAAAAGATGCACTCATGTTGCCAGCTAGCGTGAGATGTCATACCCAGTAAGGATACGATATTCTTAACTTTCAAGATACGGACTTCAGTCAATGTGGGCTGTACCACGCCTGTAGAGTGGGCCGTGTGCTCCCCATACCACAATCTATTAAAAGTTGTGGGTCAGGTGAACTCCATGATACACTTTGGGGTCCTCTAAACCCTGGCCCATAACAAATTGGGGGCTCGAGGGGCATAAAAGTCTATCTATTGGGTTGGCTTAGTGAATTTTTGACAGTGAGGGTTGAGCATATTGTGGTTGCTTATCAGGTGTGGTATTCCAGTTTAAGTAGGGAGTGTGTTGTGGACAATGGCTCTTTCAGAGGCTCTGAAGTTTTTGGGGGTGGAGACGGTTACACGCAGTACCTTATGGACAGAGACTAAAAGCAGACTGTTAGATTTGGCAAAAACATTGCAGTTTACATTGCCTGCCAAAATGCATAAAGATGAGGTAATTATGGTGGTGCTAAGCATTTAAAGTTGCCTGAGATACAGTTTGACTCCTTGGAAATGGCAAAAAATCAGTTACAAATTAAACAAATGGAACATGAGAAAGAATTAAAGCAGCTTGAATACAAAAGACAGGAAAAAGAAAGAGAGGGAGCGGCAAAAGAAAAAGAAAGAGAGAGAGCGGAAAAAGAAAGAGAAAGAGATAGAGAGGAAAAAGAAAGAGAGAGAGAGGAAAAAGAAAAGGAAAGAGAAGGAGAAAAGAAAGGATAGCCTTAGCAGAACAAAACGAAAGAGAACGGGAGAAACAGATCAGGGGAAAATATAAAGAGAGAGAGTTTGAACCTCAGAAAATGGCCATGAAACATGACAGTCAGTTAAGATTGGCAGGCGTAAAGGGAAATGTACAGTTTGAGGATAGTGATGAGGATAGTGAGAAAGAGCGTCAAAGTCGAAGGCTTGGTGGGAATCTATTTAAATATGTCCAAGCATTACCAAGGTTTGATGAGAAGGAGGTAGAAGCTTTTTTCATTTCATTTGAGAAGGTAGCTAAACAAATGAAATGGCCACAGGACATGTGGGTACTACTGATTCAAAAAAAGCTGATAGATAGGGCTAGTGAAATGTTTGCATCACTACCGGAGGAGGTATCTAGGATGTATAGGGAGGTGAAAACATCCATCTTAGCTGCATATGAACTAGTGCCTGAAGCCCACAGACAAAGGTTTAGAAATTTAAGGAAAGAATTTGGTCAAACATACATGGAGTTTGAAAGGCTCAAACGGAGTAATTTTGAGGTGGATAAGGGCTTTGAAAATAGACCAAACGTATGAAGCTCTCCGAGAAATTATACTTTTGGAGGAGTTAAAAAATTCAATTCCTGATGTAGTGAGAACTCATGTGGAAGAGCAGAGGATTAAAATTGTGAGGTTAGCAGCAGAAATTGCAGATGATTATGAATTAGTTCAGAAATCAAAGCTTGGTTTCCGAAATCAGTTTCAGTCTGTGAGGGATAGAAACTGGGGACATGAGAAATACTCAAATGGTAAAAGTAAAGATGATTTGATGGGAGATAATGAGAGTGTACCTCAGAAATCCAGGAGGGTGGAAGAGACATGAAAAGTTTCAAATGTTTTCAATGTAATAAACTAGGCCATGTAAAGTCACAGTGCTGGTGGTTAAAGAAAAGCACTGGGAAGGCTGATGTGGTAAAACAGGATAAAACAGTGGGGTTTGTGAAAGTGGTAAAGGAAAGCCCAAGTGAAGCAAAGGAGGTGCAAAAGGGGCAGCACGCACGGTAGCATTGTGGATAGCACAATTGCTTCACAGCTCCAGGGTCCCAGGTTCGATTCCGGCTTGGGTCACTGTCTGTGTGGAGTCTGCACATCCTCCCGGTGTGTGCATGGGTTTACTCTGGGTGCTCCAATTTCCTCCCACAGTCCAAAGATGTGCAGGCTAGGTGGATTGGCCATGATAAATTGCCCTTAGTGTCCAAAATTGTCCTTCGTGTTGGGTGGGGTTACTGAGTTATGGGGATAGGGTGGAGGTGTTGACCTTGGGTAGGGTGCTCTTTCCAAGAGCCGGTGCAGCCTCGATGGGCCGAATGGCCTCCTTCTGCACTGTAAATTCTGTGATAATCTATTGTACAGCCTGGTCAAGAGGTGATTGACAAGAAGGTGCCAGATCTCTTTAAAGAATTTACTTGTGTAGGTAAAGTTTACTCATGTGTATCAGGAGGTGCAGGTAAAGAAGTCACAATTTTAAGAGATACGGGAGGTAGTCAATCTTTAATGGTCAGAGATGAGGAGTTATGTAGTTTGGGAAGAATGTTGCCAGGAAAGGTGGTAATATGTGGAATTCAGGGTGAGAGGAGTAGTGTTCCATTATATAAGGTAAGGTTGGAAAGTCCAGTGAAGAGTGGTGAAGTGGTAGTAGGCGTAATAGAGAAACTATCTTGTCCATGAATACAGTTTATCTTGGGTAATGATATAGCTGGATCGCAGGTGGGAGTGATGCCTACTGTGGTTGATAAGCCAGTGAAAAATCAGACAACTGAAGTGTTGAAGGATGAATATCCTGGGATTTTTCCAGATTGTGTCGTAACAAGGTCCCAAAGTCACAGGTTAAGACAACAGGAGAAACCAAAGAGTGAAGATAAAGCTGAAGTGCAATTATCAGAAACGATTTTTGATCAGATGGTTGAAAAAGAACAAGAACAGGTGGAGGATGAGGCGTATATTCTTAGTTCAGGAAAATTGGCGGAGTTACAACAGAAAGATGTAGAAATAAAACGGATTTACCAGGAAGCATACTCGGAAGAGAAATCTGAGTGTATACTAGAGTGTTCATAGAATCATAGAATTTACAGTGCAGAAGGAGGCCATTCGGCCCATCGAGTCTGCACCGGCTCTTGGAAAGAGCACCCTACCCAAGGTCCACACCGCCACCCTACCCCATAACCCAGTAACCCCCACCCTACACTAAGGGCAATTTTGGACACTATGGGCAATTTAGCACGGCCAATCCACCTAACCCGCACATCTTTGGACTGTGGGAGGAAACCGGAGCACCCGGAGGAAACCCACGCACACACGGGGAGGATGTGCAGACTCCGCACAGACAGTGACCCAAGCCGGAATCGAACCTGGGACCCTGGAGCTGTGAAGCATTTGTGCTATCCACACAATGTGTTATTACGTAATGTGTTATTACCGTAAAAGTGATGTCTTGATGAGAAAATGGAGACCTTTACATATGCAGGCGGATGAAAAGTGGGCAGAAGTTCATCAAATAATATTGCTGGTAGGGTATAGAAAGGAGGTGTTGCGAGTTGCACATGAGGTACCAGTTGGAAGTCATTTGGGAGTAAGGAAAACTCAAGCTAAAATCCAGAAACATTTTTATTGGCCTGGACTACATAAAGATGTAGTAAAATTTTGTCAATTATGTCAAACATGATAGGGAAACCTCAAGCAGTGATAAAACCAGCGCCCTTAATACCCATTCCAGCATTTGAGGAGCCTTTTATAAGGGTCCCAATTGATTGCATAGGACCGCTTCCGAAAACAAAAAGTGGGAATCAATATCTTTTGACTATAATGGATGTGTCTACTGGGTTTCCAGAGGCCATTCCAGTACATAATATTACGGCTAAAAAGATTGTGGAGGAGTTACTTAAATTCTTTACTAGATATGGACTACCCACAGAAAGACAATCGGATCAAGGATCAAATTTGACCTCAAGGTTATTCAAAGAAGTTATGGATAGCTTAGGAATAAAACAATGTAAATCAACTGCGTACCACCCAGACAAAGCAGCTGTACTGCTGTTCTCTCTGCCATGAAAAGACTGTCTCTTGATCATTTGGTGAATTCAGAATTATAAATGTTCTGAGTAGTGACTTTAACCTAATGTGCTTCTGTTAAAGGTTATGTTTTTTTGTAAGTCTTCTGGATGTTAAAAGGACAGCGAACGCATTACTTAGTGTTGTATTCTTTTGGGGTTGTATTTGAATTGATGGTTGCTAAGATGTTCACTGTATGTTTTAAAAAGGTTAACATGAGTTCATAGAATAAACATTGTTTTGCTTTCAAAAATACTTTTCAATTTCTGCTGTACCACACCTGTAGAGTGGGCCGTGTGCTCTCCATACCACAATCTATTAAAAGTTGCGGGTCAGATGAACTCCATGATACACTTTGGGGTTCTCTAAACCCTGGCACATAACAAAAGGGAGCTGTGCAAAAAACAGTTCATCAAAAGGAGGTGTGAATAATCATCCATTTCTCCATTGTATATCAATAGCTTCAAACTTCTAAATCATTCTGGGTGCTCGTGTGACTGAAATTGCCTGCATAGCACAAATATTATTACCCCAGGAACCATAGGAGAGCTAGATCAGTGTGGACACATCAGGGCAAGAGGGAACTTTCCTCCAGCCAAGGGAGAACAGAAAATTGCCTCGCAATTAATCAACCAATGCAGTGTGAGGGGTTGAATTCGTTCTTGACTGCAAAGATTAGTCTCTACAGAAACTCGGCATAACCTTGTCTGGAAATCCAGAACATAGAACATAGAACAGTACAGCACAGAACAGGCCCTTCGGCCCTCGATGTTGTGCCGCGCTTTGCCCGAAACCAAGATCAAGCTATCCCACGCCCTGCCATTCTGGTGTGCTGCATGTGCCTATCCAATAACCGCTTGAAGGTTCCTAAAGTGTCCGACTCCACTATCACAGCAGGCAGTCCATTCCACACCCTAACCACTCTCTGAGTAAAGAACCTACCTCGGACATCCCTCCTATATCTCTCACCCTGAACCTTATAGTTATGCCCCCTTGTAACAGCTACATCCCTCCGAGGAAATAGTCTCTGAATGTCCACTCTATCTATCCTCCTCATCATCTGATAAACCTCTATTAAGTCGCCTCTCATCCTCCTTCGCTCCAATGAGAAAAGCCCTAGCTCTCTCAACCTTTCCTCATAAGACCTACCCTCCAATCCAGGCAGCATCCTGGTAAATCTCCTTTGCACTCTTTCCAATGCTTCCACATCCTTCCTATAGTGAGGTGACCAGAACTGCACACAATACTCCAAATGTGGTCTCACCAGGGTCCTGTACAGTTGCAGCATAACCCCACGGCTCTTAAACTCAAGCCCCCTGTTAATAAATGCTAACACACTATAGGCCTTCTTCCTGGCTCTATCCACTTGAGTGGCAACCTTCAGAGGTCTGTGGACATGAACTCCAAGAACTCTCTGTTCCTCCACATCCCTCAGAACCCTGCCGTTGACCCTGTAATCCGCATTCAAATTTTTTCTACCAAAATGAATCACCTCGCACTTATCAGGGTTAAACTCCATCTGTCATTTTTCGGCCCAACTCTGCATCCTATCAATGTCTCTTTGCAGCCTACAACAGCCCTACACCTCATCCACCACTCCACCAATCTTGGTGTAATCAGCAAATTTACCGACCCACCCTTCAGCCTCCTCCTCCAAGTCATTTATAAAAATCACAAATAGCAGAGGACCCAGCACTGATCCCGATGGTACACTGCTGGTAACTGGTCTCCAGTCTGAAAATTACTTATCCAATTGGACAAATTTCCCTCTATCCCACACCTCCTTACTTTCTTCATGAGCCGACCATGGGGAACCTTATCAAACGCTTTACTGAAATCCATGTGGATGACATCAACTGCTCTACCTTCATCGACACACTTAGTTACCTCCTCAAAGAATTCAATCAAATTTGTGAGGCAAGACTTACCCTTCACGAATCCGTGTTGACTATCCCGGATTAAGCTGCATCTTTCCAAATGGTCATTAATCCTATCCCTCAGGACCTTTTCCATTAACTTACCGACCACCGACGTGAGACTAACCGGCCTATAATTACCAGGGTCATTCCTATTCCCTTTCTTGAACAGAGGAACAACATTCGCCAGTCCTCTGGCACTATCCCCATGGACAGTGAGGACCCAAAGATCAAAGCCAAAGGCTCTGCAATCTCATCCCTTGCCTCCCAAAGAATCCTAGGATATATCCCAACTGGCTCAGGGGACTTGTCGACCCTCAGGTTTTTCAAAATTGCTAATACATCTTCCCTCAGAACATCTACCTCCTCCAGCCTACCCGCCCGTGGTGAGACCACGTTTGGAGTATTGAGGATGTTTCTCATCCTCAAAAACATAGCCCCTCTCCTTGGTGAACACTGAAGAAAAGTATTCATTCAACGCCTCTCCTATCTCTTCTGACTCCATGCACAAGTTGCATTGAGTCAGACCAGCCCTACCCTCACCCTGGTCATTCTTTTATTTCTCACATAAGAGTAAAAAGCCTTGGGGTTTTCCTTGATCCAACCCGCCAAGGACTTCTAATGCCCCCTCCTAGCTTTCCTAAGCCCTTTCTTTAGCTCATTCCTTGCTACCTTGTAACCCTCAAGCGACCCAACTGAACCTTGTTTTCTCATCCTTACATACGCTTCCTTTTTCCTCTTGACAAGACATTCAACCTCTTTTGTGAACCATGGTTCCCTCACACGGCCATTTCCTCCCTGCTTGACAGGGACACGCCTATCAAGGACACGCAGTATTTGTTCCTTGAACAAGCTCCACTTTTCATTTGGGCCTTTCCCTGACAGTTTCTGTTCCCATCTTATGCTCCCTAATTCTTGCCTAATCGCATCATAATTACCCCTCCCCAAATTATAAACCTTGCCCTGCCATATGGCCCTATCCCTCTCCATTGCAATAGTGAAAGACACCGAATTGTGGTCACTATCTCCAAAGTGCTCTCCCACAAACTAATCTAACTCTTGGCCCGGTTCTTTACCCAGTACCAAATCCAATGTGGCCCCACCTCTTGTTGACTTATCCACATATTGTGTCAGGAAACCATCCTCCACACACCGTACAAAAACTGCCCCATCCGAACTGTTCGACCTATAGAGGTTCCAATCAATATTTGGAAAGTTAAAGTCACCCATGACAACTACCCTGAGACCTCACACCTATCCATAATCTGCTTTGCAATTTCTTCCTCCACATCTCTATTACTATTTGGGGGCTATAGAAAACTCCTAACAACGTGACCGCTCCTTTCCTATTTCTAACTTCAGCCCATATTATCTCAGTCGGCAGATCCCCCTCGAACTGCCTTTCTGCAGCCGTTAAACTATCCTTGATTAACAATGCTACTCCTCCATCTCTTTTACCACTTTCCCTGCTCTTACTGAAACATCTATATCCCGGAACTTCCAACAACCATTCCTGCGCCTGTTCTAACCATGTCTCCGTAATGGCCACAACATCGTAGTCCCAAGTACCAATCGATGCTCCAAGTTCACCTACCTTATTCCGGATGCTCCTTGCATTAAAGTAGACACACTTCAACCCACCTTTCTGTCTGCCGGTACACTCCTGCGACCTTGATACCCTCCTCAGTACCTCACTACTCTCAACACTGGCTTCTGGACTACAGCTCGTTTTCCCAGCCCCCTGACAAATTAGTTTAAACCACCCCGAAGAGCCGCAGCAAATTTTCCTCCCAGGATATTGGTGCCCCTCTGGTTCAGGTGCAAACCGTCCTGTTTGTACAGATCCCATCTTCCCCAGAATGTGCTCCAATTATCCACGTAACTGAAACCCTCCCTCCTACACCATCCCTGCATCACGTGTTTATCTGCACTCTCTCCCTGTTCCTCAACTCGCTAGCACGTGGCACCGGCAACAAACCAGAGATGACAACATGGTTTGTCCTGGCTCTCAGCTTCCACCCTAGCTGCCTAAATTCCTGTTTTAAATCCCTGTCCCTACTCTTACCTAGGTTGTTGGTAGCGATGTATACCACGACTTTTGACTGTTCCCCCTCCCCCTTAAGGATTCTGAAAACACGGTCCGAGACGCCGCGGACCCTGGCACCCGGGAGGCAACATACCATCCATAAGTCTCTTTCGTTGCCACAGAACCGTCTACCTGTCCCTCTAACTATCGAGTCCCCAATATCTATTGCTCTCTTGCTCTCCCCCCTTCCCTTCTGAGCCACAGGAATGGACTCAACGCTGGAGAGTCACCGTGGCTTACCTCTGATAAGTCCCCCCCCACCAGTATCCAAAGCGGTATACTTGTTACTAAGGGGAATGACCACAGGGGATCCCTGTACTGACTGCTTCCTCCCAGCCCCTCTCACCGTCACCCATCTATCTTCATTCTTCGGAGTAACTATATCCCTGAAGCTACTATCTATGACCACCTCTGCCTCCCGAATGATCCGAAGTTCATCCAGTTCGAGCTCCAGTTCCCTAACGCGGTTTCTGAGGAGCTGGAGATGGGGCACTTCCCACAGGTGAAATCAGCAGGGACACTGACGGTGTCCCTCACCTCAAACATTCTGCAGGAGGAACATTGCACTGCCTTCCCTGCCATCCCCCCGAGATAACTTGCAGTTAAAAACAAGAAAAAGAAAGAAAGACCTTACCTGATATTCACTCAACCCCTTAGGTTAGAGGGGGTGGAAGGGTAGGGGACATTACAAGTGTAGTGTCTCGGTTTAGCAACCGCTCAACTTAAATACAGGTAAAAATAAAACACTTAACCAGCAACCACTGCGTCCTGCACTATAACAGCAATCAGCTGTTATGGGCCCGCGCAAACAATTTAAATCTGTACTACTTACCCAGCAGTCACTCTGTCCTCACTCCGATTTCGGACGGTTTCTGACTCCTGTTCATCTCCAAAGAGCCACGAGATGGAACTTATCCAGACCTGCAATGTATACACGTTAAAGGACTCATTCTGGATTTGATTTGTTTCTTATCTTCTAGCTACATGCTTTGCCCTCCTGAATCCATCATTACCTGCGTGTGTTTGCCTGTGTGCATGAGGGGGTGAATGTTTTTCATTGTGTTTACATTTTGGAGTGTTGTATGTGATATTTACTTCTGATTTAAACTTACCAGAAAGCCTGCTTCCTGTCTATTGCTAAACATCATGACTCCAAAAGGGTTTTAAAACCATCCCTCCAAAAGGTGCACTTTGTCACGGACACTCAAGAGGTGACAAAAAAGAGAAACTTTTTCCCACTATCTCTCCCTGTCCATAACAGAGATCATTCTGGTCTTCGTGGTTATCCTTCCTGGCATCGATCTTCAGGTTATCATTTGGAATTGGTTTATGAGCACGTGCCTGAAGGGCTACTGCACCTCTCCCCTCCTGAGGATACAGGACATCTCTCTCTTTTTTCCAGCTCTTTTACCAAGACCACCTGGGACACATCCAAAGACCTTTACCGATACAGGCTTGGAGGGCTGAAGGGCCTGTTCCTGTGCTGTATTGTTCTTTGGTGCTCACTCTCTCCCAGGGTCAGTCATTGTTGACTCTTCCAATCGAGAAAGAAGGGCATAGGTTTAAAGTGATTTGCAAATGAAGCAAATGTGATATGAAAAAAACGTTTTCACACAGCGAGTGGTTGGGGTCTGGAATGAGCTGCCTGGAAGTGTGGTGGAGGCAGGTTCAGTCAAGGAATTCAAAAGAATATTAGATGATTCTAATATTCATGGTAGCACAATGAAATGAAATGAAATGAAATGAATGAAAATCGCTTATTGTCACAAGTAGGCTTCAAATGAAGTTACTGTGAAAAACCCCTAGTCGCCACATTCCGGCGCCTGTTCGGGAAGGCTGGTACGGGAATTGAACCGTGCTGCTAGCCTGCCTTGGTTTGCTTTCAAAGCCAGCGATTTAGCCCTGTGCTAAACAGCCCCTAAACAAGTGATTAGCACTGTGGCTTCACAGCGCCAGGGTCCCAGGTTCGATTCCCCGCTGGGTCACTGTCTGTGTGGAGTCTGCACGTTCTCCCCGTGTCTGCGTGGGTTTCCTCCGGGTTCTCCGGTTTCCTCCCACAGTCCAAAGACGTGCAGGCTAGGTGGATTGGCCATGATAAAATAGCCCTTAATGACCAAAAAAGGTTAGGAGGGGTTATTGGGTTACGGGAACAGGGTAGAAGTGAGGGCTTAAGTGGGTCGGTGCAGACTCGATGGGCCGAATGGCCTCCTTCTGCACTGTATGTTCTATGTTCTATTTGAATAGAAACTATTTGCAGGGGTACGGGAGAAAGGCAGGGGAATGGCCCTGATGCTGGTTTGGAGAGCTGGTGCTGACACATTGGGCTGAATGGCCTCCTTCTGCGCCATAACAATGTGTGATTCTGGTGATTCTGTAATCTTAGCCTCCAGCCTCAGTGCACCTCCTCTTTAAGAGGCACAGGCTAGAGTTACATATGCCTAATATTGGGCCTCCTGCAGACGGGTGCACTCAATGGACAGCACAGGGTGTGCTGACTAAAACTGAAATCCTGGAAGGGAGCAGGCGGAAGCAAGATAAACAAGGAAAATACTGTGGATGCTGGAAATCTGAAATAAAAATAGAAAAAGCTGGAGAAACTCACCGATCTGGCAGCATCTATGGAGAGAGAAGGAGAGTTAACATTTCGAGTCCATGTGACTCTTCGTCAGAATTGGCAAGGTCTATTGGACTTGAAACGTTAACTCTGTTTTTCTCTCCACGGATCTGTTGAGTTTATCCAGCATTTACTGTTTTCATTTCAGACAGAATGTGATATTCTGCCTACATTGCATTGAGCGGCGCTGGTTAATCCCCACACCCATTTTTTTCACATTTTGAACACCTCTCCCATCAGCAAATGATAATATTTCTGTAAATTGCTCCGATATCGTAATATATATTTAGTTTGCACTGAATAACCAAAATAGGGGAAGATTAAAATATTTTCTGGAAAGGACATATCGTGATTTTAGTTATTCTGAATAATTCATCACTTACTCTTTAAACTGCTGCAGGAAAGTTATTGGAATTCTCAATTGTTCCTACCAATCCATCTTTGCTGTAAACATTTCCATAATTCATGGCAACTGTGTCATAACTTTTCCAAATTCATAATTTCTACAATCGAGGGGAAATGAGAGATTAATGGAGCCGGACACATCTAGTCAATTGAGCAGCAACTCACTCAAGTTAAAACATTGAATTTCTCAGTGTTTCCTTAGAGTAAGAACATTGATTAAAAGTGAGTGTCTCAAAACCTGGAAACATAAGTGTAGTCAGCCACCTCACCAAGTCTGGATGACTCTTTGTCAAAACTTTGACAAAGGGCACTAATCACCCGAATAATTTCTATGTCTGGTAATAGAAACGTTTAGCGGGGTGCTTCTTGGCGCCTGCAGCGCCGAGAAACAGCTCGCTATTTGGCAGCAGTTTGCCAATTTCTTTAGCCTTGGGGAGATTCAGTCCACCAAGGACACACTTAAGAGTGATTTCCTGCTGACAAGCCCCTCACAGGTCGGGGCACCATTTTGGTACGCTGCCTTGATCTCCACCCCCCCCCCCCCCCCCCCCCCACCGTGGACAGAAAGTCAAAAAGAATGTAAATGGGGGTGATTAATGCTAAGAAGGGTGCTGATAGTGGCACATAGAGATTAGAATGTGTGAATGGCAGAACAAAGGTAAAGTGTGTCAAAGGACAACTTGGGACTGTTGGCCCAAGTGGGGCGGGGGACAATGGTGAGGGAAAAACTGATCAATGGAAGAAATTGATAGAAATAAAATGGGCTGAAGGTGGAGGAGAGAGTTCACAGTCTGACGTTGCTGAACTCAATGTTAAGTCCAGAAGGATGTAACGTGCCTAATCAGAAGATGAGTTGCTGTTCCTCCAGTTTGCGCTTGTCCAAAGATGTGTAGGTTAGGTTAAGGGGTTAGTTGGATAGGGTAGGATGTGGGCTTGGGTGACGTGCTCTTTCAGAGGGTTAGTACAGACACAATGGGCCGAAAGGTCTCCTTCTGCACTGTCGAGATTCTATGGTATAGTCTTCTAAATTTCAACTCCCGTTCAAATTGCATTCTGCAATGTTCTTCAAGCTTCCTGCAGATGCTCAAAATGTACAGATCTGATTTAAAATGTGCTTGGCTATTGAGGAAATGTATACTGCAAAGGGCAAGACTTTTGAGAGAAGCTTGAGCCTTGAACTTAATACTTTGGTGAAAATATGAAAAGACAAATGAACATGTAAATTTATAACGAGACAATGGTTTGGTGCTAATGTCACTAGGCGAGAAATCCCAAGGCCCTGGTGAATGACCTGGGAACATGGGTTCAAATCCCACCACAACAGCTGGTGACATTTAAATTAATAAGACCTGGAAGTTAGTCTCAATAATGGGGACCATGAAATGATTGTCATAAAAACCCATCTGGTTCATTAATGTCCTTCAGGGAAGGAAATCTGCTGTCCTTACCTGGCCTGGCCTACATGTGACTCCAGATCCACAGCAATGTGGTTGACTCTTAACTCCCTCGGAAATGGCCGAGCTAAACATTCAGATCAAGGGCCATTCGGGATGAGCACCAGATGCTGGCCTTGGCGGTAACAAGCACATCCCAGGATAGAAAAACAGGTTAATCCATTTTTCTGAACGTGTGTAGTTTTGATTTTATTTTCGTTTCATCTGTATTTTGAGCATTATACATTTTTGTGAGTGGGAGAAGTTTTTTTCAAAAAGGGTATTTTGCTTGATTTCTTTTATGGAATAACAGAGAGGGTTGATGAGGATAGTGCGGTTGATGAGTATCTGGACTTTCAAGTGGTTTTTAAAATGTGCCACATCATGGACTGGTTAAGAAGATTAAAGCCCTTAGGTTTAAAGGAGGAGTGCCTCCATGGATGCAAAGTTGGCAAAGAGATAAAAAGCAGAGTGCGGTGGTGAAGTTAATTTTCAGACGGAAGAGAGGTATGCAGTGGTGTCCCCTAGGGGTCAGTATTGCAACCACTGCTCTTTTTGATATATCATTGACCTGAACTTGGGCATAGGGGACATAATTTCAAAGATTGTAGACAACATGGAGCTTGAAAATATAGTGAACAATGAGAAAGATATTAACAGAGACACACGGCAGATCAAACTAAATGCAGAAATATGTGAAATTATGCATTTTGGGAGGAAAAATTAAGAGAGGCCATATAAATTAAATGACGCAATATTAAAAATGGTTCAGGAACTGAGAGACCTGCAAGTTCACATCTCTGGAAATGGCAGGAGAGTTTGGTGAGGCTGTCAAATACATCCACAATCTTTGGCTTTGTAAATGAATGCATTAAACTACATAAAGAAGGATGTTTAACAACGAAGAGGATATTACCAGGCTAGTGAAATGGGCAGAGACACATGGCAGATGAAATTCAATACAGAAATGTCTGAAAATTATTGAATAGCCTTCAAAAGAAGGTGAAACATTTATAGAACACCAGTCAGGCCTCAGCTGGAGTACTGTTGCAAATTCTGTGAAGCATACTTTAGAGAGGATGTCAAAACCTTGGAATGAGTACAGAGGAGTTTTGTGTAGAATAGTCCCAGGGATGAAGGACTTCAGTCACATGGGGAGACTGGAAAAGTTGGGATTATTGTCTTTAGAGGAGAGAATATTGAGGGAGATTTGATTACGAGGATTTAAGCTTTATTGATGATGTATTTGTGAAAACATTTCCCACTGGCAGAAAAAAATAAAAGCAAATTACTGCGGATGCCGGAATCTAAAACCAAAGAGAAAATGCTGGACAGTCTCAGCAGATCTGGCAGCATCTGTCGGGAGAGAAAAGAGCTACCGTTTCAAGTCCAGGTGACCCTTTGTCAAAGCTGGACAGAGACACATGGCAGGACAGGAATCAAAGAACACATTTTAAAATAAGTGGCAAAACATCCAAGAGTGAAAAGAGGAGATGCTATTTAAGGCAGTTAGCTGTTACAACATGGAACAGGCGCTTGAGAAAAAGGTGAAGGCAGATTCAGTAGCAACTCTCAAAGGGAAATTGGATATCTTGTTGAATAGGAAAGATTTGTAGGAATGAGGAGTGGGATTGATTGAATAGCTCATTCAAAGACCCATAGGCAAAACTGACAAGTGGCCTCATTCCGTGCTGTAACTTTTAACAATGCTTTTCTTTAGATCGATTAGTTCTTCCATTGGAAAAGAAATAGACATTTTGAATAGAAAACATTTAAAAATGTTCATAAAATAATTTCAATGTTAAATGTCAACATGATAGTGTGACAGAATTGTAACAACAGCAATGGATATTTGTGACTGGAAGTGTGAGCATTTCCATGATTTTTAACGAGGTCCAAAATGTAGATTTGTATTTGCAATAAACACTCCGAACGGGGTAATTTTAACTTTCAACATCTGGTTAGTAATCTGGCGAAGCAAATATCTGTTGGTTAAAATCACAGGGGGTTACACCCAGATTGGTGGATTCACAGCACGAATCACTGCCTAAAATAAAAAGGTGAAAGGTTAGCTTGTATAAAGAAAGAAACTATTTAGAAAACATGCCTTTTGCCATGCTGGGATGCCCCAAAGACTGTCATAACAATGATGCACTTTTGAAACGCAGTGACTGTTGTAGTGTAGGGAATTTACATTACAACATTAACAGGAACATAGGAACAGACGAGGTCATCCCACCCTTTGAGTCTATTCCACCATTCCATGCGAACACGACTGATATATATTTGAATGCTCACTCTATCCACGCACTCTTGTTTCCATATGATTTCCTGGCAATATTCTCAATCAATCTCCAATATCAAATGATTAATTCAACTTGCATCTGTTGCTTTTATTTTCCTGGGAGAGAAAGAGGGAGTGGAAGTGATATTGTCACTGGACTAGAACTCCAGAAAACCAGGGTTCGAATCCCACCAGGGCAGTTGGCGGAATTTGAATTCAATAAATAAATATTAAAATTCTAATGATCACCATGAAACCATGTTCAATTGTCATAAAAGTCCATATGATTCGCTAATGTCCTTTAGGAAGGAAATCTGCCATACAAAATCTGGCTTATATGTGACTGCAGATCCACAACATTGTGGTTGACCCTTAATTGGGATGGGCAATAAATGCTGGCTCTGCCCACGATGCCCACATCCCATGAATGAATAAGGAAGAAAAAATCTCCTTTGTGTGTTGAAATCTTTCCTAACTTCTCTCCCGAATAGCCTCCTAGAGTCTTCCACAGGCAGAAAATGTTCCCCTTCATCTACCTCCTCAGTTTCTTTCAAAAGCCTAAACAAAAACTTCAATTCCAGCCCAGTTCATGTTATCTCCCCTCATTAATCAATGGCCAGGGTAACATTCTGGCGAGTGAGTGTTGTCCACAATGTTCCTGAGGTGCTGTGCCTGGAACTGTCCACAGTCACTCCAAATGTGGCTCGAGCCCTGTACTGTCATTTCATTTATCATGCGTGTGTTGTGTTGTGAACCGCGGGGATATTGTAGACAGATTGAGATTACAAATTGGACAGTTGGCTCCAATGTATATGGTTTGTTGTGAACTCTAACCGCGTGTTGGGGAGTGCTGCCAGTCCCCTCCATAAGATGAAATGTTTCAGTAGGTGATTTGCAGAGCGGGGGAGATGCTGAAACCAATTAGTCCCAGAGAGATGCGAGTTAAAATACAGTGTCCCTGCCAGAGACACAAATGAAGAATCGTGGCATTCGCCAGGGGATTAGCAGTGGTTTAAATTGGAGAGCGAACTGCGCAGGTTCAACCGCTCCAGGCGCGTCTGCTTCACTGGGAAATCTCCCTTTCCCCCCAATTATTGGGCTCTTGTAAACTGGCTCTGCTCACCAAGGGAAGTGGAATCAGTGACAGTTAACCTGCGGGAGGCGCTCCCAAAACAAGTCACATCCAACGAAGAGGCTTACTGTTAGAATTAAGTTACAACATGTTTAATTTTAATGATTTGTACTTCGCTGAAATGGAAGTCCCGTCTTAAATTGGAAGTAGAAATGTGCACGGACAGAATTAGTGAGACAGGGACCCCCCTTTTGTTCTTGAAAAGACAGGACCTCGGAAGGCTTCCAGGGCCACCAAGTAACACTGGGATACTGTCATCCATGGAGACTCTTAGCAAGATATTATTCACTTTATCAGAGGGTTTGAAGCTCACTATTGCTGATGCTGAGAGTGTTCTTTCGGACTGTCATACAGCAGCCCAGGGAAAGATGCAGCATATATTAACATCAATCATTTGCAGTTTTGTTCAATTCCACCATTATAGATTATCATAGAATTTACAGTGCAGAAGGAGGCCATTCAGCCCATCGAGTCTGCACCGGCTCTTGGAAAGAGCACCCTACTTTAGCCAATGCCTCCAACCTATCCCCGTACCCAGTAACCCCACCCAACACTAAGGGCAATTTTGGACACTAAGGGCAATTTATCATGGCCAATCCACCTAACCCGCACATCTTTGGACTGTGGGAGGAAACCGGAGCACCCGGAGGAAACCCACGCACACACGGGGAGGATGTGCAGACTCCGCACAGACAGTGCCCCAAGCCAGAATCGAACCTGGGTCCCTGGAGCTGTGAAGCAATTGTGCTATCCACAAGGCTACTGTGCTGCCCTGGATAAGTATCCAGCCAAACAAATACTACGAAGTATGTCACGGCATTTGAAAACTTTATCCACTGGGTGCTAACGTTCTTCTTCCAAACTTTAAATTGATGCGGTAGAATTTTCTTCGGGAAGCAAGAGCAAGGAGTAGGGACATCTGAAAATGGTTTGGAGCTCCACAGCAGTTTCCAGTGTAGTAACAGTTTTTTCAGCAATGCTCGCAATTAGAAGCAACATTCCTTCCTCTAGGGGGCGCACATCAGCGACATCTTCATGCTGGTGTTTGCAAAACCTTTGGTTCAAAGGAGATCTGGGGTGTCTGGTGCAGACTCAATGGGGACGATCCGAATTCTTTGTTCAGTATAGGTTTGAAGATTTAGCAATACTCCCACCAAATCATGAACACAAGCCAGTGCCTGTCCATTAAGCTGCTGCCTCCTGCCATGTACTGATACATCCAAAATATTGTTTCTGCATACTTTGTATCATTAAAGATATTTCTGCTGAATAATACTTGTTGACTGGTCTAATCGGCTACTCCAGTCTGCATGGCAGTTATTTAGCTGCTCCTCGCACGCGGCGGCCTGCAGGTTAGACTGAAGCAACGTCCAAGCGATCGAAAACAAGTTGGATGAACTTAACGCCAGATTTACCTCTCAGAGGGAAGTAAGAGACTGCTGTGTGCTCTGTTTCACAGAGACATGGCTCACCCCCACCTCACCGGACTGTGCCATACAACCTGAAGGCTTCTCAATTCACCGGGCGGACCGCACTGCGTCGTCAGGCAAAGCCAAGGATGGAAGGGTGTGCCTCCTCATCAACTCCTCCTGGTGCTTGGATGTGGCGACCCTGGCGACCTACTGCTCCCCGGACCTGGAATACCTGAACGTGAAGTGGCGCCCATAGAACATACATAGAACATTACAGCGCAGTATAGGCCCTTCGGCCCTCGATGTTGCGCCGACCTGTGAAACCACTCTAAAGCCCATCTACCCTATTCCCTTATCGTCCATATGTCTATCCAATGACCATTTGAATGCCCTTAGTGTTGGCGGGTCCACTACTGTTGCAGGCAGGGCATTCCACGCCCTTACTACTCTCTGAGTAAAGAACCTACCTCTGACATCTGTCTTATATCTGTCTCTCCTCAATTTAAAGCTATGTCCCCTCGTGCTAGACATCACCATCCGAGGAAAAAGGCACGCACTGTCCACCCTATCCAATCCTCTGATCATCTTGTATGCCTCAATTAAGTTACCTCTTAACCTTCTTCTCCCTAACGAAAACAGCCTCAAGTCCCTCAGCCTTTCCTCATAAGATCTTCCCTCCATACCAGGCAACATTCTGGTAAATCTCCTCTGCACCCTTTCCAATGCTTCCACATCCTTCCTATAATGCGGCGACCAGAATTGCACGCAATACTCCAAATGCGGCCGCACCAGGGTTTTGTACAGCTGCAACATGACCTCATGGCTCCGAAACTCAATCCCTCTACCAATAAAAGCTAACACACCGTACGCCTTCTTAACAACCCTCTCAACCTGGGTGGCAACTTTCAGGGATCTATGTACATGGACACCGAGATCTCTCTGCTCATCTACACTGCCAAGAATTGTACCATTAGCCCAGTACTCTGACTTCCTTTTATTCCTTCCAAAATGAATCACCTCACACTTTTCTGCATTAAACTCCATTTGCCACCTCTCAGCCCAGCGCTGCAGCTTATCTATGTCCCTCTGTAACTTGTAACATCCTTCTGCACTGTCCACAACTCCACCGACTTTAGTGTCATCTGCAAATTTACTCACCCATCCTTCTACCCCCTCCTCCAGGTCATTTATAAAAATGACAAAAGCAGTGGCCCCAAAACAGGTCCTTGTGGTACACCACTAGTAACTGGACTCCAGTCTGAACATTCCACGTGAGTTCACTTCAGCAATTATCACAGCGGTCTACATCTCACCCCAGGCAGAAGTGAGGAAGGCGCTGGACGAACTGTACACAGTTATAAACAATTACGAAACAGAACATCCAGAGGCCTTGTTCATCATGGCCGGAGACTTCAACAAGGCCAACCTCAAGAGTGTACTGCCAAAATTCCACCAGCACTTCTCCTGTTCCACCAGGGGCAACAAGACTCTTGACCACTGCTACTCAAAAATCAAGGGCGCCTACCGTTCCATCTCCTGACCGCACGGTGCTCCTTCTCCCAGCATACAAGCAGAAACTCAAGCGTGAGAATCCAGCTAAGAAGGTCATGCAGTGCTGGTCCGAGGAAACAGAAGAGCTCTTCTGTGACTGCTTAGAGACAGTGGATTGGTCCATATTTAAGAACTCAGCGACCAACTTAAATGAGTATGCCACCACCGTCACAGACTTCATCAGCAAATGTGTGGACGACTGCATGCCAAAGAAAGCGGTACGTACAATTCCAACTGGAAACCATGGCTCAATCGTGAGATTGACTCCCTACCGAAGGACAGATCTGAGGCGTTCAAGTCAGACGACCCTGACCTATACAAGAAATCCAGGTACGACCTCCGCAAAGCCATCAGAGATGCCAATGGAGAATATCAAACCAAGCTAGAGTCACAGACAGACTCTCGGCGGTTGTGGCAAGGACTAAACAACATAACGGGCTAAAAAGCGAAGCCGAGCAGTATCTCCGGCAGCAGCGCACCCCTCCCCGATGAACTCAATGCATTCTATGCTCGGTTCGAGCAGGTAACCAACAATCCGCTGTCGAGTGCCCCCGCAGCCAATAACTCACCCATACTCATCATCACAGCTTCCAAAGTCAGATCGGCCTTCCTGAAAGTGAACCCTCGGAAGGCGATGGGCCTGGACGGGATCCCTGGTCGTGCACTCAGAGCTTGCGCGGACCAGCTGGCAGAGGTGTTCGCGGACATCTTTAACCTGTCCCTACTCCACTCTGAGGTCCCCACCTGCTTCAAGAAGACCACCATCATACCGGTGCCAAAGAAGAACCAGGCAACGTGCCCCAATGACTACCGTCTGGTGGCTCTGACTTCAGTTGCAATGAAGTGCTTCGAGAGGTTGATCATGAAGCGCATCACCTCCATACTCCCAGAACGCCTTGATCCACTGCAATTCGCATACCGTCGCAACCGGTCCACAGCAGATGCCATTTCACTGGACCTACACTCATCCCTAGAGCAGCTCGACAACAAGGACTCCTACATCAGACTCCTATTTATTGACTACAGCTCCGCCTTCAACACCATAATCCCAGCCAAGCTCCTATCAAAGCTCCAAAACCTAGGACTTGGCTCCCACTCTGCAACTGGATCCTCGATTTTCTGACCAACAGACCACAATCAGTAAGAATGAACAACAACACCTCCTCCACAATAGTCCTCAACACCGGCGCCCCGCAAGGCTGCGTACTTAGGCCCCTACTCTACTCCCTGTACACACACGACTGAGTGGCAAAACTTGGTTCCAACTCCATCTACAAGTTTGCTGACGATACGACCATAGTGGGCCGGATCTCGAATAACGACAAGTCGGAATACAGGAGGGAGATAGAGAACCTAGTGGAGTGGTGCAGCGACAACAATCTCTCCATCAATGCCAGCAAAACTAAAGAGCTGGTAATTGACTTCAGGAAGCAAAGTACTGTACACACCCCTGTCAGCATCAATGGGGCCGAGGTGGAGATGGTTAGAGGCTTCAAATTCCTAGGGGTGCACATCTCCAAAAATCTGTCCTGGTCCGCCCATGTCGACGCTACCACCAAGAAAACACAACAGCGCCTATACTTCCTCAGGAAACTAAGGATATTCGGCATGTCCACATTAACCCTTACCAACTTTTACAGATGCACCATAGAAAGCATCCTATCGGGCTGCACCACAGCCTGGTATGGCAACTGCTCGGCCCACGACCGCAGGAAACTTCAGAGAGTCGTGAACACCGCCCAGTCCATCACGTGAACCTGCCTCCCATCCATTGAGTCCATCTACACCTCCCGTTGCCTGGGGAAAGTGGGCAGCATAATCAAAGATCCCTCCCACCCGGCTTACTCACCCTTCCAACTTCTTCCATCGGGCAGGAGATACAGAAGTCTGAGAACACGCACGAACAGACTCAAAAACAGCTTTTCCCCCACTGTCGCCAGACTCCTAAATGACCCTCTTATGGACTGACCTCATTAACACTACACCCTGTATGCTTCACCCGATGCCAGTGCTTATGTGGTTACATTGTATATGTTGTGTTGCCCTATTATGTATTTTCTTTTATTTCCTTTTCTTCCCATGTACTTAATGATCTGTTGAGCTGCTCGCAGAAAAATACTTTTCACTGTACCTCGGTACACGTGACAATAAACAAAATCCAATCCAATCCAATCCAATCTTCTGTCTACAGCCCTTTGCTTCTCTTTCCAATAAGTGTGATTCACGTCCAAACTTGCTGTGTTATTTTTAACGTTGTCTATGATCCATGTACTTCTGTTTCAGGTGGCACAGTGGTTAGCACTGCTGCCTCACAGTTCCAGGAACCCGGGTTTAATTCTGACCTTGGGTCATGGTCTGTGTGGAGTTTGCACGTTCTCCCCGAGTCAGCGTGGGTGACGGGAATAGGGCAGGGCAATGGGCCTGGGCCGGCTGCTCTTTTAGAGAGTCAGTGCCAACTCGATGGGCCGAATGGCCTCCTTCAGCACTGTAGGGGTTCTATGAATTTGAAATGTACTCCATACACATATCCTCCATGTACATTGGGGAGACATATCCTCTATTTGCATATGCATTCTCGCATATATTTCTCAAGACAATGTAAATGTTTATGTCACATATCTTCGATATAGAATTTATACCAGTGTACATGGTGTACTTTAATCATGTTATTATTATACTGGTGAGAGTGCAATATCGAAGCTGGAAGCAGGGGAGGGGTGGTAAACTGCTCCTCTGTCTCTATTGGGGCCGATTGCACTTTGCTCAACAAAAATAGACAATAACCCTAAACGGAGAGCTGAGCATTAACTTTGGAGCTAGTTTCCCTGGAAATGAGTGCGGGGGAGTGGGGAACCTAGCCGAGGAATAAATTTGGCAATGATTTGGATCACATGGGAACACAGCTGGACATGAAGCAGGGAAGTGAGTGTGGAGAGGGGAATGCCGGCGCGGAGCCTCTCTGCCTGCAGCTGTGTGCCGCGGGTTTGCAAACAGACTCACTCGCACTTGCAGTGACACTGGGCCCGGCAGCACTCAGACTGGCACCGGAGCAATTAGCTGCCACTTGCTCGCACGTTTACCCACACTGGGCATTGGGCCAGGGCAGGGTCCTAATTTAATTTGACACGGTCAGCAGGGGGCAAGACAGGCGATTAAACACCAACCAAACTCAACTATTTCTGCCCATCCACGAGCAAATCCTTCATAGATACCTGCATGTGATAGAGCATGTGAAATTAACAATGGATTCACCATTTCAGGCCGAAGCATTTTCAGACCATAAGATGTAGGAGCAAAAGTAGGCCATTCGGCCCATCGAGCCTGCTCCGCAATTCAATGAGATCATGACTGATCTAATATGACAATTCTAAAATACCTATATATAATCCTATGCAATCTATAAAACCTATATATAAAATCCTATATCACCCATACATAATCCTAATATTACCTATATCATAATCATATATTACCCAAATATAAATTCTATACAATCCTATATTACCTATATATAACCCTGTATTATTATATGTTATCCTAATATTAACTATATATATCCGATATTACATATATAATGATATACAATCATATTATTTATATATTGATGCGCTAAGCGTCAAGAACCACAAAGACATGTGAGACTTTAACTCAGGCTTTAATATACTACAAGGGAGGCTTACCCGACACAGACGACCCCAGAAAGAATGGGGGCTGTCCCAGAAGAGGTTCTTATACTGACTCCCGGGGGAGTGGCTAAGGCGGAGCTCTCCGTGGCCAGGTCGGGTTACCTACCAGTGACCGAACCTCTGCAGAGTTACAGTACAATACACAGTATTACAGGGCCACGTTACACACAACTATTATATACTATGTACAATGGTAGGGAGGTACAGTGGTGTATCACCACATATATAATCCTATATTACCTATATATAATCCTATGTAGTCCTATTTTACCTATGTCATGTGAGAGTGCCTTTAAGAAATGGGTGTTTATAAAATAATCTGTAGTGAATGTCACTTTAAGAAATGTTTGCTCAAGTGGCTGCAGTGGTGTCAGAGTGTGGGTGGAGCTGAGCTCTGGCTCTGCTTTTTAGTTTTGCTTCGAGGAAAAGCTTGGGTGTGTCTGTTTTTGGTTTAGTTTTGGTGTTGGAGCTGCAGCCAGCCAAAGAAGGTGTAATTTTGATCTCTCTGCCATCTAAAACCTATCTCTAGACCATTTGGTGAATTCAGAGTGATAACTGCTCTCAGTAGAGAATTTAAACCTGATGTGCTTCTGTAAAAAGGGTTTTTGTCTTATGGATGTTAAAAGAAAAGTTTAAGGAGTACTTAGAGTGTTGTATTCTTTGGGGGTTGTATTTCAATTGATGGTTGCTAAGATGTCCACTGTATGTTTTAAAAAGGTTAACTGAGTTCATAGAATAAACATAGTTTTGCTTCAAAAAATACTTTAAAATTTCCGCTGCACCACACCTGTAGAGTGGGCCGAGTGCTCACCATACCACAATCTAATAAAAGTCGTGGGTCAGGTGATCTCCATGATATATTTTGGAGTTCTCTAAACCCTGGCCCATAACACCTATATATCAATCTATATTATTTTGCCAGGAAGGAGGTTCAGATATCCCGAAAGTGCCAGCCCCCTCATTGTTGGAAGGGGATTGACGGCGGTGAAATGGAGAAGGGGGTAGTGTCGGCGATCTACGGGAAGATTTTGGGGGAGGACAGGATGTCCATGGAGGGGATTGAAACCAAGTGGGAGGAAGAGTTGGGGGAGATTATGGAAGATGGTTTGTGATGTGAGGTGCTCCGGAGGGTGAACACTTCAACCTTGTGTGCAATGTTGGGGCTGATACAGCTGAAGGTGGTGTATAGGGCGCACCTCACGAGGGCGAGGATGAGCTAACTCTTAGAGGATGTGGAGGATTTATGTGCGCGCTGTGGGAGAAGCCCCGCACACCATGTTCGCATGTTTTCGTCCTGCCCGAAGCTGGAGGTGTATTGGAGGGAGGTTTTTAATGTTATCCCGGGTGTGAACCTGGAACCAGGGCCCTGAGAAGCCATTTTCAGGACCATTTGTCGGACCGGCCAGGCCTGCAGGTGGGTGTGGGGGCAGATGTCTTACCCTTCGCCTCACTGATTCAGGGGCCTGTGTGTGTGAATCAGGAGCTGTGTGTGAATGAGGGAGCCGTGTGTGAATAAGGGACCTGTGTGTGTGAATCAGGGAGCTGTGTGTGAATCAGGGATGTGTGTGTGTCAATTAGGACCTGTGTGTGTGTGAATCGGGAGCTGTGTGAGTGAATTATGGGGCTGTTTGTGAATCGGGGACTGTGTGTGTGAATCAGGGAGCTGTGTGTGTGAATCAGAAGCTGTGTGTGTGAATCAGGGCCTGTGTGTGTGAATCGGGGGCCTGTTTGTGTGAATCAGGGGCCTGTGTGTGTGTGAATCAGGGGCCTGTTTGTGTGAGTCAGGGGCCTGTTTGTGTGAATCAGGGGCCTGTGTGTGTGAATCAGGGGCCTGTGTGTGTGAATCGGGAGCCTGTGTGTGGGAATTAGGGACATGTGTATGTGAATCAAAGACCTGTGTGTGTGAATCGGGAGCTGTGTGTGTGAATTATGGGGCTATGTGTGAATCAGGGACTTGTGTGTGTGTGTGAATCAGGACCTGTGTGTGTGAATTGGGGGCCTGTGTATGTAAACCGGGGGCCTGTGTGCGTGAATCAGGGGCCTGTGAGTACGAATCAGGGAGCTGTGTGTGTGAATCAGAAGCTGTGTATGTGAATCAGGGGCCTGTGTGTGTGAACAGGGACCAGTGTGTGTGAATCAGGACCTGTGTGTGTGAATCAGGGGCCTGTGTGTGTGAATCAGGGGCCTGTGTGTGAGAATCAGGGGCCTGTGTGTGTGAATCAGGGGCCTGTGTGTGTGAATCGGGGGCCTGTGTGTGTGAATCGGGGGCCTGTGTGTGTGAATCGGGGGCCTGTGTGTGTGAATCGGGGGCCTGTGTGTGTGAATCGGGGGTCTGTGTGTGTGAATCGGAGGTCTGTGTGTGAATTTGGGCCTTTGTGGGTGAATCAGGTGCCTGTGTGTGTGAATCGGGGGTCTGTGTGTGTGAATCTGGGGCCTTTGTGTGTGAATCAGGTGCCTGTGTGATTGAATCATGGGGCCTGTGTGTGTGAATCAGGGGCCTGTGTGTGTGAATCAAGGGCCTGTGTGTGTGAATCAAGGGCCTGTGTGTGTGAATCAGGGGCCTGTGTGTGTGAATCAGGGGCCTGTGTGTGTGAATCAGGGAGCTGTGTGTGTGAATCAGGGAGCTGTGTGTGCGAATCAGGGAGCTGTATGTGGGAATCAGGGAGCAGTGTGTGTGAATTGGGAGCTCTGTTGTGAATCAGAAGCTGTGTGCGTGAATCATGGAGCTGTGTGCGTGAACCAGGAGCTGTGTGTGTGAATCAGGGGCCTATGTGTGTGAACCAGGACCTGTGTGTGTGAATCATGGGGCTGTGTGAATCAGAGGCCTGTGTGTGTGAATCAGAGGCCTGTGTGTGTGAATCGGGGGCCTGTGTGTGTGAATTGGGGGCCTGTGTGTGTGAATCGGGGGCCTGTGTGTGTGAATCGGGGGCCTGTGTGTGTGAATCGGGGGCCTGTGTGTGTGAATCATGGGCCTGTGTGTGTGAATCGGGGGCCTGTGTGAATCAAGGGCCTATGTGTGTGAACCAGGAGCCCAAATATGTGAATCAAGGACCTGTGTCTGTGAATCAGGGGCCTCTGTGTGTAAATCGGGATCTGTGTGTGCAAATCAGGGGCCAGTGTGTGTGAATCAGGGCTGTGTGAATCAGAGGCCTGTGTGTGTGAATCAGAGGCCTGTGTGTGTGAATCAGGGAGCTGTGTGTGTGAATCAGGGGCCTGTGTGTGTGAATCAGGACTTGCGTGTGTGAATCAGAGGCCTGTGTATGTGAATCAGGGGCCTTTGTGTGTGAATCGGGAGCTGTGAGAGTGAATCGGGAGCTCTGTGAGTGAATCATGGGGCTGTTTGTGTGAATCAGGGGCCTGTGTGTGTGTGGTGAATGTATTATTGCGACCATTCACCATTGTATTACATTACACTGCATTATGTTGATGCCCTTGTGGGCTTCGCCTATGGCTCTGCCTCCTCGGGGGAGGTATATAGATCTGTAGCCTGTAGGCGGCATTCAGTACAGAGCAGTCGCAGGCAGGCACAGTTCTAGCTGATTAAAACCACTGTTCACTTCAACGCTCCATCTCGTGTGAATTGATGGTCGCATCAGTGTGTGATCGGGGGCCTGTGCGTGTGAATCAGGACCTGTGTATCTGAATCAGGGGCCTCTGTAAGTGAACCAGGGGCCTGTGTGAGTGATCGGGCGGCTGTGTGTGTCAATTGGGGGCCTGTGTGTGTTAATCATGGGGCTCTGTGAATCAGAGGACTATGTGTATGATTCAGAGGCCTGTGCGTGTGAAACAAGGGCCTCTGTGTTTGAATCAGGGGCCTGTGTGTGTGAATCGGGAGCTGTGTGAGTGAATTATGGGGCTGTTTGTGAATCGGGGACTGTGTGTGTGAATCAGGGGGCTGTGTGTGTGTGAATCGGGAGCTGTGTGAGTGAATCATGGGGGTGTTTGTGTGAATCGGGGACAGGGGGCGCGATTCTCCACTCCCACGCCGGTTGGGAGAATCGCCTGGGCCGCCAAAAATTCCGGGGACGCCGGTCCGACGCCCTCCCGTGATTCTCCCAAGCGGCGGGAACGGCCCGGTCGAGTTTCGCGGGCCGCAGGCCGGAGAATCGCCGGAGACACCGAAAATGGTGATTCTCCGGCACTCCCGCTATTCTGAGGACCGGATGGGCGGAGCGGCCAGGCCAAAACGGCGGGTTCCCCCCCCGGCACCGTCCACACCTGGTCGCTGCAGTCGTGGGCGGTGCGTGAACGCTGGGGGGGGCGGCCTGTGGGGGGGGGGGGGGGGCGAGGGGGGATCCTGCACCGGGCTTTACCTGAAATGTGGGGTGGCCCGCGATCGGTGCCCACCAATCGTCGGACCGTCCACTCTGAAGGAGGACCTCCTTCCTTATGCGGCCCCGCAAGATCCGTCCGCCATCTTCTTGTGGGAAGGACTTAGAGAGGACGGCAACCACGTATGCGCGGGTTGGCGCCGGCCAACCCGCGCATGCGCGGATGACGCCCGTTATGCGGCGCCGGCCGCATCATCTATGCGGTGCCGCTTTCACGCCGGTGACAAGGCCTGGCGCGTGTAGATGATGCGGCCCCGATCCTGGCCCATTGTCAGGGCCTGAATCGGACGGGACCGGGGCGTTCCGCGCCGTTGTGAACCTCAACGGCGTTCACGATGGCGCGGCCACTTCGGTGTGGGAGTGGAGAATCACACCCTGTGTGTGAGAACAGGGGCCTGTGTGTGTGAACGATCAGGGGGTAGATGGCAGGGCTGACCCGCGAGCGTAGGAGGTGTATCTTCTGCCTTTCCGTGGGGGTGTCGGCAGCTGTGTCGAGTTAGCTCTCAAAACACGCCAGCCAATGCTTAAAAGTATTTTCGGAGTTGTCTGCGTGGGGGCTGAGCTGAAGGTACGCCGGCTTGATGCGGAGATCCATCCTTCAAAAGTACTAGCTGATTAAATTGATGCACAATCAATAACTCTCGAGACAAAGGGGAGTCATATCTAATCGGATTTAATCAGCTAGAACTGTACCCAGCAGCTACGATACAAAAAGTGAAGGCTTCTGGGACGGCATCGGTTCTTATACCCCGCCTCTCAGTGCGGGGCGATGTACATTAGCCAATGGTAGACCCCTAGGTCTAGCCAATGGTCATTCACCTCTCAGGTACTGCAATACCTGGTATTACCACAGAGTGTCAGTTTCCTGTGCAGAGTGTCAGTGTCCTGGACAGAGAGTCAGTGCCCTGTGCAGAGTGCGAGTGCCCTGTGCAGAGTGCGAGTGTCCTGTGGAGCGTGAGTGTCCTGTGCAGAGTGACAGTGTCCTGTGCAGAGTTTCAGTGTCGTCTGCAGAGTGTGAGTGTTCTGTACAGAGTGTGAGTGTCCTGTAAAAAGTGTCAGTGTCCTGTGCAGAGTGTCAGTGTCCTGTGTAGAGTGTCAGTGTCCTGTGCAGAGTGTGAGTGTCCTGTGCAGAGTGTGAGTGTCCTGTGCAGAGTGTGAGTGTCCTGTGCAGAGTGTGAGTGTCCTGTGCAGCGTGTCAGTGTCCTGTGCAGAGTGTGAGTGTCCTGTGCAGAGTGTCAGTATCCTGTGCCGAGTGTGAGTATCCTGTGCAGAGTGTGAGTGTCCTGTGCAGCGTGTCAGTGTCCTGTGCCGAGTGTGAGTCTCCTGTGCAGAGTGTGAGTGTCCTGTGCAGAGTGCGAGTGTCCTGTAAAGAGTGTCAGTGTCCTGTGCCGAGTGTGAGTGTCCTGTGCCGAGTGTGAGTGTCCTGTGCCGAGTGTGAGTGTCCTGTGCAGAGAGTCCGTGTCCTCTGCAGGGTGTGAGTGTCCTGTGCAGAGTGTCAGTGTCCTGTGCCGAGTGTCCGTGTCCTGTGCAGTGTGTCAGTGTCCTGTGCAGAGTGTCAGTGTCCTGTGCCGAGTGTCAGTGTCCTGTGCAGTGTGTCCGTGTCCTGTGCAGAGTGCCAGATGTCCTGTGCAGAGTGTCAGTGTCCTATGCAGAGTGCCAGGGCCCTGTGGAGCGTGTCAGGACTCCGTGGAGCGTGTTAGTTTCCTCTGCCGAGTGTGAGTGTCCTGTGCAGAGTGTGAGTGTCCTGTGCCGAGTGTGAGTGTCCTGTGCAGAGCGTGAGTGTCCTGTGCAGAGTGTGAGTGTCCTGTGCCGAGCGTGAGTGTCCTGTGCAGAGTGTCCGTGACCTTTGCAGGGTGTGAGTGTCCTGTGCAGAGTGTTAGTGTCCTGTGCAGAGTGTCAGGACCCTGTGGAGAGTGTCAGTGTCCTGTGCCGAGCGTGAGTGTTCTGTGCCGTGCGTGAGTGTCCTGTGCCGAGCGTGAGTGTCCTGTGCAGAGCGTCAGGGTCCTGTGCAGAGTGTCCGTGACCTTTGCAGTGTGTGAGTGTCCTGTGCAGAGTGTCCATGTCTTGTGCAGAGTGCGAGTGTCCTGCAAAGAGTGTCATGCACAATCAATAACTCTCGAGACAAAGGGGAGTCATATCTAATCGACTTTAATCAGCTAGAACTGTACCCAGCAGCTACGATACAAAAGGTGAAGGCTGCTGGGACGGCATAGGTTCTTATACCCCGCCTCTCAGTGTGGGGCTATGTACATTAGCCCATGGTAGATCCCTAGGTCTCGCCAATGGTCATTCACCTCTCAGGTACTGCAATACCTGTTATTACCAGAGTGTCAGTGTCCTGTGCAGAGTGTCAGTGTCCTGTGCAGAGTGTGAGAGTCCTGGACAGAGTGCGAGTGTCCTGGTCAGAGTGCGTGTTTCCGGGACAGAGTGCGAGTGTTCTGGGTGGAGTGTGAGTGTCCTGTGCCGTGTGTCAGTCTCCTGTGCAGTGTTTGAGTGTCCTGTGCAGGGTGTCTGTGTCCTTTGCAGGGTGCGAGTGTCCTTTGCCGCGTGTCAGTCTCCTGTGCAGAGTGTCAGTGTCCTGTGCAGAGTGTCAGTGTCCAGTGCAGAGTGTGAGTGTCCTGTGCAGAGTGTGAGAGTCCTGTGCAGAGTGTGAGTGTCCTGGTCAGAGTGCGTGTTTCCGGGACAGAGTGCGAGTGTTCTGGGTGGAGTGTGAGTGTCCTGTGCCGTGTGTCAGTCTCCTGTGCAGTGTTTGAGTGTCCTGTGCAGGGTGTCTGTGTCCTTTGCAGGGTGCGAGTGTCCTTTGCCGCGTGTCAGTCTCCTGTGCAGAGTGTCAGTGTCCTGTGCAGAGTGTCAGTGTCCTGTGCAGAGTGACAGTGTCCTGTGCAGAGTTTCAGTGTCGTCTGCAGAGTGACAGTGTCCTGTTCAGAGTGTGAGTGTCCTGTGCAGAGTGTGAGTGTCCTGTGCAGAGTGTGAGTGTCCTGTGCGGAGTGTCAGTGTCCTGTGCAGAGTCCGTGTGTCCTGTAAAGAGTGTCAATGTCCTGTGCAGAGGGCGAGTGTCCTGTGCAGAGTGTCAGTGTCCTGTGTAGAGTGTGAGTGTCCTGTGCAGAGTGTGAGTGTCCTGTGCAGAGTGCGAGTGTCCTGTGCCGAGTGCGAGTGTCCTGTGCCGAGTGTGAGTGTCCTGTGCAGAGTGTGAGTGTCCTGTGCAGAGTGCGAGTGTCCTGTGCAGAGTGTGAGTGTCCTGTGCCGAGTGCGAGTGTCCTGTGCCGAGTGTGAGTGTCCTGTGCAGAGTGTGAGTGTCCTGTGCAGAGTGTCAGTGTCCTGTGCAGAGTGTGAGAGTCCTGGACAGAGTGCGAGTGTCCTGGTCAGAGTGCGTGTTTCCGGGACAGAGTGCGAGTGTTCTGGGTGGAGTGTGAGTGTCCTGTGCCGTGTGTCAGTCTCCTGTGCAGTGTTTGAGTGTCCTGTGCAGGGTGTCTGTGTCCTTTGCAGGGTGCGAGTGCCCTTTGCCGCGTGTCAGTGTCCTGTGCAGAGTGTCAGTGTCCTGTGCAGAGTGTCAGTGTCCAGTGCAGAGTGTGAGTGTCCTGTGCAGAGTGTGAGAGTCCTGTGCAGAGTATGAGTGTCCTGGTCAGAGTGCGTGTTTCCGGGACAGAGTGCGAGTGTTCTGGGTGGAGTGTGAGTGTCCTGTGCCGTGTGTCAGTCTCCTGTGCAGTGTTTGAGTGTCCTGTGCAGGGTGTCTGTGTCCTTTGCAGGGTGCGAGTGTCCTTTGCCGCGTGTCAGTCTCCTGTGCAGAGTGTCAGTGTCCTGTGCAGAGTGTCAGTGTCCTGTGCAGAGTGACAGTGTCCTGTGCAGAGTTTCAGTGTCGTCTGCAGAGTGACAGTGTCCTGTGCAGAGTGTGAGTGTGCTGTGCAGAGTGTGAGTGTCCTGTGCGGAGTGTCAGTGTCCTGTGCAGAGTCCGTGTGTCCTGTAAAGAGTGTCAATGTCCTGTGCAGAGGGCGAGTGTCCTGTGCAGAGTGTCAGTGTCCTGTGTAGAGTGTCAGTGTCCTGTGCAGAGTGCGAGTGTCCTGTGCAGAGTGCGAGTGTCCTGTGCCGAGTGCGAGTGTCCTGTGCCGAGTGCGAGTGTCCTGTGCAGAGTGTGAGTGTCCTGTGCAGAGTGTGAGTCTCCTGTGCAGCGTGTCAGTCTCCTGTGCAGAGTGCGAGTGTCCTGTGCAGAGTGCGAGTGTCCTGTGCAGAGTGCGAGTGTCCTGTAAATAGTGTGAGTGTCCTGTGCCGAGTGTGAGTGTCCTGTGCCGAGTGTGAGTGTCCTGTGCCGAGTGTGAGTGTCCTGTGCAGAGAGTCCGTGTCCTCTGCAGGGTGTGAGTGTCCTGTGCAGAGTGTCTGTGTCCTGTGCAGTGTGACAGTGTCCTGTGCAGAGTGTGAGTGTCCTGTGCAGAGTGTCTGTGTCCTGTGCAGTGTGACAGTGTCCTGTGCAGAGTGTCAGTGTCCTGTGCAGAGTGTCAGTGTCCTGTGGAGAGTGTGAGTGTCCTGTGCAGCGTGTCAGTGTCCTGTGCCGAGTGTGAGTGTCCTGTGCAGAGTGTCCGTGACCTTTGCAGGGTGTGAGTGTCCTGTGCAGAGTGTCAGGACCCTCTGGAGAGTGTGAGTGTCCTGTGCAATGTGTGAGTGTCCTGTGCAGAGTGTGAGTGTCCTGTGCCGAGCGTGAGTGTCCTGTGCCGAGCGTGAGTGTCCTGTGCAGAGCATCAGGGTCCTGTGCAGAGTGTCCGTGACCTTTGCAGTGTGTGAGTGTCCTGTGCAGAGTGTCCATGTCTTGTGCAGAGTGTCAGGACCCTATGGAGATTGTCAGTGTCCTATGCCGACTGTCAGCGCCCTGTGCACAGTGTCAGTGTCCTGTGCAGAGTGTCCGTGTCCTGTGCAGAGTGCGAGTGTCCTGTGCAGCGTGTCAGTGTACTGTGCCGAGTGTCCGTGTCCTGTGCAGAGTGTCGGTGTCATGTGCAGAGTGTCAGTGTCCTGTGCAGAGTGTCAGTGTACTGTGCCAAGTGTCAGTGTCCAGTGCAGAGTGCGGGTGTCCTGTGCAGAGTGTCAGTGTCATGTGCAGTGTGTCACTGTCCTGTGCAGAGTGTCCGTGTCCTGTGCAGAGCGTGAGTGTCCTGTGCAGAGTTCCGTGTCCTCTGCATGGTGTGAGTGTCCTGTGCAGAGTGTCAGTGTCCTGTGCAGAGTGTCAGTACCCTGTGGAGAGTGTCAGTACCCTGTGGAGAGTGTCAGTGTCCTGTGCAGAGTGTCAGTGTCCTGTGCAGAGTGTCAGTGTCTTGTGCCGAGTAGAGTGTCCTGTGCAGAGTGTGAGTGTCCTGTGCAGAGTGTGAGTGTCCTGTGCAGTGTGTCAGTGTCATGTGCAGTGTGTCAGTGTCCTGTGCAGAGTGTCAGTGTCCTGTGCAGAGTGTCAGTGTCATGTGCAGTGTTAGTGTCCTGTGCCGAGTGTCCGTGTCCTGTGCAGAGTGTCCGTGTCCTGTGCCGAGTGTCCGTGTCCTGTGCCGAGTGTCCGTGTCCTGTGCAGAGTGCCAGATGTCCTGTGCAGGGTGTGAGTGTTCTGTGCATGGTGCGAGTGTCCTGTGCAGAGTGCGAGTGTCCTGTGCAGAGTGCGAGTGTCCTGTGCAGAGTGTCAGTGTCCTGTGCAGAGTGTCAGGACCCTGTGGAGAGTGTCAGTGTCCTCTGCCGAGTCTGAGTGTCCTGTGCAGAATGTGAGTGTCCTGTGCCGAGCGTGAGTGTCCCGTGCAGATTGTCAGTGTCCTGTGCAGAGTGTCCGTGTCCTGTGCCGAGTGTCCCTGTCCTGTGCAGTGTGTCCATGTCCTGTGCAGAGTGTGAGTGTCCTGTGCAGAGTGTGAGTGCCCTGTGCAGAGTGCGAGTCTCCTGTGCAGAGTGCGAGAGTCCTGTGCAGAGTGGCAGTGTCCTGTGCAGAGTGTCAGTGTCCTGTGCAGAGTGTCAGTACCCTGTGGAGAGTGTCAGTACCCTGTGGAGAGTGTCAGTGTCCTGTGCAGAGTGTCAGTGTCCTGTGCAGAGTGTCAGTGTCTTGTGCCGAGTAGAGTGTCCTGTGCAGAGTGTGAGTGTCCTGTGCAGAGTGTGAGTGTCCTGTGCAGAGTGTGAGTGTCCTGTGCAGTGTGTCAGTGTCATGTGCAGTGTGTCAGTGTCCTGTGCAGAGTGTCAGTGTCCTGTGCAGAGTGTCAGTGTCATGTGCAGTGTTAGTGTCCTGTGCCGAGTGTCCGTGTCCTGTGCCGAGTGTCCGTGTCCTGTGCCGAGTGTCCGTGTCCTGTGCCGAGTGTCCGTGTCCTGTGCAGAGTGCCAGATGTCCTGTGCAGGGTGTGAGTGTCCTGTGCAGAGTGCGAGTGTCCTGTGCAGAGTGCGAGTGTCCTGTGCAGAGTGCGAGTGTCCTGTGCAGAGTGTCAGTGTCCTGTGCAGAGTGTCAGGACCCTGTGGAGAGTGTCAGTGTCCTCTGCCGAGTCTGAGTGTCCTGTGCAGAATGTGAGTGTCCTGTGCCGAGCGTGAGTGTCCCGTGCAGATTGTCAGTGTCCTGTGCAGAGTGTCCGTGTCCTGTGCCGAGTGTCCCTGTCCTGTGCAGTGTGTCCATGTCCTGTGCAGAGTGCCAGATGTCCTGTGCAGAGTGTGAGTGTCCTGTGCAGAGTGTGAGTGCCCTGTGCAGAGTGCGAGTCTCCTGTGCAGAGTGCGAGAGTCCTGTGCAGAGTGTCAGTGTCCTGTGCAGAGTGTCAGTGTCCTGTGCAGAGTGTGAGTGTCCTGGACAGAGTCAGTATCCTGTGCAGAGTGCGAGGGCCCTGTGGAGAGTGTCAGTGTCCTGTGCAGACTGTCAGGACTCTGTGGAGAGTGTCAGTGTCCTGTGTGGAGTTTCAGTGTCCTGTGCAGAGGGTGAGTGTCCTGTGCATAGATTCAGTGTCCTGTGCAGAGTGTGAGTGTTCTGTGCAGAGTGTGAGTGTCCTGTGCAGAGTGACAATGTCCTGTGCAGAGTGTTAGTGTCCTGTGCAGAATGTGAGTGTTCTGTGCACAGTGTCAGTGTCCTGTGCAGTGTGTCATGTCCTGTGCAGAGCGTGAGTGTCCTGTGCAGAGTGTGAGTGTCCTGTGCCGAGCGTGAGTGTCCTGTGCAGAGTGTCCGTGACCTTTGCAGGGTGTGAGTGTCCTGTGCAGAGTGTTAGTGTCCTGTGCAGAGTGTCAGGACCCTGTGGAGAGTGTCAGTGTCCTGTGCCGAGCGTGAGTGTTCTGTGCCGTGCGTGAGTGTCCTGTGCCGAGCGTGAGTGTCCTGTGCAGAGCGTCAGGGTCCTGTGCAGAGTGTCCGTGACCTTTGCAGTGTGTGAGTGTCCTGTGCAGAGTGTCCATGTCTTGTGCAGAGTGCGAGTGTCCTGCAAAGAGTGTCATGCACAATCAATAACTCTCGAGACAAAGGGGAGTCATATCTAATCGACTTTAATCAGCTAGAACTGTACCCAGCAGCTACGATACAAAAGGTGAAGGCTGCTGGGACGGCATAGGTTCTTATACCCCGCCTCTCAGTGTGGGGCTATGTACATTAGCCAATGGTAGATCCCTAGGTCTCGCCAATGGTCATTCACCTCTCAGGTACTGCAATACCTGTTATTACCAGAGTGTCAGTGTCCTGTGCAGAGTGTCAGTGTCCTGTGCAGAGTGTTAGAGTCCTGGACAGAGTGCGAGTGTCCTGGTCAGAGTGCGTGTTTCCGGGACAGAGTGCGAGTGTTCTGGGTGGAGTGTGAGTGTCCTGTGCCGTGTGTCAGTCTCCTGTGCAGTGTTTGAGTGTCCTGTGCAGGGTGTCTGTGTCCTTTGCAGGGTGCGAGTGTCCTTTGCCACGTGTCAGTGTCCTGTGCAGAGTGTCAGTGTCCTGTGCAGAGTGTCAGTGTCCAGTGCAGAGTGTGAGTGTCCTGTGCAGAGTGTGAGAGTCCTGTGCAGAGTGTGAGTGTCCTGGTCAGAGTGCGTGTTTCCGGGACAGAGTGCGAGTGTTCTGGGTGGAGTGTGAGTGTCCTGTGCCGTGTGTCAGTCTCCTGTGCAGTGTTTGAGTGTCCTGTGCAGGGTGTCTGTGTCCTTTGCAGGGTGCGAGTGTCCTTTGCCGCGTGTCAGTCTCCTGTGCAGAGTGTCAGTGTCCTGTGCAGAGTGTCAGTGTCCTGTGCAGAGTGACAGTGTCCTGTGCAGAGTGTGAGTGTCCTGTGCAGAGTGTGAGTGTCCTGTGCAGAGTGTGAGTGTCCTGTGCGGAGTGTCAGTGTCCTGTGCAGAGTCCGTGTGTCCTGTAAAGAGTGTCAATGACCTGTGCAGAGGGCGAGTGTCCTGTGCAGAGTGTCAGTGTCCTGTGCAGAGTGTGAGTGTCCTGTGCAGAGTGCGAGTGTCCTGTGCAGAGTGCGAGTGTCCTGTGCCGAGTGCGAGTGTCCTGTGCCGAGTGTGAGTGTCCTGTGCAGAGTGTGAGTGTCCTGTGCAGAGTGTGAGTGTCCTGTGCAGAGTGTGAGAGTCCTGTGCAGAGTGTGAGTCTCCTGTGCAGCGTGTCAGTCTCCTGTGCAGAGTGCGAGTGTCCTGTGCAGAGTGCGAGTGTCCTGTGCAGAGTGCGAGTGTCCTGTAAATAGTGTGAGTGTCCTGTGCCGAGTGTGAGTGTCCTGTGCCGAGTGTGAGTGTCCTGTGCAGAGAGTCCGTGTCCTCTGCAGGGTGTGAGTGTCCTGTGCAGAGTGTTAGTGTCCTGTGCAGAGTGTCAGTGTCCTGTGGAGAGTGTGAGTGTCCTGTGCAGCGTGTCAGTGTCCTGTGCCGAGTGTGAGTGTCCTGTGCAGAGTGTCCGTGACCTTTGCAGGGTGTGAGTGTCCTGTGCAGAGTGTCAGGACCCTCTGGAGAGTGTGAGTGTCCTGTGCAATGTGTGAGTGTCCTGTGCAGAGTGTGAGTGTCCTGTGCCGAGCGTGAGTGTTCTGTGCCGAGCGTGAGTGTCCTGTGCCGAGCGTGAGTGTCCTGTGCAGAGCATCAGGGTCCTGTGCAGAGTGTCCGTGACCTTTGCAGTGTGTGAGTGTCCTGTGCAGAGTGTCCATGTCTTGTGCAGAGTGTCAGGACCCTATGGAGAGTGTCAGTGTCCTATGCCGACTGTCAGCGCCCTGTGCACAGTGTCAGTGTCCTGTGCAGAGTGTCCGTGTCCTGTGCAGAGTGCGAGTGTCCTGTGCAGCGTGTCAGTGTACTGTGCCGAGTGTCCGTGTCCTGTGCAGTGTGTGAGTGTCCTGTGCAGAGTGTCGGTGTCATGTGCAGAGTGTCAGTGTCCTGTGCAGAGTGTCAGTGTACTGTGCCAAGTGTCAGTGTCCAGTGCAGAGTGCGGGTGTCCTGTGCAGAGTGTCAGTGTCATGTGCAGTGTGTCACTGTCCTGTGCAGAGTGTCCGTGTCCTGTGCAGAGCGTGAGTGTCCTGTGCAGAGTTCCGTGTCCTCTGCATGGTGTGAGTGTCCTGTGCAGAGTGTCAGTGTCCTGTGCAGAGTGTCAGTACCCTGTGGAGAGTGTCAGTACCCTGTGGAGAGTGTCAGTACCCTGTGGAGAGTGCCAGTACCCTGTGGAGAGTGTCAGTGTCCTGTGCAGAGTGTCAGTGTCCTGTGCAGAGTGTCAGTGTCCTGTGCAGAGTGTCAGTGTCTTGTGCCGAGTAGAGTGTCCTGTGCAGAGTGTGAGTGTCCTGTGCAGAGTGTGAGTGTCCTGTACAGAGTGTGAGTGTCCTGTGCAGAGTGTGAGTGTCCTGTGCAGTGTGTCAGTGTCCTGTGCAGAGTGTCAGTGTCCTGTGCAGAGTGTCAGTGTCATGTGCAGTGTTAGTGTCCTGTGCCGAGTGTCCGTGTCCTGTGCAGAGTGTCCGTGTCCTGTGCCGAGTGTCCGTGTCCTGTGCCGAGTGTCCGTGTCCTGTGCAGAGTGCCAGATGTCCTGTGCAGGGTGTGAGTGTCCTGTGCATGGTGTGAGTGTCCTGTGCAGAGTGCGAGTGTCCTGTGCAGAGTTCGAGTGTCCTGTGCAGAGTGCGAGTGTCCTGTGCAGAGTGCGAGTGTCCTGTGCAGAGTGTCAGTGTCCTGTGCAGAGTGTCAGGACTCTGTGGAGAGTGTCAGTGTCCTCTGCCGAGTCTGAGTGTCCTGTGCAGAATGTGAGTGTCCTGTGCCGAGCGTGAGTGTCCCGTGCAGATTGTCAGTGTCCTGTGCAGAGTGTCCGTGTCCTGTGCCGAGTGTCCCTGTCCTGTGCAGTGTGTCCATGTCCTGTGCAGAGTGCCAGATGTCCTGTGCAGGGTGTGAGTGTCCTGTGCAGAGTGTGAGTGTCCTGTGCAGAGTGTGAGTGTCCTGTGCAGAGTGTGAGTGCCCTGTGCAGAGTGCGAGTCTCCTGTGCAGAGTGCGAGAGTCCTGTGCAGAGTGTCAGTGTCCTGTGCAGAGTATGAGTGTCCTGGACAGAGTCAGTATCCTGTGCAGAGTGCGAGGGCCCTGTGGAGAGTGTCAGTGTCCTGTGCAGACTGTCAGGACTCTGTGGAGAGTGTCAGTGTCCTGTGTGGAGTTTTAGTGTCCTGTGCAGAGGGTGAGTGTCCTGTGCATAGATTCAGTGTCCTGTGCAGAGTGTGAGTGTCCTGTGCAGAGTGACAATGTCCTGTGCAGAGTGTTAGTGTCCTGTGCAGAATGTGAGTGTTCTGTGCACAGTGTCAGTGTCCTGTGCAGTGTGTCATGTCCTGTGCAGAGTGTCAGTGTCCGGTGCCGAGTGTCAGTGTCCTGTGCCGAGTGTCAGTGTCCTGTGCAGAGTGTGAGTGTCCTGTGCTGAGTGTGAGTGTCCTGTGCAGAGTGTGAGTGTCCTGTGCAGAGTGTGAGAGTCCTGTGCAGAGTGTGAGAGTCCTGTGCAGAGTGTGAGAGTCCTGGTCAGAGTGCGTGTTTCCGGGACAGAGTGCGAGTGTTCTGGGTGGAGTGTCAGTGTCCTGTGCAGAGTCCGTGTGTCCTGTAAAGAGTGTCAATGTCCTGTGCAGAGGGCGAGTGCCCTGTGCAGAGTGTCAGTGTCCTGTGTAGAGTGTCAGTGTCCTGTGCAGAGTGTGAGTGTCCTGTGCAGAGTGCGAGTGTCCTGTGCAGAATGCGAGTGTCCTTTAAAGAGTGTCAGTGTCCTGTGCAGAGTGTGAGTGTCCTGTGCCGAGTGTGAGTGTCCTGTGCCGAGTGTGAGTGTCCTGTGCCGGGTGTGAGTGTCCTGTGCCGAGTGTGAGTGTCCTGTGCCGAGTGTGAGTGTCCTGTGCAGCGTGTCAGTGTCCTGTGCAGCGTGTAAGTGTCCTGTGCAGAGTGCGAGTCTCCTGTGCAGAGTGCGAATGTCCTGTAAAGAGTGTCAGTGTCCTGTGCCGAGTGTGAGTGTCCTGTGCCGATTGTGAGTGTCCTGTGCCTAGTGTGAGTGTCCTGTGCCGAGTGTGAGTGTCCTGTGCCGAGTGTGAGTGTCCTGTGCAGAGAGTACGTGTCCTCTGCAGGGTGTGAGTGTCCTGTGCAGAGTGTCAGTGTCCTATGCAGAGTGTCAGGACCCTGTGGAGAGTGTCAGTGTCCTGTGCAGAGTGTCAGTGTCCTGTGCAGAGTGTCCTTGTCCTGTGCAGAGTGTCAGTGTCCTGTGCCGAGTGTCCGTGTCCTGTGCAGTGTGTCCGTGTCCTGTGCAGAGTGCCAGATGTCCTGTGCAGAGTGTCAGTGTCCTATGCAGAGTGTCAGGACCCTGTGGAGCGTGTCAGGACCCCGTGGAGCGTGTTAGTTTCCTCTGCCGAGTGTGAGTGTCCTGTGCAGAGTGTGAGTGTCCTGTGCCGAGCGTGAGTGTCCTGTGCCGAGCGTGAGTGTCCTGTGCCGAGCGTGAGTGTCCTGTGCAGAGTGTCCGTGACCTTTGCAGGGTGTGAGTGTCCTGTGCAGAGTGGTAGTGTCCTGTGCAGAGTGTCAGGACCCTCTGGAGAGTGTGAGTGTCCTGTGCAATGTGTGAGTGTCCTGTGCAGAGTGTGAGTGTCCTGTGCAGAGTGTGAGTGTCCTGTGCCGAGCGTGAGTGTTCTGTGCCGTGCTTGAGTGTCCTGTGCCGAGCGTGAGTGTCCTGTGCAGAGCATCAGGGTCCTGTGCAGAGCGTCCGTGACCTTTGCAGTGTGTGAGTGTCCTGTGCAGAGTGTCCATGTCTTGTGCAGAGTGTCAGGACCCTATGGAGAGTGTCATTGTCCCATGCCGACTGTCAGCGCCCTGTGCAGAGTGTCAGTGTCCTGTGTAGAGTGTCCGTGTCCTGTGCAGAGTGCGAGTGTCCTGTGCAGCGTGTCAGTGTACTGTGCCGAGTGTCCGTGTCCTGTGCAGTGTGTGAGTGTCCTGTGCAGAGTGTCAGTGTACTGTGCCAAGTGTCAGTGTCCTGTGCAGAGTGCGGGTGTCCTGTGCAGAGTGTCAGTGTCATGTGCAGTGTGTCAATGTCCTGTGCAGAGTGTCCGTGTCCTGTGCAGAGCGTGAGTGTCCTGTGCAGAGTTCCGTGTCCTCTGCCTGGTGTGAGTGTCCTGTGCAGAGTGTCAGTGTCCTGTGCAGAGTGTCAGTACCCTGTGGAGAGTGTCAGTGTCCTGTGCAGAGTGTCAGTGTCCTGTGCAGAGTGTCAGTGAACTGTGCAGAGTTTCCGTGTCCTGTGCAGAGTGCCAGATGTCCTGTGCAGGGTGTGAGTGACCTGTGCAGAGTGTCCGTGTCCTGTGCAAAGTGTCAGTGTCCTGTGCAGAGTGTCAAGACCCTGTGGAGAGTGTCCGTGTCCTGTGCCGAGTGTCCGTGTCCTGTGCAGAGTGTCAGTGTTCTGTGCCTAGTGTCCGTGTCCTGTGCAGAGTGTCAGAGTCCAGTGCCGAGTGTCCGTGTCCTGTGCAGAGTGTCCGTGTCCTGTGCAGAGTGTCAGTGTCATGTGCAGAGTGTCAGTGTCATGTGCAGAGTGTCAGTGTCATGTGCAGAGTGTCAGTGTCATGTGCAGAGTGTCACTGTCCTGTGCAGAGTGTCACTGTCCTGTGCAGAGTGTCCGTGTCCTGTGCAGAGTGCGAGTGTCCTGTGCAGTGTGTCCATGCCTTGTGCAGAGTGTCAGGACCCTGTGGAGAGTGTCAGTGTCCTATGTCGACTGTCATTGTCCTGTGCAGAGTGTCAGTGTCCTGTGCAGAGTGTCCGTGTCCTGTGCAGAGTGCGAGTGTCCTGTGCAGAGTGCGAGTGTCCTGTGCAGAGTGTCCATGTCTTGTGCAGAGTGTCAGGACCCTGTGGAGAGTGTCAGTGTCCTATGTCGACTGTCATTGTCCTGTGCAGGGTGTCCGTGTGCTGTGCAGAGTGTTAGTGTCCTGTGCAGAGTGTCAGTGTCCTGTGCAGAGTGTCAGTGTCCTGTGCAAAGTGCCAGTGTCCTGTGCAGAGTGTCAGTGTCCTGTGGAGAGTGTCATTGTCCTGTGCAGAGTGCCAGTGTCCTGTGCAGAGTGTCAGTGTCC
This sequence comes from Scyliorhinus torazame, assembly GCF_047496885.1. Taxonomy (NCBI): domain Eukaryota; kingdom Metazoa; phylum Chordata; class Chondrichthyes; order Carcharhiniformes; family Scyliorhinidae; genus Scyliorhinus; species Scyliorhinus torazame. Next base: position 185,240,684 of record NC_092708.1, on the reverse strand, counting down.
TGTGGAGAGTGTCATTGTCCTCTGCCGAGAATGAGTGTCCTGTGCAGAGCGTGGGTGTCCTGTGCCGAGCGTGAGTGTCCTGTGCCGAGCGTGAGTGTCCTGTGCAGAGCGTCAGGGTCCTGTGCAGAGTGTCAGTGTCCTGTGCAGAGTGTCAGTGTCCTGTGCAGAGTGTGAGTGTCCTGTGCAGAGTGTGAGTGTCCTGTGCAGAGTGTGAGTGTCCTGTGCAGAGTGTGAGTGTCCTGTGCAGAGTGTCAGTATCCTGTGCAGTGTGTCAGTGTCCTGTGCAGAGTGTCCGTGTCCTGTGCAGAGTGCGAGTGTCCTGTGCAGAGGTCCATGTCTTGTGCAGAGTGTCAGGACCCTGTGGAGAGTGCGAGTGTCCTGCAAAGAGTCTCAGTGTCCTGTGCAGAGTGCGAGTGTCCTGTGCGAAGTGTGATGCACAATCAATAACTCTCGAGACAAAGGGGAGTCATATCTAATCGACTTTAATCAGCTAGAACTGTACCCAGCAGCTACGATACAAAAGGTGAAGGCTGCTGTGACGGCATCGGTTCTTATACCCCACCTCTCAGTGTGGGGCTATGTACATTAGCCAATGGTGGACCCCTAGGTCTAGCCAATGGTCATTCACTTCTCAGGTACTGCAATACCTGTTATTACCAGAGTGTCAGTGTCCTGTGCAGTGTCCTGTGCAGAGTGTGAGTGTCCTGTGCAGATGACAGTGTCCTGTGCAGAGTGTCAGTGTACTGTGCAGAATGTGAGTGTACTGTGCAGAGTGTCAGTGTCCTCTGCCAAGTGTCAGTGTCCTGTGCAGAGTGTGAGTGTCCTGTGCTGATGACAGTGTCCTGTGCAGAGTGTCAGTGTCCTGTGCAGAATGTGAGTGTACTGTGCATAGTGTCAATGTCCTGTGCAGAGTGTCAGTGTCCTCTGCCAAGTGTCAGTGTCCTGTGCAGAGTGCGAGTGTCCTGTGCAGAGTGTGAGTGTCCTGTGCAGAGTGTGAGAGTCCTGATCAGAGTGCGTGTTTCATGGACAGAGTGCGAGTGTCCTGTGCAGAGTGCGAGTGTCCTGTGCAGAGTGCCAGTGTCCTGTGCAGAGTGCGAGTGTCCTGTGCAGAGTGTGAGAGTCCCGGTCAGAGTGCATGTTTCCTGGACACAGTGTGAGTGTCCTGTGCAGAGTGTGAGTGTCCTGTGCAGAGTGACAGTGTCCAGTGCAGAGTGTGTGTCCTGTGCAAAGTGCGAGTGTCCTGTGCAGAGTGCGAGTGTCCTGTAAAGAGTGTCAGTGTCCTGTGCAGAGTGTCAGTGTCCTGTGCCAAGTGTCAGTGTCCAGTGCAGAGTGTGAGAGTCCTGTGCAGAGTGTGAGAGTCCTGGTCTGAGTGCGTGTTTCCGGGACAGAGTGCGAGTGTTCTGGGTGGAGTGTGAGTGTCCTGTGCCGTGTGTCAGTCTCCTGTCCAGTGTTTGAGTGTCCTTTGCAGGGTGCGAGTGTCCTTTGCTGCGTGTCAGTGTCCTGTGCAGAGTGTGAGTGTCCTGTGCAGAGTGTCAGTGTCCTGTGCAGAGTGCGAGTGTCCTGTGCAGAGGGTGAGTGTCCTGTGCAGAGGGTGAGTGTCCTGTGCAGAGGGTGAGTGTCCTGTGCAGAGGGTGAGTGTCCTGTGCAGAGTGTCAGTGTCCTGTGCAGAGTGTCAGTGTACTGTGCCAAGTGTCAGTGTCCTGTGCAGAGTGTCCTTGTCTTGTGCAGAGTGTCAGGACCCTGTGGAGAGTGTCAGTGTCCTATGTCGACTGTCATTGTCCTGTGCAGAGTGTCCGTGTCCTGTGCAGAGTGCGAGTGTCTTGTGCAGCGTGTCAGTGTACTGTGCCGAGTGTCCGTGTCCTGTGCCGAGTGTCCGTGTACTGTGCCGAGTGTCCGTGTCCTGTGCAGAGTGTGAGTGTCCTGTGCAGAGTGTCGGTGTCATGTGCAGAGTGTCGGTGTCCTGTGGAGAGTGTCAGTGTCCTGTGCAGAGTGCGAGTGTCCTGTGCAGAGTGCGAGTGTCCTGTGCAGAGTGCGAGTGTCCTGTGCAGAGTGCGAGTGTCCTGTGCAGAGTGCGAGTGTCCTGTGCAGAGTGCGAGTGTCCTGTGCAGAGTGTCAGTGTCCTGTGGAGAGTGTCAGTGTCCTCTGCCGAGCGTGAGTGTCCTGTGCCGAGCGTGAGTGTCCTGTGCCGAGCGTGAGTGTCCTGTGCCGAGCGTGAGTGTCCTGTGCAGAGTGTCCGTGACCTTTGCAGGGAGTGAGTGTCCTGTGCAGAGTGTGAGTGTCCTGTGCAGAGTGTGAGTGTCCTGTGCAGAGTGTGAGTGTCCTGTGCAGAGTGTCAGTATCCTGTGCAGTGTGTCAGTGTCCTGTGCAGAGTGTCCGTGGCCTGTGCAGAGTGCGAGTGTCCTGTGCAGAGGTCCATGTCTTGTGCAGAGTGTCAGGACCCTGTGGAGAGTGCGAGTGTCCTGCAAAGAGTCTCAGTGTCCTGTGCAGAGTGCGAGTGTCCTGTGCGAAGTGTGATGCACAATCAATAACTCTCGAGACAAAGGGGAGTCATATCTAATCGACTTTAATCAGCTAGAACTGTACCCAGCAGCTACGATACAAAAGGTGAAGGCTGCTGTGACGGCATCGGTTCTTATACCCCACCTCTCAGTGTGGGGCTATGTACATTAGCCAATGGTAGACCCCTAGGTCTAGCCAATGGTCATTCACTTCTCAGGTACTGCAATACCTGTTATTACCAGAGTGTCAGTGTCCTGTGCAGTGTCCTGTGCAGAGTGTGAGTGTCCTGTGCAGATGACAGTGTCCTGTGCAGAGTGTCAGTGTACTGTGCAGAATGTGAGTGTACTGTGCATAGTGTCAATGTCCTGTGCAGAGTGTCAGTGTCCTCTGCCAAGTGTCAGTGTCCTGTGCAGAGTGTGAGTGTCCTGTGCTGATGACAGTGTCCTGTGCAGAGTGTCAGTGTCCTGTGCAGAATGTGAGTGTACTGTGCATAGTGTCAATGTCCTGTGCAGAGTGTCAGTGTCCTCTGCCAAGTGTCAGTGTCCTGTGCAGAGTGCGAGTGTCCTGTGCAGAGTGTGAGTGTCCTGTGCAGAGTGTGAGAGTCCTGATCAGAGTGCGTGTTTCATGGACAGAGTGCAAGTGTCCTGTGCAGAGTGCGAGTGTCCTGTGCAGAGTGCCAGTGTCCTGTGCAGAGTGCGAGTGTCCTGTGCAGAGTGTGAGAGTCCCGGTCAGAGTGCATGTTTCCTGGACACAGTGTGAGTGTCCTGTGCAGAGTGTGAGTGTCCTGTGCAGAGTGACAGTGTCCAGTGCAGAATGTGTGTCCTGTGCAAAGTGCGAGTGTCCTGTGCAGAGTGCGAGTGTCCTGTAAAGAGTGTCAGTGTCCTATGCAGAGTGTCAGTGTCCTGTGCCAAGTGTCAGTGTCCTGTGCAGAGTGTGAGAGTCCTGTGCAGAGTGTGAGAGTCCTGGTCTGAGTGCGTGTTTCCGGGACAGAGTGCGAGTGTTCTGGGTGGAGTGTGAGTGTCCTGTGCCGTGTGTCAGTCTCCTGTCCAGTGTTTGAGTGTCCTTTGCAGGGTGCGAGTGTCCTTTGCTGCGTGTCAGTGTCCTGTGCAGAGTGTGAGTGTCCTGTGCAGAGTGTCAGTGTCCTGTGCAGAGTGCGAGTGTCCTGTGCAGAGGGTGAGTGTCTTGTGCAGAGTGTCAGTGTCCTGTGCAGAGTGCGAGTGTCCTGTGCAGAGGGTGAGTGTCCTGTGCAGAGGGTGAGTGTCCTGTGCAGAGGGTGAGTGTCCTGTGCAGAGTGTCAGTGTCCTGTGCAGAGTGTCAGTGTACTGTGCCAAGTGTCAGTGTCCTGTGCAGAGTGTCCATGTCTTGTGCAGAGTGTCAGGACCCTGTGGAGAGTGTCAGTGTCCTATGTCGACTGTCATTGTCCTGTGCAGAGTGTCCGTGTCCTGTGCAGAGTGCAAGTGTCCTGTGCAGCGTGTCAGTGTAGTGTGCCGAGTGTCCGTGTCCTGTGCCGAGTGTCCGTGTACTGTGCCGAGTGTCCGTGTCCTGTGCAGAGTGTCAGTGTACTGTGCCAAGTGTCAGTGTCCTGTGCAGAGTGTCCATGTCTTGTGCAGAGTGTCAGGACCCTGTGGAGAGTGTCAGTGTCCTATGTCGACTGTCATTGTCCTGTGCAGAGTGTCCGTGTCCTGTGCAGAGTGCGAGTGTCCTGTGCAGCGTGTCAGTGTACTGTGCCGAGTGTCCGTGTCCTGTGCCGAGTGTCCGTGTACTGTGCCGAGTGTCCGTGTCCTGTGCAGAGTGTCGGTGTCATGTGCAGAGTGTCGGTGTCCTGTGGAGAGTGTCAGTGTCCTGTGCAGAGTGCGAGTGTCCTGTGCAGAGTGCGAGTGTCCTGTGCAGAGTGCGAGTGTCCTGTGCAGAGTGCGAGTGTCCTGTGCAGAGTGCGAGTGTCCTGTGCAGAGTGCGAGTGTCCTGTGCAGAGTGCGAGTGTCCTGTGCAGAGTGTCAGTGTCCTGTGCAGAGTGTCAGTGTCCTGTGGAGAGTGTCAGTGTCCTCTGCCGAGCGTGAGTGTCCTGTGCCGAGCGTGAGTGTCCTGTGCAGAGTCTCCGTGACCTTTGCAGGGAGTGAGTGTCCTGTGCAGAGTGTGAGTGTCCTGTGCAGAGTGTGAGTGTCCTGTGCAGAGTGTGAGTGTCCTGTGCAGAGTGTGAGTGTCCTGTGCAGAGTGTCAGTATCCTGTGCAGTGTGTCAGTGTCCTGTGCAGAGTGTCCGTGTCCTGTGCAGAGTGCGAGTGTCCTGTGCAGAGGTCCATGTCTTGTGCAGAGTGTCAGGACCCTGTGGAGAGTGCGAGTGTCCTGCAAAGAGTCTCAGTGTCCTGTGCAGAGTGCGAGTGTCCTGTGCGAAGTGTGATGCACAATCAATATCTCTCGAGACAAAGGGGAGTCATATCTAATCGACTTTAATCAGCTAGAACTGTACCCAGCAGCTACGATACAAAAGGTGAAGGCTGCTGTGACGGCATCGGTTCTTATACCCCACCTCTCAGTGTGGGGCTATGTACATTAGCCAATGGTAGACCCCTAGGTCTAGCCAATGGTCATTCACTTCTCAGGTACTGCAATACCTGTTATTACCAGAGTGTCAGTGTCCTGTGCAGTGTCCTGTGCAGAGTGTGAGTGTCCTGTGCAGATGACAGTGTCCTGTGCAGAGTGTCAGTGTACTGTGCAGAATGTGAGTGTACTGTGCATAGTGTCAATGTCCTGTGCAGAGTGTCAGTGTCCTCTGCCAAGTGTCAGTGTCCTGTGCAGAGTGTGAGTGTCCTGTGCTGATGACAGTGTCCTGTGCAGAGTGTCAGTGTCCTGTGCAGAATGTGAGTGTACTGTGCATAGTGTCAATGTCCTGTGCAGAGTGTCAGTGTCCTCTGCCAAGTGTCAGTGTCCTGTGCAGAGTGCGAGTGTCCTGTGCAGAGTGTGAGTGTCCTGTGCAGAGTGTGAGAGTCCTGATCAGAGTGCGTGTTTCATGGACAGAGTGCAAGTGTCCTGTGCAGAGTGCGAGTGTCCTGTGCAGAGTGCCAGTGTCCTGTGCAGAGTGCGAGTGTCCTGTGCAGAGTGTGAGAGTCCCGGTCAGAGTGCATGTTCCTGGACACAGTGTGAGTGTCCTGTGCAGAGTGTGAGTGTCCTGTGCAGAGTGACAGTGTCCAGTGCAGAGTGTGTGTCCTGTGCAAAGTGCGAGTGTCCTGTGCAGAGTGCGAGTGTCCTGTAAAGAGTGTCAGTGTCCTGTGCAGAGTGTCAGTGTCCTGTGCCAAGTGTCAGTGTCCTGTGCAGAGTGTGAGAGTCCTGTGCAGAGTGTGAGAGTCCTGGTCTGAGTGCGTGTTTCCGGGACAGAGTGCGAGTGTTCTGGGTGGAGTGTGAGTGTCCTGTGCCGTGTGTCAGTCTCCTGTCCAGTGTTTGAGTGTCCTTTGCAGGGTGCGAGTGTCCTTTGCTGCGTGTCAGTGTCCTGTGCAGAGTGTGAGTGTCCTGTGCAGAGTGTCAGTGTCCTGTGCAGAGTGCGAGTGTCCTGTGCAGAGGGTGAGTGTCTTGTGCAGAGTGTCAGTGTCCTGTGCAGAGTGCGAGTGTCCTGTGCAGAGGGTGAGTGTCCTGTGCAGAGGGTGAGTGTCCTGTGCAGAGGGTGAGTGTCCTGTGCAGAGTGTCAGTGTCCTGTGCAGAGTGTCAGTGTACTGTGCCAAGTGTCAGTGTCCTGTGCAGAGTGTCCATGTCTTGTGCAGAGTGTCAGGACCCTGTGGAGAGTGTCAGTGTCCTATGTCGACTGTCATTGTCCTGTGCAGAGTGTCCGTGTCCTGTGCAGAGTGCGAGTGTCCTGTGCAGCGTGTCAGTGTAGTGTGCCGAGTGTCCGTGTCCTGTGCCGAGTGTCCGTGTACTGTGCCGAGTGTCCGTGTCCTGTGCAGAGTGTCAGTGTACTGTGCCAAGTGTCAGTGTCCTGTGCAGAGTGTCCATGTCTTGTGCAGAGTGTCAGGACCCTGTGGAGAGTGTCAGTGTCCTATGTCGACTGTCATTGTCCTGTGCAGAGTGTCCGTGTCCTGTGCAGAGTGCGAGTGTCCTGTGCAGCGTGTCAGTGTACTGTGCCGAGTGTCCGTGTCCTGTGCCGAGTGTCCGTGTACTGTGCCGAGTGTCCGTGTCCTGTGCAGAGTGTCGGTGTCATGTGCAGAGTGTCGGTGTCCTGTGGAGAGTGTCAGTGTCCTGTGCAGAGTGCGAGTGTCCTGTGCAGAGTGCGAGTGTCCTGTGCAGAGTGCGAGTGTCCTGTGCAGAGTGCGAGTGTCCTGTGCAGAGTGCGAGTGTCCTGTGCAGAGTGCGAGTGTCCTGTGCAGAGTGCGAGTGTCCTGTGCAGAGTGTCAGTGTCCTGTGCAGAGTGTCAGTGTCCTGTGGAGAGTGTCAGTGTCCTCTGCCGAGCGTGAGTGTCCTGTGCCGAGCGTGAGTGTCCTGTGCAGAGTCTCCGTGACCTTTGCAGGGAGTGAGTGTCCTGTGCAGAGTGTGAGTGTCCTGTGCAGAGTGTGAGTGTCCTGTGCAGAGTGTGAGTGTCCTGTGCAGAGTGTGAGTGTCCTGTGCAGAGTGTCAGTATCCTGTGCAGTGTGTCAGTGTCCTGTGCAGAGTGTCCGTGTCCTGTGCAGAGTGCGAGTGTCCTGTGCAGAGGTCCATGTCTTGTGCAGAGTGTCAGGACCCTGTGGAGAGTGCGAGTGTCCTGCAAAGAGTCTCAGTGTCCTGTGCAGAGTGCGAGTGTCCTGTGCGAAGTGTGATGCACAATCAATAACTCTCGAGACAAAGGGGAGTCATATCTAATCGACTTTAATCAGCTAGAACTGTACCCAGCAGCTACGATACAAAAGGTGAAGGCTGCTGTGACGGCATCGGTTCTTATACCCCACCTCTCAGTGTGGGGCTATGTACATTAGCCAATGGTAGACCCCTAGGTCTAGCCAATGGTCATTCACTTCTCAGGTACTGCAATACCTGTTATTACCAGAGTGTCAGTGTCCTGTGCAGTGTCCTGTGCAGAGTGTGAGTGTCCTGTGCAGATGACAGTGTCCTGTGCAGAGTGTCAGTGTACTGTGCAGAATGTGAGTGTACTGTGCATAGTGTCAATGTCCTGTGCAGAGTGTCAGTGTCCTCTGCCAAGTGTCAGTGTCCTGTGCAGAGTGTGAGTGTCCTGTGCTGATGACAGTGTCCTGTGCAGAGTGTCAGTGTCCTGTGCAGAATGTGAGTGTACTGTGCATAATGTCAATGTCCTGTGCAGAGTGTCAGTGTCCTCTGCCAAGTGTCAGTGTCCTGTGCAGAGTGCGAGTGTCCTGTGCAGAGTGTGAGTGTCCTGTGCAGAGTGTGAGAGTCCTGATCAGAGTGCGTGTTTCATGGACAGAGTGCAAGTGTCCTGTGCAGAGTGCGAGTGTCCTGTGCAGAGTGCCAGTGTCCTGTGCAGAGTGCGAGTGTCCTGTGCAGAGTGTGAGAGTCCCGGTCAGAGTGCATGTTCCTGGACACAGTGTGAGTGTCCTGTGCAGAGTGTGAGTGTCCTGTGCAGAGTGACAGTGTCCAGTGCAGAGTGTGTGTCCTGTGCAAAGTGCGAGTGTCCTGTGCAGAGTGCGAGTGTCCTGTAAAGAGTGTCAGTGTCCTGTGCAGAGTGTCAGTGTCCTTGCCAAGTGTCAGTGTCCTGTGCAGAGTGTGAGAGTCCTGTGCAGAGTGTGAGAGTCCTGGTCTGAGTGCGTGTTTCCGGGACAGAGTGCGAGTGTTCTGGGTGGAGTGTGAGTGTCCTGTGCCGTGTGTCAGTCTCCTGTCCAGTATTTGAGTGTCCTTTGCAGGGTGCGAGTGTCCTTTGCTGCGTGTCAATGTCCTGTGCAGAGTGTGAGTGTCCTGTGCAGAGTGTGAGTGTCCTGTGCAGAGTGTCAGTGTCCTGTGCAGAGTGCGAGTGTCCTGTGCAGAGGGTGAGTGTCCTGTGCAGAGGGTGAGTGTCCTGTGCAGAGGGTGAGTGTCCTGTGCAGAGGGTGAGTGTCCTGTGCAGAGTGTCAGTGTCCTGTGCAGAGTGTCAGTGTACTGTGCCAAGTGTCAGTGTCCTGTGCAGAGTGTCCATGTCTTGTGCAGAGTGTCAGGACCCTGTGGAGAGTGTCAGTGTCCTATGTCGACTGTCATTGTCCTGTGCAGAGTGTCCGTGTCCTGTGCAGAGTGCGAGTGTCCTGTGCAGCGTGTCAGTGTAGTGTGCCGAGTGTCCGTGTCCTGTGCCGAGTGTCCGTGTACTGTGCCGAGTGTCCGTGTCCTGTGCAGAGTGTGAGTGTCCTGTGCAGAGTGTCGGTGTCATGTGCAGAGTGTTGGTGTCCTGTGGAGAGTGTCAGTGTCCTGTGCAGAGTGCGAGTGTCCTGTGCAGAGTGCGAGTGTCCTGTGCAGAGTGCGAGTGTCCTGTGCAGAGTGCGAGTGTCCTGTGCAGAGTGCGAGTGTCCTGTGCAGAGTGCGAGTGTCCTGTGCAGAGTGTCAGTGTCCTGTGCAGAGTGTCAGTGTCCTGTGCCGAGCGTGAGTGTCCTGTGCCGAGCGTGAGTGTCCTGTGCCGAGCGTGAGTGTCCTGTGCAGAGTGTCCGTGACCTTTGCAGGGAGTGAGTGTCCTGTGCAGAGTGTGAGTGTCCTGTGCAGAGTGTGAGTGTCCTGTGCAGAGTGTGAGTGTCCTGTGCAGAGTGTCAGTGTCCTGTGCAGTGTGTCAGTGTCCTGTGCAGAGTGTCCGTGTCCTGTGCAGAGTGCGAGTGCCCTGTGCAGAGGTCCATGTCTTGTGCAGAGTGTCAGGACCCTGTGGAGAGTGTCAGTGTCCGATGCCGACTGTCAGTGCCCTGTGCAGAGTGTCCGTGTCCTGTGAAGAGTGCGCGTGTCCTGCAAAGAGTGTCAGTGTCCTGTGCAGAGTGCGAGTGTCCTGTGCAGAGTGTCATGCACAATCAATAACTCTCGAGACAAAGGGGAGTCATATCTAATCGACTTTAATCAGCTAGAACTGTACCCAGCAGCTACGATACAAAAGGTGAAGGCTGCTGGGACGGCATTGGTTCTTAGCCCCACACTGAGAGGCGGAGTATATGTACATTAGCCAATGGTAGACCCCTAGGTCTAGCCAATGGTCATTCAACTCTCAGGTACTGCAATTACCAGAGTGTCAGTGTCCTGTGCAGAGTGTCAGTGTCCTGTGCAGAGTGTCAGTGTCCTGTGCAGAGTGTGAGAGTCCTGTGCAGAGTGTCAGTGTCCTGTGCAGACTGTGTGTCCTGTGCAGAGTGTCAGTGTCCTGTGCAGAGTGTGAGTGTCCTGTGCGCAGTGTCAGCGCCCTGTGCAGAGGGTGAGTGTCCTGTGCATAGATTCCGTGTCCTGTGCAGAGTGCGCGTGTCCTGTAAAGAGTGTCAGTGTCCTGTGCAGAGTGTGAGTGTCCTGTGCCAAGTGTCAGTGTCCTGTGCAGAGTGTGAGAGTCCTGTGCAGAGTGTGAGAGTCCTGGTCTGAGTGCGTGTTTCCGGGACAGAGTGCGAGTGTTCTGGGTGGAGTGTGAGTGTCCTGTGCCGTGTGTCAATCTCCTGTGCAGTGTTTGAGTGTCCTGTGCAGGGTGTCTGTGTCCTTTGCAGGGTGCGAGTGTCCTTTGCTGCGTGTCCGTGTCCTGTGCAGAGTGTCAGTGTCCTGTGCAGAGTGTGAGTGTACTGTGCAGAGTGTCAGTGTCCTGTGCAGAGTATCAGTGTACTGTGCCAAGTGTCAGTGTCCTGTGCAGAGTGTTCATGGCTTGTGCAGAGTGTCAGGACCCTGTGGAGAGTGCCAGTGTCCTATGTCGACTGTCATTGTCCTGTGCAGAGTGTCCGTGTCCTGTGCAGAGTGCGAGTGTCCTGTGCAGCGTGTCAGTGTACTGTGCCGAGTGTCCGTGTCCTGTGCAGAGTGTCAGTGTACTGTGCCGAGTGTCCTGTGGAGAATGCGAGTGTCCTGTGCAGAGTGTCAGTGTCCTGTGCAGAGTGTCAGTGTCCTGTGGAGAGTGTCAGTGTCCTGTGCAGAGCGTGAGTGTCCTGTGCAGAGCGTGAGTGTCCTGTGCAGAGCGTGAGTGTCCTGTGCCGAGCGTGAGTGTCCTGTGCCGAAAGTGAGTGTCCTGTGCCGAGCGTGAGTGTCCTGTGCAGAGCATCAGGGTCCTGTGCAGAGTGTCCGTGACCTTTGCAGGGAGTGAGTGTCCTGTGCAGTGTGTGAGTGTCCTGTGCAGAGTGTGAGTGTCCTGTGCAGAGTGTCAGTGTCCTGTGCAGAGTGTCAGTGTCCTGTGCAGTGTGTCCGTGTCCTGTGCAGTGTGTCCGTGTCCTGTGCAGAGTGTCCGTGTCCTGTGCAGAGTGTCCGTGTCCTGTGCAGAGTGCGAGTGTCCTGTGCAGAGGTCCATGTCTTGTGCAGAGTGTCAGGACCCTGTGGAGAGTGTCCGTGTCCTGTGCAGAGTGCGCGTGTCCTGCAAAGAGTGTCAGTGTCCTGTGCAGAGTGGGAGTGTCCTGTGCAGAGTGTCATGCACAATCAATAACTCTCGAGACAAAGGGGAGTCATATCTAATCGACTTTAAACAGCTAGAACTGTACCCAGCAGCTACGATACAAAAGGTGAAGGCTGCTGGGACGGCATTGGTTCTTATACTCCGCCTCTCAGTGTGGGGCTATGTACATTAGCCAATGGTAGACCCCTAGGTCTAGCCAATGGTCATTCAACTCTCAGGTACTGCAATACCTGCTATTACCAGAGTGTCAGTGTCCTGTGCAGAGTGTCAGTGTCCTGTGCAGAGTGTGAGAGTCCTGTGCAGAGTGTCAGTGTCCTGTGCAGACTGTGTGTCCTGTGCAGAGTGTCAGTGTCCTGTGCAGAGTGTGAGTGTCCTGTGCGCAGTGTCAGCGCCCTGTGCAGAGGGTGAGTGTCCTGTGCATAGATTCCGTGTCCTGTGCAGAGTGCGCGTGTCCTGTAAAGAGTGTCAGTGTCCTGTGCAGAGTGTGAGTGTCCTGTGCCAAGTGTCAGTGTCCTGTGCAGAGTGTGAGAGTCCTGTGCAGAGTGTGAGAGTCCTGGTCTGAGTGCGTGTTTCCGGGACAGAGTGCGAGTGTTCTGGGTGGAGTGTGAGTGTCCTGTGCCGTGTGGCAATCTCCTGTGCAGTGTTTGAGTGTCCTGTGCAGGGTGTCTGTGTCCTTTGCAGGGTGCGAGTGTCCTTTGCTGCGTGTCCGTGTCCTGTGCAGAGTGTCAGTGTCCTGTGCAGAGTGTGAGTGCCCTGTGCAGAGTATCAGTGTCCTGTGCAGAGTACGAGTGTCCTGTGCAGAGTGTCAGTGTCCTGTGCAGAGTGTCAGTGTCCTGTGCAGAGTATCAGTGTACTGCGCCAAGTGTCAGTGTCCTGTGCAGAGTGTTCATGTCTTGTGCAGAGTGTCAGGACCCTGTGGAGAGTGCCAGTGTCCTATGTCGACTGTCATTGTCCTGTGCAGAGTGTCCGTGTCCTGTGCAGAGTGCGAGTGTCCTGTGCAGCGTGTCAGTGTACTGTGCCGAGTGTCCGTGTCCTGTGCAAAGTGTCAGTGTACTGTGCCGAGTGTCCTGTGGAGAATGCGAGTGTCCTGTGCAGAGTGTCAGTGTCCTGTGCAGAGTGTCAGTGTCCTGTGGAGAGTGTCAGTGTCCTGTGCAGAGCGTGAGTGTCCTGTGCAGAGCGTGAGTGTCCTGTGCAGAGCGTGAGTGTCCTGTGCCGAGCGTGAGTGCCCTGTGCCGAAAGTGAGTGTCCTGTGCCGAGCGTGAGTGTCCTGTGCAGAGCATCAGGGTCCTGTGCAGAGTGTCCGTGACCTTTGCAGGGAGTGAGTGTCCTGTGCAGTGTGTGAGTGTCCTGTGCAGAGTGTGAGTGTCCTGTGCAGAGTGTCAGTGTCCTGTGCAGAGTGTCAGTGTCCTGTGCAGTGTGTCCGTGTCCTGTGCAGTGTGTCCGTGTCCTGTGCAGAGTGTCCGTGTCCTGTGCAGAGTGCGAGTGTCCTGTGCAGAGGTCCATGTCTTGTGCAGAGTGTCAGGACCCTGTGGAGAGTGTCCGTGTCATGTGCAGAGTGCGCGTGTCCTGCAAAGAGTGTCAGTGTCCTGTGCAGAGTGGGAGTGTCCTGTGCAGAGTGTCATGCACAATCAATAACTCTCGAGACAAAGGGGAGTCATATCTAATCGACTTTAAACAGCTAGAACTGTACCCAGCAGCTACGATACAAAAGGTGAAGGCTGCTGGGACGGCATTGGTTCTTATACTCCGCCTCTCAGTGTGGGGCTATGTACATTAGCCAATGGTAGACCCCTAGGTCTAGCCAATGGTCATTCACTTCTCAGGTACTGCAATACCTGCTATTACCAGAGTGTCAGTGTCCTGTGCAGAGTGTCAGTGTCCTGTGCAGAGTGTGAGAGTCCTGTGCAGAGTGTCAGTGTCCTGTGCAGACTGTGTGTCCTGTGCAGAGTGTCAGTGTCCGTTGCAGAGTGTGAGTGTCCTGTGCGCAGTGTCAGCGCCCTGTGCAGAGGGTGAGTGTCGTGTGCATAGATTCCGTGTCCTGTGCAGAGTGCGCGTGTCCTGTGCAGAGTGTCAGTGTCCTGTGCAGAGTGTCAGTGTCCTGTGCCAAGAGTCAGTGTCCTGTGCAGAGTGCGAGTGTCCTGTGCAGAGTGCGAGTGTCCTGTGCAGAGTGCGAGTGTCCTGTGCAGAGTGTGAGTGTCCTGTGCCAAGTGTCAGTGTCCTGTGCAGAGTGTGAGAGTCCTGTGCAGAGTGTGAGAGTCCTGTGCAGAGTGTGAGAGTCCTGGTCTGAGTGCGTGTTTCCGGGAAAGAGTGCGAGTGTTCTGGGTGGAGTGTGAGTGTCCTGTGCCGTGTGTCAATCTCCTGTGCAGTGTTTGAGTGTCCTGTGCAGGGTGTCTGTGTCCTTTGCAGGGTGCGAGTGTCCTTTGCTGCTTGTCCGTGTCCTGTGCAGAATGTCAGTGTCCTGTGCAGAGTGTGAGTGTACTGTGCAGAGTGTCAGTGTCCTGTGCAGAGTATCAGTGTACTGTGCCAAGTGTCAGTGTCCTGTGCAGAGTGTCCATGTCTTGTGCAGAGTGTCAGGACCCTGTGGAGAGTGTCAGTGTCCTATGTCGACTGTCATTGTCCTGTGCAGAGTGTCCGTGTCCTGTGCAGAGTGCGAGTGTCCTGTGCCGAGCATGAGTGTCCTGTGCCGAGCGTGAGTGTCCTGTGCAGAGCATCAGGGTCCTGTGCAGAGTGTCCGTGACCTGTGCAGAGTGTCAGTGTACTGTGCCGAGTGTCCTGTGGAGAGTGTCAGTGTCCTGTGCAGAGTGTCAGTGTCCTGTGCAGAGTGTCAGTGTCCTGTGCAGAGTGTCAGTGTCCTGTGGAGAGTGTCAGTGTCCTCTGCCGAGCGTGAGTGTCCTGTGCAGAGCGTGAGTGTCCTGTGCCGAGCGTGAGTGTCCTGTGCCGAGCGTGAGTGTCCTGTGCCGAGCGTGAGTGTCCTGTGCAGAGCATCAGGGTCCTGTGCAGAGTGTCCGTGACCTTTGCAGGGAGTGAGTGTCCTGTGCAGTGTGTGAGTGTCCTGTGCAGAGTGTCAGTGTCCTGTGCAGAGTGTCAGTGTCCTGTGCAGAGTGTCAGTGTCCTGTGCAGAGTGTCAGTGTCCTGTGCAGTGTGTCAGTGACCTGTGCAGAGTGTCCGTGTCCTGTGCAGAGTGCGAGTGTCCTGTGCAGAGGTCCATGTCTTGTGCAGAGTGTCAGGACCCTGTGGAGAGTGTCAGTGTCCGATGCCGACTGTCAGTGCCCTGTGCAGAGTGTCCGTGTCCTGTGCAGAGTGCGCGTGTCCTGCAAATAGTGTCAGTGTCCTGTGCAGAGTGCGAGTGTCCTGTGCAGAGTGTCATGCACAATCAATAACTCTCGAGACAAAGGGGAGTCATATCTCATCGACTTTAATCAGCTAGAACTGTACCCAGCAGCTACGATACAAAAGGTGAAGGCTGCTGGGACGGCATTGGTTCTTATACTCCGCCTCTCAGTGTGGGGCTATGTACATTAGCCAATGGTAGACCCCTAGGTCTAGCCAATGGTCATTCAACTCTCAGGTACTGCAATACCTCCTATTACCAGAGTGTCAGTGTCCTGTGCAGAGTGTCAGTGTCCTGTGCAGAGTGTGAGAGTCCTGTGCAGTGTGTCAGTGTCCTGTGCAGACTGTGTGTCCTGTGCAGAGTGTCAGTGTCCGTTGCAGAGTGTCAGTGTCCTGTGCGCAGTGTCAGCGCCCTGTGCAGAGGGTGAGTGTCGTGTGCATAGATTCCGTGTCCTGTGCAGAGTGCGTGTGTCCTGTGCAGAGTGTCAGTGTCCTGTGCAGAGTGTCAGTGTCCTGTGCCAAGAGTCAGTGTCCTGTGCAGAGTGCGAGTGTCCTGTGCAGAGTGCGAGTGTCCTGTGCAGAGTGTGAGAGTCCTGTGCAGAGTGTGAGAGTCCTGGTCTGAGTGCGTGTTTCCGGGACAGAGTGCGAGTGTTCTGGGTGGAGTGTGAGTGTCCTGTGCCGTGTGTCAATCTCCTGTGCAGTGTTTGAGTGTCCTGTGCAGGGTGTCTGTGTCCTTTGCAGGGTGCGAGTGTCCTTTGCTGCTTGTCCGTGTCCTGTGCAGAGTGTCAGTGTCCTGTGCAGAGTGTGAGTGTACTGTGCAGAGTGTCAGTGTCCTGTGCAGAGTATCAGTGTACTGTGCCAAGTGTCAGTGTCCTGTGCAGAGTGTCCATGTCTTGTGCAGAGTGTCAGGACCCTGTGGAGAGTGTCAGTGTCCTATGTCGACTGTCATTGTCCTGTGCAGAGTGTCCGTGTCCTGTGCAGAGTGCGAGTGTCCTGTGCCGAGCATGAGTGTCCTGTGCCGAGCGTGAGTGTCCTGTGCAGAGCATCAGGGTCCTGTGCAGAGTGTCCGTGACCTGTGCAGAGTGTCAGTGTACTGTGCCGAGTGTCCTGTGGAGAGTGTCAGTGTCCTGTGCAGAGTGCGAGTGTCCTGTGCAGAGTGTCAGTGTCCTGTGCAGAGTGTCAGTGTCCTGTGGAGAGTGTCAGTGTCCTCTGCCGAGCGTGAGTGTCCTGTGCAGAGCGTGAGTGTCCTGTGCCGAGCGTGAGTGTCCTGTGCCGAGCGTGAGTGTCCTGTGCCGAGCGTGAGTGTCCTGTGCAGAGCATCAGGGTCCTGTGCAGAGTGTCCGTCACCTTTGCAGGGAGTGAGTGTCCTGTGCAGTGTGTGAGTGTCCTGTGCAGAGTGTCAGTGTCCTGTGCAGAGTGTCAGTGTCCTGTGCAGAGTGTCAGTGTCCTGTGCATTGTGTCAGTGACCTGTGCAGAGTGTCCGTGTCCTGTGCAGAGTGCGAGTGTCCTGTGCAGAGGTCCATGTCTTGTGCAGAGTGTCAGGACACTGTGGAGAGTGTCAGTGTCCGATGCCAACTGTCAGTGCCCTGTGCAGAGTGTCCGTGTCCTGTGCAGAGTGCGCGTGTCCTGCAAAGAGTGTCAGTGTCCTGTGCAGAGTGCGAGTGTCCTGTGCAGAGTGTCATGCACAATCAATAACTCTCGAGACAAAGGGGAGTCATATCTAATCGACTTTAATCAGCTAGAACTGTACCCAGCAGCTACGATACAAAAGGTGAAGGCTGCTGGGACGGCATTGGTTCTTATACTCCGCCTCTCAGTGTGGGGCTATGTACATTAGCCAATGGTAGACCCCTAGGTCTAGCCAATGGTCATTCAACTCTCAGGTACTGCAATACCTGCTATTACCAGAGTGTCAGTGTCCTGTGCAGAGTGTGAGAGTCCTGTGCAGAGTGTGAGTGTCCTGTGCAGAGTGTCAGTGTCCTGTGCAGACTGTGTGTCCTGTGCAGAGTGTCAGTGTCCGTTGCAGAGTGTGAGTGTCCTGTGCGCAGTGTCAGCGCCCTGTGCAGAGGGTGAGTGTCGTGTGCAAAGATTCCGTGTCCTGTGCAGAGTGCGCGTGTCCTGTAAAGAGTGTCAGTGTCCTGTGCAGAGTGTCAGTGTCCTGTGCCAAGAGTCAGTGTCCTGTGCCGAGTGCGAGTGTCCTGTAAAGAGTGTCAGTGTCCTGTGCAGAGTGCGAGTGTCCTGTGCAGAGTGCGAGTGTCCTGTGCAGAGTGTGAGAGTCCTGTGCAGAGTGTGAGAGTCCTGGTCTGAGTGCGTGTTTCCGGGACAGAGTGCGAGTGTTCTGGGTGGAGTGTGAGTGTCCTGTGCCGTGTGTCAATCTCCTGTGCAGTGTTTGAGTGTCCTGTGCAGGGTGTCTGTGTCCTTTGCAGGGTGCGAGTGTCCTTTGCTGCTTGTCCGTGTCCTGTGCAGAGTGTCAGTGTCCTGTGCAGAGTGTGAGTGTACTGTGCAGAGTGTCAGTGTCCTGTGCAGAGTATCAGTGTACTGTGCCAAGTGTCAGTGTCCTGTGCAGAGTGTCCATGTCTTGTGCAGAGTGTCAGGACCCTGTGGAGAGTGTCAGTGTCCTATGTCGACTGTCATTGTCCTGTGCAGAGTGTCCGTGTCCTGTGCAGAGTGCGAGTGTCCTGTGCCGAGCATGAGTGTCCTGTGCCGAGCGTGAGTGTCCTGTGCAGAGCATCAGGGTCCTGTGCAGAGTGTCCGTGACCTGTGCAGAGTGTCAGTGTACTGTGCCGAGTGTCCTGTGGAGAGTGCGAGTGTCCTGTGCAGAGTGCGAGTGTCCTGTGCAGAGTGTCAGTGTCCTGTGCAGAGTGTCAGTGACCTGTGGAGAGTGTCAGTGTCCTCTGCCGAGTGTGAGTGTCCTGTGCAGAGCGTGAGTGTCCTGTGCCGAGCGTGAGTGTCCTGTGCCGAGCGTGAGTGTCCTGTGCCGAGCGTGAGTGTCCTGTGCAGAGCATCAGGGTCCTGTGCAGAGTGTCCGTGACCTTTGCAGGGAGTGAGTGTCCTGTGCAGTGTGTGAGTGTCCTGTGCAGAGTGTCAGTGTCCTGTGCAGAGTGTCAGTGTCCTGTGCAGAGTGTCAGTGTCCTGTGCAGAGTGTCAGTGTCCTGTGCAGTGTGTCAGTGACCTGTGCAGAGTGTCCGTGTCCTGTGCAGAGTGCGAGTGTCCTGTGCAGAGGTCCATGTCTTGTGCAGAGTGTCAGGACCCTGTGGAGAGTGTCAGTGTCCGATGCCGACTGTCAGTGCCCTGTGCAGAGTGTCCGTGTCCTGTGCAGAGTGCGCGTGTCCTGCAAAGAGTGTCAGTGTCCTGTGCAGAGTGCGAGTATCCTGTGCAGAGTGTCATGCACAATCAATAACTCTCGAGACAAAGGGGAGTCATATCTAATCGACTTTAATCAGCTAGAACTGTACCCAGCAGCTACGATACAAAAGGTGAAGGCTGCTGGGACGGCATTGGTTCTTATACTCCGCCTCTCAGTGTGGGGCTATGTACATTAGCCAATGGTAGACCCCTAGGTCTAGCCAATGGTCATTCAACTCTCAGGTACTGCAATACCTGCTATTACCAGAGTGTCAGTGTCCTGTGCAGAGTGTCAGTGTCCGTTGCAGAGTGTGAGTGTCCTGTGCGCAGTGTCAGCGCCCTGTGCAGAGGGTGAGTGTCGTGTGCAAAGATTCCGTGTCCTGTGCAGAGTGCGCGTGTCCTGTAAAGAGTGTCAGTGTCCTGTGCAGAGTGCGCGTGTCCTGTAAAGAGTGTCAGTGTCCTGTGCAGAGTGTCAGTGTCCTGTGCCAAGAGTCAGTGTCCTGTGCAGAGTGCGAGTGTCCTGTAAAGAGTGTCAGTGTCCTGTGCAGAGTGTGAGTGTCCTGTGCCAAGTGTCAGTGTCCTGTGCAGAGTGTGAGAGTCCTGTGCAGAGTGTGAGAGTCCTGGTCTGAGTGCGTGTTTCCGGGACAGAGTGCGAGTGTTCTGGGTGGAGTGTGAGTGTCCTGTGCCGTGTGTCAGTCTCCTGTGCAGTGTTTGAGTGTCCTGTGCAGGGTGTCTGTGTCCTTTGCAGGGTGCGAGTGTGCAGAGTGTCAGTGTCCTGTGCAGAGTGTGAGTGTCCTGTGCGCAGTGTCAGCGCCCTGTGCAGGGGGTGAGTGTCCTGTGCATAGATTCCGTGTCCTGTGCAGAGTGCGCGTGTCCTGTAAAGAGTGTCATTGTCCTGTGCAGAGTGTCTGTGTCCTTTGCAGGGTGCGAGTGTGCTTTGCTGCGTGTCCGTGTCCTGTGCAGAGTGTCAGTGTCCTGTGCAGAGTGTCAGTGTCCTGTGCAGAGTGTCAGTGTCCTGTGCAGAGTGTCAGTGTTCTGTGCAGAGGGTCAGTGTCCTGTGCAGAGGGTGAGTGTCCTGTGCAGAGTGTCAGTGTACTGTGCCAAGTTTCAGTGTCCTGTGCAGAGTGTCCATGTCTTGTGCAGAGTGTCAGGACCCTGCGGAGAGTGTCAGTGTCCTATGTCGACTGTCATTGTCCTGTGCAGAGTGTCCGTGTCCTGTGCAGAGTGCGAGTGTCCTGTGCAGCGTGTCAGTGTACTGTGCCGAGTGTCCGTGTCCTGTGCAGAGGGTCCGTGTCCTGTGCAGAGTGTCCGTGTCCTGTGCAGAGTGTCAGTGTACTGTGCCGAGTGTCTGTGTCCTGTGCAGAGTGTCGGTGTCATGTGCAGAGTGTCAGTGTCCTGTGGAGAGTGTCAGTGTCCTGTGCAGAGTGCGAGTGTCCTGTGCAGAGTGCGAGTGTCCTGTGCAGAGTGCGAGTGTCCTGTGCAGAGTGCGAGTGTCCTGTGCAGAGTGCCAGTGTCCTGTGGAGAGTGTCAGTGTCCTGTGCAGTGTGTGAGAGTCCTGTGCAGAGTGTGAGAGTCCTGGTCTGAGTGCGTGTTTCCGGGACAGAGTGCGAGTGTTCTGGGTGGAGTGTGAGTGTCCTGTGCCGTGTGTCAGTCTCCTGTCCAGTGTTTGAGTGTCCTGTGCAGGGTGTCTGTGTCCTTTGCAGGGTGCGAGTGTCCTGTGCAGAGTGTCCGTGTCCTGTGCAGAGTGCGAGTGTCCTGTGCAGCGTGTCAGTGTACTGTGCCGAGTGTCCGTGTCCTGTGCAGAGTGTCAGTGTACTGTGCCGAGTGTCCGTGTCCTGTGCAGAGTGTGAGTGTCCTGTGCAGAGTGTCAGTGTCCTGTGGAGAGTGTCAGTGTCCTGTGGAGAGTGTCAGTGTCCTGTGGAGAGTGTCAGTGTCCTATGCAGAGTGCGAGTGTCCTGTGCAGAGTGTCAGTGTCCTGTGCAGAGTGTCAGTGTCCTGTGCAGAGTGTCAGTGTCCTCTGCCGAGTGTGAGTGTCCTGTGCAGAGCGTGAGTGTCCTGTGCAGAGCGTGAGTGTCCTGTGCAGAGCGTGAGTGTCCTGTGCCGAGTGTGAGTGTCCTGTGCCGAGCATGAGTGTCCTGTGCAGAGCGTCAGGGTCCTGTGCAGAGTGTCCGTGACCTTTGCAGGGAGTGAGTGTCCTGTGCAGAGTGTGAGTGTCCTGTGCAGCGTGTGAGTGTCCTGTGCAGCGTGTCAGTATCCTGTGCAGAGTGTCAGTATCCTGTGCAGAGTGTCAGTATCCTGTGCAGTGTGTCAGTGTCCTGTGCAGAGTGCGAGTGTCCTGTGCAGAGGTCCATGTCTTGTGCAGAGTGTCAGGACCCTGTGGAGAGTGTCCGTGTCCTGTGAAGAGTGCGCGTGTCCTGCAAAGAGTGTCAGTGTCCTGTGCAGAGTGCGAGTGTCCTGTGCAGAGTGTGATGCACAATCAATAACTCTCGAGACAAAGGGGAGTCATATCTAATCGACTTTAATCAGCTAGAACTGTACCCAGCAGCTACGATACAAAAGGTGAAGGCTGCTGGGACGGCATTGGTTCTTATACTCCGCCTCTCAGTGTGGGGCTATGTACATTAGCCAATGGTAGACCCCTAGGTCTAGCCAATGGTCATTCAACTCTCAGGTACTGCAATACCTGCTATTACCAGAGTGTCAGTGTCCTGTGCAGAGTGTCAGTGTCCTGTGCAGAGTGTGAGAGTCCTGTGCAGAGTGTCAGTGTCCTGTGCAGACTGTGTGTCCTGTGCAGAGTGTCAGTGTCCTGTGCAGAGTGTGAGTGTCCTGTGCGCAGTGTCAGCGCCCTGTGCAGGGGGTGAGTGTCCTGTGCATAGATTCCGTGTCCTGTGCAGAGTGCGCGTGTCCTGTAAAGAGTGTCAGTGTCCTGTGCAGAGTGTCAGTGTCCTGTGCCAAGTGTCAGTGTCCTGTGCAGAGTGTGAGTGTCCTGTGCCAAGTGTCAGTGTCCTGTGCAGAGTGTGAGAGTCCTGTGCAGAGTGTGAGAGTCCTGGTCTGAGTGCGTGTTTCCGGGACAGAGTGCGAGTGTTCTGGGTGGAGTGTGAGTGTCCTGTGCCGTGTGTCAATCTCCTGTGCAGTGTTTGAGTGTCCTGTGCAGGGTGTCTGTGTCCTTTGCAGGGTGCGAGTGTCCTTTGCTGTGTGTCCGTGTCCGGTGCAGAGTGTCAGTGTCCTGTGCAGAGTATCAGTGTACTGTGCCAAGTGTCAGTGTCCTGTGAAGTGTGTCCATGTCTTTTGCAGAGTGTCAGGAACCTGTGGAGAGTGTCAGTGTCCTATGTCGACTGTCATTGTCCTGTGCAGAGTGCGAGTGTCCTGTGCAGCGTGTCAGTGTACTGTGCCGAGTGTCCGTGTCCTGTGCAGAGTGTCAGTGTACTGTGCCGAGTGTCCGTGTCCTGTGCAGAGTGTGAGTGTCCTGTGGAGAGTGTTAGTGTCCTGTGCAGAGTGCGAGTGTCCTGTGCAGAGTGCGAGTGTCCTGTGCAGAGTGCGAGTGTCCTGTGCAGAGTGTCAGTGTCCTGTGCAGAGTGTCAGTGTCCTGTGCAGAGTGTCAGTGTCCTGTGGAGAGTGTCAGTGTCCTCTGCCGAGTGTGAGTGTCCTGTGCAGAGCATGAGTGTCCTGTGCCGAGCGTGAGTGTCCTGTGCCGAGCGTGAGTGTCCTGTGCCGAGCGTGAGTGTCCTGTGCCGAGCGTGAGTGTCCTGTGCCGAGCGTGAGTGTCCTGTGCAGAGCATCAGGGTCCTGTGCAGAGTGTCCGTGACCTTTTCAGGGAGTGAGTGTCCTGTGCAGTGTGTGAGTGTCCTGTGCAGAGTGTGAGTGTCCTGTGCAGAGTGTGAGTGTCCTGTGCAGAGTGTCAGTGTCCTGTGCAGAGTGTCAGTGTCCTGTGCAGAGTGTCAGTGTCCTGTGCAGAGTGTCAGTGTCCTGTGCAGTGTGTCAGTGTCCTGTGCAGAGTGCGAGTGTCCTGTGCAGAGGTCCATGTCTTGTGCAGAGTGTCAGGACCCTGTGGAGAGTGTCAGTGTCCGATGCCGACTGTCAGTGCCCTGTGCAGAGTGTCCGTGTCCTGTGCAGAGTGCGCGTGTCCTGCAAAGAGTGTCAGTGTCCTGTGCAGAGTGCGAGTGTCCTGTGCACAGTTTCATGCACAATCAATAAATCTCGAGACAAAGGGGAGTCATATCTAATCGACTTTAATCAGCTAGAACTGTACCCAGCAGCTACGATACAAAAGGTGAAGGCTGCTGGGACGGCATTGGTTCTTATACTCCGCCTCTCAGTGTGGGGCTATGTACATTAGCCAATGGTAGACCCCTAGGTCTAGCCAATGGTCATTCAACTCTCAGGTACTGCAATACCTGCTATTACCAGAGTGTCAGTGTCCTGTGCAGAGTGTCAGTGTCCTGTGCAGACTGTGTGTCCTGTGCAGAGTGTCAGTGTCCGTTGCAGAGTGTGAGTGTCCTGTGCGCAGTGTCAGCGTCCTGTGCGCAGTGTCAGCGCCCTGTGCAGAGGGTGAGTGTCGTGTGCATAGATTCCGTGTCCTGTGCAGAGTGCGCCTGTCCTGTAAAGAGTGTCAGTGTCCTGTGCAGAGTGTCAGTGTCCTGTGCCAAGAGTCAGTGTCCTGTGCAGAGTGCGAGTGTCCTGTGCAGAGTGCGAGTGTCCTGTGCAGAGTGCGAGTGTCCTGTGCAGAGTGCGAGTGTCCTGTGCAGAGTGCGAGTGTCCTGTAAAGAGTGTCAGTGTCCTGTGCAGAGTGTGAGTGTCCTGTGCCAAGTGTCAGTGTCCTGTGCAGAGTGTGAGAGTCCTGTGCAGAGTGTGAGAGTCCTGTGCAGAGTGTGAGAGTCCTGGTCTGAGTGCGTGTTTCCGGGACAGAGTGCGAGTGTTCTGGGTGGAGTGTGAGTGTCCTGTGCCGTGTGTCAGTCTCCTGTGCAGTGTTTGAGTGTCCTGTGCAGGGTGTCTGTGTGCTTTGCAGGGTGCGAGTGTCCTTTGCTGCGTGTCTGTGTCCTGTGCAGAGTGTCAGTGTCCTGTGCAGAGTGTCAGTGTCCTGTGCAGAGTGTCAGTGTCCTGTGCAGAGTGTGAGTGTCCTGTGCAGAGTGTCAGTATCCTGTGCAGTGTGTCAGTGTCCTGTGCAGAGTGTGAGTGTCCTGTGCAGAGGTCCATGTCTTGTGCAGAGTGTCAGGACCCTGTGGAGAGTGTCAGTGTCCGATGCCGACTGTCAGTGCCCTGTGCAGAGTGTCCGTGTCCTGTGAAGAGTGCGCGTGTCCTGCAAAGAGTGTCAGTGTCCTGTGCAGAGTGCGAGTGTCCTGTGCAGAGTGTGATGCACAATCAATAACTCTCGAGACAAAGGGGAGTCATATCTAATCGACTTTAATCAGCTAGAACTGTACCCAGCAGCTACGATACAAAAGGTGAAGGCTGCTGGGACGGCATTGGTTCTTAGCCCCACACTGAGAGGCGGAGTATATGTACATTAGCCAATGGTAGACCCCTAGGTCTAGCCAATGGTCATTCAACTCTCAGGTACTGCAATACCTGCTATTACCAGAGTGTCAGTGTCCTGTGCAGAGTGTCAGTGTCCTGTGCAGAGTGTCAGTGTCCTGTGCAGAGTGTGAGAGTCCTGTGCAGAGTGTCAGTGTCCTGTGCAGAGTGTCAGTGTCCTGTGCAGAGTGTGAGTGTCCTGTGCGCAGTGTCAGCGCCCTGTGCAGAGGGTGAGTGTCCTGTGCATAGATTCCGTGTCCTGTGCAGAGTGCGCGTGTCCTGTAATGAGTGTCAGTGTCCTGTGCAGAGTGTCAGTGTCCTGTGCCAAGTGTCAGTGTCCTGGTCAGAGTGCGAGTGTCCTGTGCAGAGTGCGAGTGTCCTGTGCAGAGTGCGAGTGTCCTGTAAAGAGTGTCAGTGTCCTGTGCAGAGTGTGAGTGTCCTGTGCCAAGTGTCAGTGTCCTGTGCAGAGTGTCAGTGTCCTGTGCAGAGTGTGAGTGTCCTGTGCAGAGTGTGAGAGTCCTGGTCTGAGTGCGTGTTTCCGGGACAGAGTGCGAGTGTTCTGGGTGGAGTGTGAGTGTCCTGTGCCGTGTGTCAATCTCCTGTGCAGTGTTTGAGTGTCCTGTGCAGGGTGTCTGTGTCCTTGGCAGGGTGCGAGTGTCCTTTGCTGTGTGTCCGTGTCCTGTGCAGAGTGTCAGTGTCCTGTGCAGAGTATCAGTGTACTGTGCCAAGTGTCAGTGTCCTGTGCAGAGTGTCCATGTCTTTTGCAGAGTGTCAGGAACCTGTGGAGAGTGTCAGTGTCCTATGTCGACTGTCATTGTCCTGTGCAGAGTGTCCGTGTCCTGTGCAGAGTGCGAGTGTCCTGTGCAGCGTGTCAGTGTACTGTGCCGAGTGTCCGTGTCCTGTGCAGAGTGTCAGTGTACTGTGCCGAGTGTCCGTGTCCTGTGCAGAGTGTGAGTGTCCTGTGGAGAGTGTCAGTGTCCTGTGCAGAGTGCGAGTGTCCTGTGCAGAGTGCGAGTGTCCTGTGCAGAGTGTCAGGACCCTGTGGAGAGTGTCAGTGTCCTGTGCCGACTGTCAGTGTCCTGTGGAGAGTGTCCGTGTCCTGTGCCGAGTGTCCGTGTCCTGTGCAGAGTGTTAGTGTCCTGTGCCTAGTGTCCGTGTCCTGTGCAGTGTGTCCGTGTCCTGTGCCGAGTGTCAGTGTCCTGTGCCGAGTGTCCGTGTCCTGTGCAGAGTTTCCGTGTCCTGTGCAGAGTTTCCGTGTCCTGTGCAGAGTGTCAGTGTCCTGTGCAGAGTGCCAGATGTCCTCTGCAGGGTGTGAGTGCCCTGTGCAGAGTCTGAGTCTCATGCGAAAGTGCAAGTGTTCTGTGCAGAGTGTCAGGACCCTGTGGAGCGTGTCAGTGCCCTCTACCGAGTGTGAGTGTCCTATGCCGAGTGTGAGTGTCCTATGCCGAGCGTGAGTGTCCTGTGCAGAGTGTCCGTGACCTTTGCAGGGTGTGAGTGTCCTGTGCAGAGTGTCAGGACCCTGTGGAGAGTGTCAGTGTCCTGTGCCCAGTGTGAGTGTCATGTGCCGAGCGTGAGTGTCCTGTGCCGAGCGTGAGTGTCCTGTGCCGAGCGTGAGTATCCTGTGCCGAGCGTGAGTATCCTGTGCCGAGCGTGAGTGTCCTGTGCCGAGCGTGAGTGTCCTTTGCCGAGCGTGAGTGTCTTCTGCCGAGCGTGAGTGTCTTGTGCCGAGCGTGAGTGTCCTGTGCAGAGCGTCAGGTTCCTGTGCAGAGTGTCCGTGGCCTTTGCAGGGAGTGAGTGTCCTGTGCAGAGTGTCAGTGTCCTGTGCAGAGTGTCAGTGTCCTGTGCAGAGTGTCAGTGTCCTGTGTCGAGCGTGAGTGTCCTGTGTCGAGAGTGAGTGTCCTGTGCAGAGTGTCAGTGTCCTGTGCAGAGTGTCAGTGTCCTGTGCAGAGTGTCAGTGTCCTGTGCAGTGTGTCAGTGTCCTGTGCAGAGTGTCAGGACCCTGTGGAGAGTGTCAGTGTCCTATGCCGAATGTCAGTGCCCTGTGCAGAGTGTGAGTGTCCTGTGCAGAGTGCGAGTGTCCTGTGCAGAGTGCGAGTGTCCTGTGCAGAGTGCGAGTGTCCTGTGCAGAGTGCGAGTGTCCTGTGCAGAGTGCGAGTGTCCTGTGCAGAGTGCGAGTGTCCTGTGCTGAGTGTCAGTGTCCTGTGCAGAGTGTCAGGACCCTGTGGAGAGTGTCAGTGTCCTATGCCGAATGTCAGTGCCCTGTGCAGAGTGTGAGTGTCCTGTGCAGAGTGTGAGTGTCCTGCAAAGAGTGTCAGTGTCCTGTGCAGAGTGCGAGTGTCCTGTGCAGAGTGCGAGTGTCCTGTGCAGAGTGTCATGCACAATCAATAACTCTCGAGACACAGGCGATGTAGCGCACAAAGACTCCATGAGACGAATAGAGTGAAGTCGATGAGGCTTTATTAAGTGTGTCTGTTCCCCCGCAGCTCGATAGTAAACTGGCCTGTGGGGGAAGACTCCGGCTTCTTATACTCCGCCTTCAGGGCGGAGCTTGAGGTCAATGGCCAACCAGGACCCGGGATCTGTCAGCCAATGACATTCGGGCTTCCAGTCCCACATGACCCCCAATACATACTACCACATTCACCCCTTGTCAAAAATGAACCCGGCGGGGTGATGCTTCGTATGGTGGTAAGGGTTTACAGGGCTGGTCCTGGGAGGACAAAACATTCACATGGCAATACAGTATTGGACAATTTTGTCCTGTTGCAACTATTTACAGAGGGTATAGGAAGAAAAGCAAAATGTTCTTGTGAACAGTCCATATTTGTTTTACATTGACGCCACGAGTCGGTCGGGCGGTCTGGTCGTCCGTGTCGATCGCCTCGGCCCCGGCGGTGGTTGTGGTGCTTGTACCAGTGTTGTCGCCTCCAGGAGCCGTACGGTTTCAGCTTGGGCTTGATTCTTGGTCGGAGCTGAGGGGAGGGGAACCGATCCTCCTGGGAAGGGGGCGGTCGCGGGGTGCGGCGGTGGCAGGAAGGGGGGGGGTTGGGTTGATGGTGTCGGGGGGGTGTGCGTGTTGCCAGTGGGCGCCAGATCCCGCAGGGAGACCGTGTCCTGTCGGCCGTCGGGGTACTCCACATAGGCGTACTGGGGGTTCGCGTGGAGGAGGTGAACCCTTTCGACCAACGGGTCCGCCTTATGTGCCCGCACATGCTTTCGGAGCAGGATGGGTCCTGGGGCCGCCAGCCAGGTCGGCAGCGACGTTCCAGAGGAGGACCTCCTAGGGAAGACAAGTAGACGCTCATGTGGCATTTGATTAGTGCTCGTACATAATAACGACCGGATGGAATGGAGAGCGTCCGGGAGGACCTCCTGCCACCGTGAAACTGGGAGGTCCCTGGACTGTAGGGCCAGTAGGACGGCCTTCCAGACCGTGCCGTTCTCCCTTTCTACTTGCCCGTTCCCCCGGGGGTTGTAGCTGGTCGTCCTGCTTGAGGCTATGCCCTTGCTGAGCAGGAACTGGCGCAGTTCGTCACTCATGAAAGAGGACCCCCTGTCGCTGTGGACGTATGCGGGGTAACCGAACAGTGTGAAGATGCTGTTCAGGGCTTTAATGACTGTGCCCGCGGTCATGTCAGAACTGGGAATGGCAAAAGGGAAGCGGGAGTATTCGTCCACTACATTAAGAAAATGTGCGTTGCGGTCGGTGGAGGGGAGGAGCCCTTTGAAATCGAGACTGATGCGTTCAAAGGGGCGGGAAGCCTTAATCAGGTGCGCTCCATCTGGCCTGAAAAAATGCGGCTTGGATTCCGCGCAGATGTGGCAGTCCCTTGTGACTGTACGGACCTCCTCTAAAGAGTGTGACTGTACGGACCTCCTCTAAAGAGTGTGACTGTACGGACCTCCTCTAAAGAGTATGGGAGATTGCGGGACTTGATGAAGTGGTAAAACTGAGTAACCCCCGGGTGGCAGAGGTCCTCGTGGAAGGTTTGGAGGCGGTTAATTTGTGCGTTGGCACGTGCCGCGGGATAGGGCATCCGACGGCTCGTTCAACTTTCCGGGACGATACAAAATCTCATAGTTGAAGGTGGAGAGCTCGATCCTCCACCTTAAGATTTTGTCGTTTTTGATTTTGCCTCGCTGTGCATTATCGAACATGAAGGCTACCGACCGTTGGTCCGTGAGGAGAGTGAATCTCCTGCTGGCGAGGTAATGCCTCCAATGTCGCACAGCTTCCACTATGGCTTGGGCTTCCTTTTCTACTGAAGAGTGGCGGATTTCTGAGGCGTGGAGGGTCCGGGAGAAAAAGGCCACGGGTCTGCCCGCTTGGTTAAGGGTGGCCGCTAGAGCTACGTCGGAGACGTCGCTCTCGACCTGGAAGGGGAGGGACTCGTCGATGGCGCGCATCGTGGCCTTTGCGATATCTGCTTTGATGCGGCTGAAGGCCTGGCAAGCCTCTGTCGACAGAGGGAAGGTCGTGGTCTGTATTAGGGGGCGGGCCTTGTCTGCGTACTGGAGGACCCACTGGGCGTAGTACAAAAAGAACCCCAAGCAGCGTTTCAGGGCTTTTGGGCAGTGCGGGAGGGGAAATTCCATGAGTGCGCGCATACGTTCGGGGTCAGGGCCTATTATCCCATTGCGCACTATGTAGCCCAGAATGGCTAGCCGGTCGGTGCTAAAAACGCACTTGTCCTCGTTGTACGTGAGTTTCAAGGCTTTGGCGGTCTGGAGGAATTTTTGGAGGTTGGCGTCGTGATCCCGCTGATCGTGGCCGCAGATGGTTACATTGTCGAGATACGGGAACGTGGCCCGCAACCCATGTTGATCAACCATTCGGTCCATCTCCCGTTGGAAGACCGAGACCCCGTTTGTGACGCCAAAAGGGACCCGTAGGAAATGGTATAATCGCCCGTCTGCCTCGAAGGCTGTGTACTTGCGGTCACTTGGGCGGATGGGGAGCTGATGGTAGGCGGACTTGAGGTCCACGGTGGAGAAGACTTTATATTGGGCAATCCGATTGACCATGTCGGATATGCGGGGGAGAGGGTACGCGTCTAGTTGTGTGTACCTGTTGATGGTATGGCTACAGTCAATGACCATCCTTTGTTTCTCCCCTGTCTTCACTACTACCACCTGCGCTCTCCAGGGACTATTGCTGGCCTGGATTATGCCCTCCTTTAGTAGCCGCTGGACTTCGGACCGAATGAAGGTCCGGTCCTGGGCGCTGTACCGTCTGTCCTAGTGGCGACGGGTTTGCAATCCGGGGTGAGGTTCGCAAACAAGGACGGGGGTTGCACCTTGAGGGTAGCGAGGCCGCAGATAGTGAGTGGGGGTATGGGGCCGCCGAATTTGAACGTAAGGCTCTGTAGATTGCATTGGAAATCTAATCCCAGCAAGGTGGGGGCACAGAGTTGGGGAAGGACGTTTAGTTTGTAGTTTTTGAACTCCCTCCCCTGCACCATTAGGGTAACTATGCAGAATCCCTGGATCTGTACGGAGTGGGATCCTGCAGCTAGGCAAATCTTTTGTGCGCTGGGATAGGTGGTTAAGGGACAGCGTCTTACCGTGTCGGGGTGTATAAAGCTTTCCGTGCTCCCGGAGTCGACTAGGCATGGCGTCTCGTGGCCGTTTATTAGTACCGTTGTCGTCGTCGTCTGGAGTGTCCGGGGCCGAGCTTGATCGAGCGTAATCGAAGCGAGCCGTGGTTGTAGTAGTGGAGTGGGGTCCGTTGTTGTCGTCCAAGATGGCGTCGGGGATGAACAAAATGGCCGCCCCCATACATCGCACGTGGCTGGGGGGTCACAAGATGGCGGCGGGGGTGGACAAAATGGCCGCCCCCACGCGTCGTACAGGTTTGGGGCGGTCCAGGATGGCGGTGCCCCTCCTCCCCTCGTGGTGGCCGGGACCCAAAATGGCGGCGTCTGCGGGTCGTACATCGGCGCCCCTCCTCCCCTCGTGGTGGCCGGGACCCAAAATGGCGGCGTCTGCGGGTCGCACATGGTGTGCTGGGGGGGGCTGGGGAGCGCTAGGACCGCGAGCGCTAGGACCGCGCTGAGCTCGCTCACCGCGAGCGCTAGGGCCGCGAGCGCTACGACCGCGCGGAGCTCCCTCACCGGGGACAGCGGTGGTCGGGGCCCAAGTCGGCGGCGCCGGCGGGTCAGGCGTGGGGCCGCGAGCGCTAGGACCGCGCGGAGCTCCCTCACCGGGGACAGCGGTGGTTGGGGCCCAAGTAGGTGGTGCCGGCGGGTCAGGCGTGGGGGGGTTAGGGTGGCGTTGGGGACGCGGAAAACTCCCTCCTCTCCGTGGAGAGTGTTGGCCAGGACCCAAAGCGGTAGCGCCGGCGGCGGGTCATACATGGGCTGCGGGGACGGGGGTTGGGGGGCGTAGGCGGCGTGCAGGGCTCCCAGTTCTCCCGGGACCGCGGTGGTCGGGACCCAGAGCGGCTGCGCCTGCGGGTCGCACATGGCGTGCTGGGGGGGTTGGGGAGCGTAAACTGCTTGCAGGGCTCCCTGTTCTCCCGGGACAGCGGCGACCTTGCGGGACCGGCACACAACCGCATAATGGCCCTTTTTCCCGCAGCTTTTGCAGATAGCTGCGCGGGCCGGGCAGCGCTGCCGGGGGTGTTTCGCTTGGCCGCAGAAATAACAGCGGGCGCCCCCGGTGCGACTCGGCGTTTGGACCGCGCTAGCCTGTGGGGGGGTAGGGGGTTTTCCGCGACGGGTACGTACGGGGCCCAATGGGTTGCCGCGCTGTCGGGGCCGGAGGCACGGGTATTACGCGCGGCCACGTCCAGGGAGGCTGCTAGGGCCCGTGCCTCTGAGAGTCCTAGCGACTCTTTTTCTAGAAGTCTTTGGCGGATTTGTGAGGATTGCATACCTGCCACAAAAGCGTCGCGCATTAACATGTCCGTGTGTTCGTTTGCGTTTACCGACGGGCAGCTGCAGGCTCGTCCCAAAATCAGCAGCGCGGCGTAGAACTCGTCCATCGATTCTCCAGGAGCTTGCCGTCTCGTCGCGAGCTGGTAGCGAGCGTAGATTTGGTTAACTGGGCGAACGTAGAGACTTTTCAGTGATGCGAAGGCCGTCTGGAAATCGTCCGAGTCTTCGATGAGGGAGAAAATCTCCGTGCTCACCCTCGAGTGCAGGACCTGCAGTTTTTGGTCTTCTGAGACTCGGCCGGTGGTCGTTCTGAGGTAGGCCTCGAAGCAAGTCTGCCAGTGCTTGAAGGCTGCTGCCGCGTTCACTGCGTGGGGGCTGATCCTCAGGCATTCCGGAATGATCCTGAGCTCCATAGTCCTTTTTTTTTTTTTAGGCACGCTTAATAAATTGTAGCGCATAAAGACTCCATGAGACGAATAGAGTGAAGTCGATGAGGCATTATTAAGCGTGTCTGTTCCCCCGCAGCTCGATAGTAAACTGGCCTGCGGGGGAAGACTCCGGCTTCTTATACTCCGACTTCAGGGCGGAGCTTGAGGTCAACGGCCAACCAGGACCCGGGATATGTCAGCCAATGACATTAGGGCTTCCAGTCCCACATGACCCACAATACATACTACCACAGGGGAGTCATATCTAATCGACTTTAATCAGCTAGAACTGTACCCAGCAGCTACGATACAAAAGGTGAAGGCTGCTGGGACGGCATTGGTTCTTATACCCCGCCTCTCAGTGCGGGGCTATGTACATTAGCCAATGGTAGACCCCTAGGTCTAGCCAATGGTCATTCACCTCTCAGGTACTGCAATACCTGGTATTACCAGAGTGTCAGTGTCCTGTGCAGAGTGTGAGTGTCCTGTGCAGAGTGTGAGTGTCCTGTGCAGAGTGCGAGTGTCCTGTGCAGAGTGTCAGTGTCCTGTGCAGAGTGCGAGTGTCCTGTGCAGAGTGCGAGTGTCCTGTGCAGAGTGCGAGTGTCCTGTGCAGAGTGCGAGTGTCCTGTGCAGAGTGCGAGTGTCCTGTGCAGAGTGCGAGTGTCCTGTGCAGAGTGCGAGTGTCCTGTGCAGAGTGCGAGTGTCCTGTGCAGAGTGCCAGTGTCCTGTGCAGAGTGCCAGTGTCCTGTGCAGAGTGCCAGTGTCCTGTGCAGAGTGCGAGTGTCCTGTGCAGAGTGCGAGTGTCCTGTGCAGAGTGCGAGTGTCCTGTGCAGAGTGTCAGTGTCCTGTGCAGAGTGCGAGTGTCCTGTGCAGAGTGCGAGTGTCCTGTGCAGAGTGCGAGTGTCCTGTGCAGAGTGCGAGTGTCCTGTGCAGAGTGCGAGTGTCCTGTGCAGAGTGCGAGTGTCCTGTGCAGAGTGCGAGTGTCCTGTGCAGAGTGCGAGTGTCCTGTGCAGAGTGCGAGTGTCCTGTGCAGAGTGCGAGTGTCCTGTGCAGAGTGCGAGTGTCCTGTGCAGAGTGCCAGTGTCCTGTGCAGAGTGTCAGTGTCCTGTGCAGAGTGTCAGTGTCCTGTGGAGAGTGTCACTGTTGTCTACAAAGTGTCAGTGTACTGTGCCGAGTGTCAGTGTCCTGTGCAGAGAGTGAGTGTCCTGTGCAGAGAGTGAGTGTCCTGTGCAGAGAGTGAGTGTCCTGTGCAGAGAGTGAGTGTCCTGTGCAGAGAGTGAGTGTCCTGTGCAGAGAGTGAGTGTCCTGTACAGAGAGGGGGTGTCCTGTGCAGAGAGTGAGTGTCCTGTGCAGAGTGTGCGTGTCCTGTGCAGAGTGTGCGTGTCCTGTGCAGAGTGTGAGTGTCCTGTGCAGAGTGTGAGTGTCCTGTGCAGAGTGTGAGTGTCCTGTGCAGAGTGTGAGTGTCCTGTGCAGAGTGTGAGTGTCCTGTGCAGAGTGTGAGTGTCCTGTGCAGAGTGTGAGTGTCCTGTGCTGAGTGTGAGTGTCCTGTGCAGAGTGTGAGTGTCCTGTGCAGAGTGTGAGTGTCCTGTGCAGCGTGTGAGTGTACTGTTCAGAGTGTGAGTGTCCTGTGCAGAGTGTCAGTGTCCTGTGGAGAGTGTCACTGTTGTCTACAAAGTGTCAGTGTACTGTGCCGAGTGTCAGTGTCCTGTGCAGAGAGTGAGTGTCCTGTGCAGAGAGTGAGTGTCCTGTGCAGAGTGTGCGTGTCCTGTGCAGAGTGTGCGTGTCCTGTGCAGAGTGTGAGTGTCCTGTGCAGAGTGTGAGTGTCCTGTGCAGAGTGTGAGTGTCCTGTGCAGAGTGTGAGTGTCCTGTGCAGAGTGTGCGTGTCCTGTGCAGAGTGTGCGTGTCCTGTGCAGAGTGTGAGTGTCCTGTGCAGAGTGTGAGTGTCCTGTGCAGAGTGTGAGTGTCCTGTGCAGAGTGTCAGTGTCCTGTGCAGAGTGTCAGTGTCCTGTGCAGAGTGTCAGTGTCCTGTGCAGTGTGTCAGTGTCCTGTGCAGAGTGTCAGGACCCTGTGGAGAGTGTCAGTGTCCTATGCCGAATGTCAGTGCCCTGTGCAGAGTGTGAGTGTCCTGTGCAGAGTGCGAGTGTCCTGTGCAGAGTGCGAGTGTCCTGTGCAGAGTGCGAGTGTCCTGTGCAGAGTGCGAGTGTCCTGTGCAGAGTGCGAGTGTCCTGTGCTGAGTGAGAGTGTCAGGACCCTGTGGAGAGTGTCAGTGTCCTATGCCGAATGTCAGTGCCCTGTGCAGAGTGTGAGTGTCCTGTGCAGAGTGTGAGTGTCCTGCAAAGAGTGTCAGTGTCCTGTGCAGAGTGCGAGTGTCCTGTGCAGAGTGCGAGTGTCCTGTGCAGAGTGTCATGCACAATCAATAACTCTCGAGACACAGGCGATGTAGCGCACAAAGACTCCATGAGACGAATAGAGTGAAGTCGATGAGGCTTTATTAAGTGTGTCTGTTCCCCCGCAGCTCGATAGTAAACTGGCCTGTGGGGGAAGACTCCGGCTTCTTATACTCCGCCTTCAGGGCGGAGCTTGAGGTCAACGGCCAACCAGGACCCGGGATCTGTCAGCCAATGACATTCGGGCTTCCAGTCCCACATGACCCCCAATACATACTACCACATTCACCCCTTGTCAAAAATGAACCCGGCGGGGTGATGCTTCGTATGGTGGTAAGGGTTTACAGGGCTGGTCCTGGGAGGACAAAACATTCACATGGCAATACAGTATTGGACAATTTTGTCCTGTTGCAACTATTTACAGAGGGTATAGGAAGAAAAGCAAAATGTTCTTGTGAACAGTCCATATTTGTTTTACATTGACGCCACGAGTCGGTCGGGCGGTCTGGTCGTCCGTGTCGATCGCCTCGGCCCCGGCGGTGGTTGTGGTGCTTGTACCAGTGTTGTCGCCTCCAGGAGCCGTACGGTTTCAGCTTGGGCTTGATTCTTGGTCGGAGCTGAGGGGAGGGGAACCGATCCTCCTGGGAAGGGGGCGGTCGCGGGGTGCGGCGGTGGCAGGAAGGGGGGGGGTTGGGTTGATGGTGTCGGGGGGGTGTGCGTGTTGCCAGTGGGCGCCAGATCCCGCAGGGAGACCGTGTCCTGTCGGCCGTCGGGGTACTCCACATAGGCGTACTGGGGGTTCGCGTGGAGGAGGTGAACCCTTTCGACCAACGGGTCCGCCTTATGTGCCCGCACATGCTTTCGGAGCAGGATGGGTCCTGGGGCCGCCAGCCAGGTCGGCAGCGACGTTCCAGAGGAGGACCTCCTAGGGAAGACAAGTAGACGCTCATGTGGCATTTGATTAGTGCTCGTACATAATAACGACCGGATGGAATGGAGAGCGTCCGGGAGGACCTCCTGCCACCGTGAAACTGGGAGGTCCCTGGACTGTAGGGCCAGTAGGACGGCCTTCCAGACCGTGCCGTTCTCCCTTTCTACTTGCCCGTTCCCCCGGGGGTTGTAGCTGGTCGTCCTGCTTGAGGCTATGCCCTTGCTGAGCAGGAACTGGCGCAGTTCGTCACTCATGAAAGAGGACCCCCTGTCGCTGTGGACGTATGCGGGGTAACCGAACAGTGTGAAGATGCTGTTCAGGGCTTTAATGACTGTGCCCGCGGTCATGTCAGAACTGGGAATGGCAAAAGGGAAGCGGGAGTATTCGTCCACTACATTAAGAAAATGTGCGTTGCGGTCGGTGGAGGGGAGGAGCCCTTTGAAATCGAGACTGATGCGTTCAAAGGGGCGGGAAGCCTTAATCAGGTGCGCTCCATCTGGCCTGAAAAAATGCGGCTTGGATTCCGCGCAGATGTGGCAGTCCCTTGTGACTGTACGGACCTCCTCTAAAGAGTGTGACTGTACGGACCTCCTCTAAAGAGTGTGACTGTACGGACCTCCTCTAAAGAGTATGGGAGATTGCGGGACTTGATGAAGTGGTAAAACTGAGTAACCCCCGGGTGGCAGAGGTCCTCGTGGAAGGTTTGGAGGCGGTTAATTTGTGCGTTGGCACGTGCCGCGGGATAGGGCATCCGACGGCTCGTTCAACTTTCCGGGACGATACAAAATCTCATAGTTGAAGGTGGAGAGCTCGATCCTCCACCTTAAGATTTTGTCGTTTTTGATTTTGCCTCGCTGTGCATTATCGAACATGAAGGCTACCGACCGTTGGTCCGTGAGGAGAGTGAATCTCCTGCTGGCGAGGTAATGCCTCCAATGTCGCACAGCTTCCACTATGGCTTGGGCTTCCTTTTCTACTGAAGAGTGGCGGATTTCTGAGGCGTGGAGGGTCCGGGAGAAAAAGGCCACGGGTCTGCCCGCTTGGTTAAGGGTGGCCGCTAGAGCTACGTCGGAGACGTCGCTCTCGACCTGGAAGGGGAGGGACTCGTCGATGGCGCGCATCGTGGCCTTTGCGATATCTGCTTTGATGCGGCTGAAGGCCTGGCAAGCCTCTGTCGACAGAGGGAAGGTCGTGGTCTGTATTAGGGGGCGGGCCTTGTCTGCGTACTGGAGGACCCACTGGGCGTAGTACAAAAAGAACCCCAAGCAGCGTTTCAGGGCTTTTGGGCAGTGCGGGAGGGGAAATTCCATGAGTGCGCGCATACGTTCGGGGTCAGGGCCTATTATCCCATTGCGCACTATGTAGCCCAGAATGGCTAGCCGGTCGGTGCTAAAAACGCACTTGTCCTCGTTGTACGTGAGTTTCAAGGCTTTGGCGGTCTGGAGGAATTTTTGGAGGTTGGCGTCGTGATCCCGCTGATCGTGGCCGCAGATGGTTACATTGTCGAGATACGGGAACGTGGCCCGCAACCCATGTTGATCAACCATTCGGTCCATCTCCCGTTGGAAGACCGAGACCCCGTTTGTGACGCCAAAAGGGACCCGTAGGAAATGGTATAATCGCCCGTCTGCCTCGAAGGCTGTGTACTTGCGGTCACTTGGGCGGATGGGGAGCTGATGGTAGGCGGACTTGAGGTCCACGGTGGAGAAGACTTTATATTGGGCAATCCGATTGACCATGTCGGATATGCGGGGGAGAGGGTACGCGTCTAGTTGTGTGTACCTGTTGATGGTATGGCTACAGTCAATGACCATCCTTTGTTTCTCCCCTGTCTTCACTACTACCACCTGCGCTCTCCAGGGACTATTGCTGGCCTGGATTATGCCCTCCTTTAGTAGCCGCTGGACTTCGGACCGAATGAAGGTCCGGTCCTGGGCGCTGTACCGTCTGTCCTAGTGGCGACGGGTTTGCAATCCGGGGTGAGGTTCGCAAACAAGGACGGGGGTTGCACCTTGAGGGTAGCGAGGCCGCAGATAGTGAGTGGGGGTATGGGGCCGCCGAATTTGAACGTAAGGCTCTGTAGATTGCATTGGAAATCTAATCCCAGCAAGGTGGGGGCACAGAGTTGGGGAAGGACGTTTAGTTTGTAGTTTTTGAACTCCCTCCCCTGCACCATTAGGGTAACTATGCAGAATCCCTGGATCTGTACGGAGTGGGATCCTGCAGCTAGGCAAATCTTTTGTGCGCTGGGATAGGTGGTTAAGGGACAGTGTCTTACCGTGTCGGGGTGTATAAAGCTTTCCGTGCTCCCGGAGTCGACTAGGCATGGCGTCTCGTGGCCGTTTATTAGTACCGTTGTCGTCGTCGTCTGGAGTGTCCGGGGCCGAGCTTGATCGAGCGTAATCGAAGCGAGCCGTGGTTGTAGTAGTGGAGTGGGGTCCGTTGTTGTCGTCCAAGATGGCGTCGGGGATGAACAAAATGGCCGCCCCCATACATCGCACGTGGCTGGGGGGTCACAAGATGGCGGCGGGGGTGGACAAAATGGCCGCCCCCACGCGTCGTACAGGTTTGGGGCGGTCCAGGATGGCGGTGCCCCTCCTCCCCTCGTGGTGGCCGGGACCCAAAATGGCGGCGTCTGCGGGTCGTACATCGGCGCCCCTCCTCCCCTCGTGGTGGCCGGGACCCAAAATGGCGGCGTCTGCGGGTCGCACATGGTGTGCTGGGGGGGGCTGGGGAGCGCTAGGACCGCGAGCGCTAGGACCGCGCTGAGCTCGCTCACCGCGAGCGCTAGGGCCGCGAGCGCTACGACCGCGCGGAGCTCCCTCACCGGGGACAGCGGTGGTCGGGGCCCAAGTCGGCGGCGCCGGCGGGTCAGGCGTGGGGCCGCGAGCGCTAGGATCGCGCGGAGCTCCCTCACCGGGGACAGCGGTGGTTGGGGCCCAAGTAGGTGGTGCCGGCGGGTCAGGCGTGGGGGGGTTAGGGTGGCGTTGGGGACGCAGAAAACTCCCTCCTCTCCGTGGAGAGTGTTGGCCAGGACCCAAAGCGGTAGCGCCGGCGGCGGGTCATACATGGGCTGCGGGGACGGGGGTTGGGGGGCGTAGGCGGCGTGCAGGGCTCCCAGTTCTCCCGGGACCGCGGTGGTCGGGACCCAGAGCGGCTGCGCCTGCGGGTCGCACATGGCGTGCTGGGGGGGTTGGGGAGCGTAAACTGCTTGCAGGGCTCCCTGTTCTCCCGGGACAGCGGCGACCTTGCGGGACCGGCACACAACCGCATAATGGCCCTTTTTCCCGCAGCTTTTGCAGATAGCTGCGCGGGCCGGGCAGCGCTGCCGGGGGTGTTTCGCTTGGCCGCAGAAATAACAGCGGGCGCCCCCGGTGCGACTCGGCGTTTGGACCGCGCTAGCCTGTGGGGGGGTAGGGGGTTTTCCGCGACGGGTACGTACGGGGCCCAATGGGTTGCCGCGCTGTCGGGGCCGGAGGCACGGGTATTACGCGCGGCCACGTCCAGGGAGGCTGCTAGGGCCCGTGCCTCTGAGAGTCCTAGCGACTCTTTTTCTAGAAGTCTTTGGCGGATTTGTGAGGATTGCATACCTGCCACAAAAGCGTCGCGCATTAACATGTCCGTGTGTTCGTTTGCGTTTACCGACGGGCAGCTGCAGGCTCGTCCCAAAATCAGCAGCGCGGCGTAGAACTCGTCCATCGATTCTCCAGGAGCTTGCCGTCTCGTCGCGAGCTGGTAGCGAGCGTAGATTTGGTTAACTGGGCGAACGTAGAGACTTTTCAGTGATGCGAAGGCCGTCTGGAAATCGTCCGAGTCTTCGATGAGGGAGAAAATCTCCGTGCTCACCCTCGAGTGCAGGACCTGCAGTTTTTGGTCTTCTGAGACTCGGCCGGTGGTCGTTCTGAGGTAGGCCTCGAAGCAAGTCTGCCAGTGCTTGAAGGCTGCTGCCGCGTTCACTGCGTGGGGGCTGATCCTCAGGCATTCCGGAATGATCCTGAGCTCCATAGTCCTTTTTTTTTTTTTAGGCACGCTTAATAAATTGTAGCGCATAAAGACTCCATGAGACGAATAGAGTGAAGTCGATGAGGCATTATTAAGCGTGTCTGTTCCCCCGCAGCTCGATAGTAAACTGGCCTGCGGGGGAAGACTCCGGCTTCTTATACTCCGACTTCAGGGCGGAGCTTGAGGTCAACGGCCAACCAGGACCCGGGATATGTCAGCCAATGACATTAGGGCTTCCAGTCCCACATGACCCACAATACATACTACCACAGGGGAGTCATATCTAATCGACTTTAATCAGCTAGAACTGTACCCAGCAGCTACGATACAAAAGGTGAAGGCTGCTGGGACGGCATTGGTTCTTATACCCCGCCTCTCAGTGCGGGGCTATGTACATTAGCCAATGGTAGACCCCTAGGTCTAGCCAATGGTCATTCACCTCTCAGGTACTGCAATACCTGGTATTACCAGAGTGTCAGTGTCCTGTGCAGAGTGTGAGTGTCCTGTGCAGAGTGTGAGTGTCCTGTGCAGAGTGCGAGTGTCCTGTGCAGAGTGTCAGTGTCCTGTGCAGAGTGCGAGTGTCCTGTGCAGAGTGCGAGTGTCCTGTGCAGAGTGCGAGTGTCCTGTGCAGAGTGCGAGTGTCCTGTGCAGAGTGCGAGTGTCCTGTGCAGAGTGCGAGTGTCCTGTGCAGAGTGCGAGTGTCCTGTGCAGAGTGCGAGTGTCCTGTGCAGAGTGCCAGTGTCCTGTGCAGAGTGCCAGTGTCCTGTGCAGAGTGCCAGTGTCCTGTGCAGAGTGCCAGTGTCCTGTGCAGAGTGCGAGTGTCCTGTGCAGAGTGCGAGTGTCCTGTGCAGAGTGCGAGTGTCCTGTGCAGAGTGTCAGTGTCCTGTGCAGAGTGCGAGTGTCCTGTGCAGAGTGCGAGTGTCCTGTGCAGAGTGCGAGTGTCCTGTGCAGAGTGCGAGTGTCCTGTGCAGAGTGCGAGTGTCCTGTGCAGAGTGCGAGTGTCCTGTGCAGAGTGCGAGTGTCCTGTGCAGAGTGCGAGTGTCCTGTGCAGAGTGCGAGTGTCCTGTGCAGAGTGCGAGTGTCCTGTGCAGAGTGCCAGTGTCCTGTGCAGAGTGTCAGTGTCCTGTGGAGAGTGTCACTGTTGTCTACAAAGTGTCAGTGTACTGTGCCGAGTGTCAGTGTCCTGTGCAGAGAGTGAGTGTCCTGTGCAGAGAGTGAGTGTCCTGTGCAGAGAGTGAGTGTCCTGTGCAGAGAGTGAGTGTCCTGTGCAGAGAGTGAGTGTCCTGTGCAGAGAGTGAGTGTCCTGTACAGAGAGGGGGTGTCCTGTGCAGAGAGTGAGTGTCCTGTGCAGAGTGTGCGTGTCCTGTGCAGAGTGTGCGTGTCCTGTGCAGAGTGTGAGTGTCCTGTGCAGAGTGTGAGTGTCCTGTGCAGAGTGTGAGTGTCCTGTGCAGAGTGTGAGTGTCCTGTGCAGAGTGTGAGTGTCCTGTGCAGAGTGTGAGTGTCCTGTGCAGAGTGTGAGTGTCCTGTGCAGAGTGTGAGTGTCCTGTGCAGAGTGTGAGTGTCCTGTGCTGAGTGTGAGTGTCCTGTGCAGAGTGTGAGTGTCCTGTGCAGAGTGTGAGTGTCCTGTGCAGCGTGTGAGTGTACTGTTCAGAGTGTGAGTGTCCTGTGCAGAGTGTCAGTGTCCTGTGGAGAGTGTCACTGTTGTCTACAAAGTGTCAGTGTACTGTGCCGAGTGTCAGTGTCCTGTGCAGAGAGTGAGTGTCCTGTGCAGAGAGTGAGTGTCCTGTGCAGAGTGTGCGTGTCCTGTGCAGAGTGTGCGTGTCCTGTGCAGAGTGTGAGTGTCCTGTGCAGAGTGTGAGTGTCCTGTGCAGAGTGTGAGTGTCCTGTGCAGAGTGTGAGTGTCCTGTGCAGAGTGTGAGTGTCCTGTGCAGAGTGTCAGTGTCCTGTGCAGAGTGTCAGTTTCCTGTGTCGAGCGTGAGTGTCCTGTGTCGAGAGTGAGTGTACTGTGCAGAGTGTCAGTGTCCTGTGCAGAGTGTCAGTGTCCTGTGCAGAGTGTCAGTGTCCTGTGCAGTGTGTCAGTGTCCTGTGCAGAGTGTCAGGACCCTGTGGAGAGTGTCAGTGTCCTATGCCGAATGTCAGTGCCCTGTGCAGAGTGTGAGTGTCCTGTGCAGAGTGCGAGTGTCCTGTGCAGAGTGCGAGTGTCCTGTGCAGAGTGCGAGTGTCCTGTGCAGAGTGCGAGTGTCCTGTGCTGAGTGAGAGTGTCAGGACCCTGTGGAGAGTGTCAGTGTCCTATGCCGAATGTCAGTGCCCTGTGCAGAGTGTGAGTGTCCTGTGCAGAGTGTGAGTGTCCTGCAAAGAGTGTCAGTGTCCTGTGCAGAGTGCGAGTGTCCTGTGCAGAGTGCGAGTGTCCTGTGCAGAGTGTCATGCACAATCAATAACTCTCGAGACACAGGCGATGTAGCGCACAAAGACTCCATGAGACGAATAGAGTGAAGTCGATGAGGCTTTATTAAGTGTGTCTGTTCCCCCGCAGCTCGATAGTAAACTGGCCTGTGGGGGAAGACTCCGGCTTCTTATACTCCGCCTTCAGGGCGGAGCTTGAGGTCAACGGCCAACCAGGACCCGGGATCTGTCAGCCAATGACATTCGGGCTTCCAGTCCCACATGACCCCCAATACATACTACCACATTCACCCCTTGTCAAAAATGAACCCGGCGGGGTGATGCTTCGTATGGTGGTAAGGGTTTACAGGGCTGGTCCTGGGAGGACAAAACATTCACATGGCAATACAGTATTGGACAATTTTGTCCTGTTGCAACTATTTACAGAGGGTATAGGAAGAAAAGCAAAATGTTCTTGTGAACAGTCCATATTTGTTTTACATTGACGCCACGAGTCGGTCGGGCGGTCTGGTCGTCCGTGTCGATCGCCTCGGCCCCGGCGGTGGTTGTGGTGCTTGTACCAGTGTTGTCGCCTCCAGGAGCCGTACGGTTTCAGCTTGGGCTTGATTCTTGGTCGGAGCTGAGGGGAGGGGAACCGATCCTCCTGGGAAGGGGGCGGTCGCGGGGTGCGGCGGTGGCAGGAAGGGGGGGGGTTGGGTTGATGGTGTCGGGGGGGTGTGCGTGTTGCCAGTGGGCGCCAGATCCCGCAGGGAGACCGTGTCCTGTCGGCCGTCGGGGTACTCCACATAGGCGTACTGGGGGTTCGCGTGGAGGAGGTGAACCCTTTCGACCAACGGGTCCGCCTTATGTGCCCGCACATGCTTTCGGAGCAGGATGGGTCCTGGGGCCGCCAGCCAGGTCGGCAGCGACGTTCCAGAGGAGGACCTCCTAGGGAAGACAAGTAGACGCTCATGTGGCATTTGATTAGTGCTCGTACATAATAACGACCGGATGGAATGGAGAGCGTCCGGGAGGACCTCCTGCCACCGTGAAACTGGGAGGTCCCTGGACTGTAGGGCCAGTAGGACGGCCTTCCAGACCGTGCCGTTCTCCCTTTCTACTTGCCCGTTCCCCCGGGGGTTGTAGCTGGTCGTCCTGCTTGAGGCTATGCCCTTGCTGAGCAGGAACTGGCGCAGTTCGTCACTCATGAAAGAGGACCCCCTGTCGCTGTGGACGTATGCGGGGTAACCGAACAGTGTGAAGATGCTGTTCAGGGCTTTAATGACTGTGCCCGCGGTCATGTCAGAACTGGGAATGGCAAAAGGGAAGCGGGAGTATTCGTCCACTACATTAAGAAAATGTGCGTTGCGGTCGGTGGAGGGGAGGAGCCCTTTGAAATCGAGACTGATGCGTTCAAAGGGGCGGGAAGCCTTAATCAGGTGCGCTCCATCTGGCCTGAAAAAATGCGGCTTGGATTCCGCGCAGATGTGGCAGTCCCTTGTGACTGTACGGACCTCCTCTAAAGAGTGTGACTGTACGGACCTCCTCTAAAGAGTGTGACTGTACGGACCTCCTCTAAAGAGTATGGGAGATTGCGGGACTTGATGAAGTGGTAAAACTGAGTAACCCCCGGGTGGCAGAGGTCCTCGTGGAAGGTTTGGAGGCGGTTAATTTGTGCGTTGGCACGTGCCGCGGGATAGGGCATCCGACGGCTCGTTCAACTTTCCGGGACGATACAAAATCTCATAGTTGAAGGTGGAGAGCTCGATCCTCCACCTTAAGATTTTGTCGTTTTTGATTTTGCCTCGCTGTGCATTATCGAACATGAAGGCTACCGACCGTTGGTCCGTGAGGAGAGTGAATCTCCTGCTGGCGAGGTAATGCCTCCAATGTCGCACAGCTTCCACTATGGCTTGGGCTTCCTTTTCTACTGAAGAGTGGCGGATTTCTGAGGCGTGGAGGGTCCGGGAGAAAAAGGCCACGGGTCTGCCCGCTTGGTTAAGGGTGGCCGCTAGAGCTACGTCGGAGACGTCGCTCTCGACCTGGAAGGGGAGGGACTCGTCGATGGCGCGCATCGTGGCCTTTGCGATATCTGCTTTGATGCGGCTGAAGGCCTGGCAAGCCTCTGTCGACAGAGGGAAGGTCGTGGTCTGTATTAGGGGGCGGGCCTTGTCTGCGTACTGGAGGACCCACTGGGCGTAGTACAAAAAGAACCCCAAGCAGCGTTTCAGGGCTTTTGGGCAGTGCGGGAGGGGAAATTCCATGAGTGCGCGCATACGTTCGGGGTCAGGGCCTATTATCCCATTGCGCACTATGTAGCCCAGAATGGC
Organism: Scyliorhinus torazame; assembly: GCF_047496885.1. Classification (NCBI taxonomy): domain Eukaryota; kingdom Metazoa; phylum Chordata; class Chondrichthyes; order Carcharhiniformes; family Scyliorhinidae; genus Scyliorhinus; species Scyliorhinus torazame. The sequence goes on along the minus strand of NC_092708.1, from coordinate 185,198,166 downwards.
TAGCCGGTCGGTGCTAAAAACGCACTTGTCCTCGTTGTACGTGAGTTTCAAGGCTTTGGCGGTCTGGAGGAATTTTTGGAGGTTGGCGTCGTGATCCCGCTGATCGTGGCCGCAGATGGTTACATTGTCGAGATACGGGAACGTGGCCCGCAACCCATGTTGATCAACCATTCGGTCCATCTCCCGTTGGAAGACCGAGACCCCGTTTGTGACGCCAAAAGGGACCCGTAGGAAATGGTATAATCGCCCGTCTGCCTCGAAGGCTGTGTACTTGCGGTCACTTGGGCGGATGGGGAGCTGATGGTAGGCGGACTTGAGGTCCACGGTGGAGAAGACTTTATATTGGGCAATCCGATTGACCATGTCGGATATGCGGGGGAGAGGGTACGCGTCTAGTTGTGTGTACCTGTTGATGGTATGGCTACAGTCAATGACCATCCTTTGTTTCTCCCCTGTCTTCACTACTACCACCTGCGCTCTCCAGGGACTATTGCTGGCCTGGATTATGCCCTCCTTTAGTAGCCGCTGGACTTCGGACCGAATGAAGGTCCGGTCCTGGGCGCTGTACCGTCTGTCCTAGTGGCGACGGGTTTGCAATCCGGGGTGAGGTTCGCAAACAAGGACGGGGGTTGCACCTTGAGGGTAGCGAGGCCGCAGATAGTGAGTGGGGGTATGGGGCCGCCGAATTTGAACGTAAGGCTCTGTAGATTGCATTGGAAATCTAATCCCAGCAAGGTGGGGGCACAGAGTTGGGGAAGGACGTTTAGTTTGTAGTTTTTGAACTCCCTCCCCTGCACCATTAGGGTAACTATGCAGAATCCCTGGATCTGTACGGAGTGGGATCCTGCAGCTAGGCAAATCTTTTGTGCGCTGGGATAGGTGGTTAAGGGACAGTGTCTTACCGTGTCGGGGTGTATAAAGCTTTCCGTGCTCCCGGAGTCGACTAGGCATGGCGTCTCGTGGCCGTTTATTAGTACCGTTGTCGTCGTCGTCTGGAGTGTCCGGGGCCGAGCTTGATCGAGCGTAATCGAAGCGAGCCGTGGTTGTAGTAGTGGAGTGGGGTCCGTTGTTGTCGTCCAAGATGGCGTCGGGGATGAACAAAATGGCCGCCCCCATACATCGCACGTGGCTGGGGGGTCACAAGATGGCGGCGGGGGTGGACAAAATGGCCGCCCCCACGCGTCGTACAGGTTTGGGGCGGTCCAGGATGGCGGTGCCCCTCCTCCCCTCGTGGTGGCCGGGACCCAAAATGGCGGCGTCTGCGGGTCGTACATCGGCGCCCCTCCTCCCCTCGTGGTGGCCGGGACCCAAAATGGCGGCGTCTGCGGGTCGCACATGGTGTGCTGGGGGGGGCTGGGGAGCGCTAGGACCGCGAGCGCTAGGACCGCGCTGAGCTCGCTCACCGCGAGCGCTAGGGCCGCGAGCGCTACGACCGCGCGGAGCTCCCTCACCGGGGACAGCGGTGGTCGGGGCCCAAGTCGGCGGCGCCGGCGGGTCAGGCGTGGGGCCGCGAGCGCTAGGACCGCGCGGAGCTCCCTCACCGGGGACAGCGGTGGTTGGGGCCCAAGTAGGTGGTGCCGGCGGGTCAGGCGTGGGGGGGTTAGGGTGGCGTTGGGGACGCAGAAAACTCCCTCCTCTCCGTGGAGAGTGTTGGCCAGGACCCAAAGCGGTAGCGCCGGCGGCGGGTCATACATGGGCTGCGGGGACGGGGGTTGGGGGGCGTAGGCGGCGTGCAGGGCTCCCAGTTCTCCCGGGACCGCGGTGGTCGGGACCCAGAGCGGCTGCGCCTGCGGGTCGCACATGGCGTGCTGGGGGGGTTGGGGAGCGTAAACTGCTTGCAGGGCTCCCTGTTCTCCCGGGACAGCGGCGACCTTGCGGGACCGGCACACAACCGCATAATGGCCCTTTTTCCCGCAGCTTTTGCAGATAGCTGCGCGGGCCGGGCAGCGCTGCCGGGGGTGTTTCGCTTGGCCGCAGAAATAACAGCGGGCGCCCCCGGTGCGACTCGGCGTTTGGACCGCGCTAGCCTGTGGGGGGGTAGGGGGTTTTCCGCGACGGGTACGTACGGGGCCCAATGGGTTGCCGCGCTGTCGGGGCCGGAGGCACGGGTATTACGCGCGGCCACGTCCAGGGAGGCTGCTAGGGCCCGTGCCTCTGAGAGTCCTAGCGACTCTTTTTCTAGAAGTCTTTGGCGGATTTGTGAGGATTGCATACCTGCCACAAAAGCGTCGCGCATTAACATGTCCGTGTGTTCGTTTGCGTTTACCGACGGGCAGCTGCAGGCTCGTCCCAAAATCAGCAGCGCGGCGTAGAACTCGTCCATCGATTCTCCAGGAGCTTGCCGTCTCGTCGCGAGCTGGTAGCGAGCGTAGATTTGGTTAACTGGGCGAACGTAGAGACTTTTCAGTGATGCGAAGGCCGTCTGGAAATCGTCCGAGTCTTCGATGAGGGAGAAAATCTCCGTGCTCACCCTCGAGTGCAGGACCTGCAGTTTTTGGTCTTCTGAGACTCGGCCGGTGGTCGTTCTGAGGTAGGCCTCGAAGCAAGTCTGCCAGTGCTTGAAGGCTGCTGCCGCGTTCACTGCGTGGGGGCTGATCCTCAGGCATTCCGGAATGATCCTGAGCTCCATAGTCCTTTTTTTTTTTTAGGCACGCTTAATAAATTGTAGCGCATAAAGACTCCATGAGACGAATAGAGTGAAGTCGATGAGGCATTATTAAGCGTGTCTGTTCCCCCGCAGCTCGATAGTAAACTGGCCTGCGGGGGAAGACTCCGGCTTCTTATACTCCGACTTCAGGGCGGAGCTTGAGGTCAACGGCCAACCAGGACCCGGGATATGTCAGCCAATGACATTAGGGCTTCCAGTCCCACATGACCCACAATACATACTACCACAGGGGAGTCATATCTAATCGACTTTAATCAGCTAGAACTGTACCCAGCAGCTACGATACAAAAGGTGAAGGCTGCTGGGACGGCATTGGTTCTTATACCCCGCCTCTCAGTGCGGGGCTATGTACATTAGCCAATGGTAGACCCCTAGGTCTAGCCAATGGTCATTCACCTCTCAGGTACTGCAATACCTGGTATTACCAGAGTGTCAGTGTCCTGTGCAGAGTGTGAGTGTCCTGTGCAGAGTGTGAGTGTCCTGTGCAGAGTGCGAGTGTCCTGTGCAGAGTGTCAGTGTCCTGTGCAGAGTGCGAGTGTCCTGTGCAGAGTGCGAGTGTCCTGTGCAGAGTGCGAGTGTCCTGTGCAGAGTGCGAGTGTCCTGTGCAGAGTGCGAGTGTCCTGTGCAGAGTGCGAGTGTCCTGTGCAGAGTGCGAGTGTCCTGTGCAGAGTGCCAGTGTCCTGTGCAGAGTGCCAGTGTCCTGTGCAGAGTGCCAGTGTCCTGTGCAGAGTGCGAGTGTCCTGTGCAGAGTGCGAGTGTCCTGTGCAGAGTGCGAGTGTCCTGTGCAGAGTGTCAGTGTCCTGTGCAGAGTGCGAGTGTCCTGTGCAGAGTGCGAGTGTCCTGTGCAGAGTGCGAGTGTCCTGTGCAGAGTGCGAGTGTCCTGTGCAGAGTGCGAGTGTCCTGTGCAGAGTGCGAGTGTCCTGTGCAGAGTGCGAGTGTCCTGTGCAGAGTGCGAGTGTCCTTTGCAGAGTGCGAGTGTCCTGTGCAGAGTGCGAGTGTCCTGTGCAGAGTGCGAGTGTCCTGTGCAGAGTGCGAGTGTCCTGTGCAGAGTGCGAGTGTCCTGTGCAGAGTGCCAGTGTCCTGTGCAGAGTGTCAGTGTCCTGTGCAGAGTGTCAGTGTCCTGTGGAGAGTGTCACTGTTGTCTACAAAGTGTCAGTGTACTGTGCCGAGTGTCAGTGTCCTGTGCAGAGAGTGAGTGTCCTGTGCAGAGAGTGAGTGTCCTGTGCAGAGAGTGAGTGTCCTGTGCAGAGAGTGAGTGTCCTGTGCAGAGAGTGAGTGTCCTGTGCAGAGAGTGAGTGTCCTGTACAGAGAGGGGGTGTCCTGTGCAGAGAGTGAGAGTCCTGTGCAGAGTGTGCGTGTCCTGTGCAGAGTGTGCGTGTCCTGTGCAGAGTGTGAGTGTCCTGTGCAGAGTGTGAGTGTCCTGTGCAGAGTGTGAGTGTCCTGTGCAGAGTGTGAGTGTCCTGTGCAGAGTGTGAGTGTCCTGTGCAGAGTTTGAGTGTCCTGTGCAGAGTGTGAGTGTCCTGTGCAGAGTGTGAGTGTCCTGTGCAGAGTGTGAGTGTCCTGTGCAGAGTGTGAGTGTCCTGTGCTGAGTGTGAGTGTCCTGTGCAGAGTGTGAGTGTCCTGTGCAGAGTGTGAGTGTCCTGTGCAGCGTGTGAGTGTACTGTTCAGAGTGTGAGTGTCCTGTGCAGAGTGTCAGTGTCCTGTGGAGAGTGTCACTGTTGTCTACAAAGTGTCAGTGTACTGTGCCGAGTGTCAGTGTCCTGTGCAGAGAGTGAGTGTCCTGTGCAGAGAGTGAGTGTCCTGTGCAGAGTGTGCGTGTCCTGTGCAGAGTGTGCGTGTCCTGTGCAGAGTGTGAGTGTCCTGTGCAGAGTGTGAGTGTCCTGTGCAGAGTGTGAGTGTCCTGTGCAGAGTGTGAGTGTCCTGTGCTGAGTGTGAGTGTCCTGTGCTGAGTGTGAGTGTCCTGTGCAGAGTGTGAGTGTCCTGTGCAGAGTGTGAGTGTCCTGTGCAGAGTGTGAGTGTCCTGTGCAGAGTGTGAGTGTCCTGTGCAGAGTGGCAGTGTCCTGTGGAGAGTGTCACTGTTGTCTACAAAGTGTCAGTGTACTGTGCCGAGTGTCAGTGTCCTGTGCAGAGAGTGAGTGTCCTGTGCAGAGAGTGAGTGTCTGTGCAGAGAGTGAGTGTCCTGTGCAGAGAGTGAGTGTCCTGTGCAGAGAGTGAGTGTCCTGTGCAGAGAGTGAGTGTCCTGTACAGAGAGGGGGTGTCCTGTGCAGAGAGTGAGTGTCCTGTGCAGAGTGTGCGTGTCCTGTGCAGAGTGTGCGTGTCCTGTGCAGAGTGTGAGTGTCCTGTGCAGAGTGTGAGTGTCCTGTGCAGAGTGTGAGTGTCCTGTGCAGAGTGTGAGTGTCCTGTGCAGAGTGTGAGTGTCCTGTGCTGAGTGTGAGTGTCCTGTGCTGAGTGTGAGTGTCCTGTGCAGAGTGTGAGTGTCCTGTGCAGAGTGTGAGTGTCCTGTGCAGAGTGTGAGTGTCCTGTGCAGAGTGTGAGTGTCCTGTGCAGAGTGCGAGTGTCCTGTGCAGAGTGCGAGTGTCCTGTGCAGAGTGCGAGTGTGCTGTGCAGAGTGCGAGTGTCCTGTTCAGAGTGCGAGTGTCCTGTGCAGAGTGCGAGTGTCCTGTGCAGAGTGCGAGTGTCCTGTGCAGAGTGCGAGTGTCCTGTGCAGAGTGTGAGTGTCCTGTGCAAAGTGTGAGTGTCCTGTGCAAAGTGTGAGTGTCCTGTGCAGAGTGTGAGTGTCCTATGCAGAGAGTCAGTGTCCTGTGCAGAGAGTCAGTGTCCTGTGCAGAGAGTCAGTGTCCTGTGCAGAGTGAGTGACCTGTGCGTAGTCTCGGTGTCCTGGACAGAGTGTCGGTGCCCTGTGCAGAGTGTGAGTGTCCTGTGCAGAGTGTGAGTGTCCTGTGCAGAGTGCGTGTGTCCTGTGCAGAGTGCGGGTGTCCTGTGCAGAGTGACGGTGTCCTGTGCAGAGTGTCGGTGTCCTGTGCAGAGTGTCGGTGTCCTGTGCAGAGTGTCGGTGTCCTGTGCAGAGTGTGAGTGTCCTGTGCAGAGTGTGAGTGTCCTGTGCAGAGTGTGAGTGTCCTGTGCAGACTGTGAGTGTCCTGTGCAGAGTGTGAGTGTCCTGTGCAGAGTGTGAGTGTCCTGTGCAGAGTGTGAGTGTCCTGTGCAGAGTGTGAGTGCCCTGTGCAGAGTGTGAGTGCCCTGTGCAGAGAGTCAGTGTCCTGTGCAGAGAGTCGGTGTCCTGTGCGGAGTGTCGGTGTCCTGTGCGGAGTGTCGGTGCCCTGTGCGGAGTGTCGGTGCCCTGTGCGGGGTGTCGGTGCCCTGTGCGGAGTGTCGGTGTCCTGTGCAGAGTGTGGGTGTCCTGTGCAGAGTGCGGGTGTCCTGTGCAGAGTGCGAGTGTCCTGTGCAGAGTGTCAGGACCCTGTGGAGAGTGTCGGTGTCCTGTGCAGAGTGTCGGTGTCCTGTGCAGAGTGTGAGTGTCCTGTGCAGAGTGTGAGTGTCCTGTGCAGAGTGTGAGTGTCCTGTGCAGAGTGTGAGTGTCCTGTGCAGAGTGTGAGTGTCCTGTGCAGAGTTTGAGTGTCCTGTGCAGAGTGCGAGTGTCCTGTACAGAGTGTCGGTGTCCTGTGCAGAGTGTCGGTGTCCTGTGCAGAGTGTGAGTGTCCTGTGCAGAGTGTGAGTGTCCTGTGCAGAGTGTGAGTGTCCTGTGCAGAGTGTGAGTGTCCTGTGCAGTGTGTCAGTGTCCTGTGCAGTGTGTCAGTGTCCTGTGCAGAGTGTCAGGACCCTGTGGAGAGTGTCAGTGTCCTATGCCGAATGTCAGTGCCCTGTGCAGAGTGTCAGTGTCCTGTGCAGAGTGTCAGTGTCCTGTGCAGAGTGTGAGTGTCCTGCAAAGAGTGTGAGTGTCCTGTGCAGAGTGCGAGTGTCCTGTGCAGAGTGCGAGTGTCCTGTGCAGAGTGTCATGCACAATCAATAACTCTCGAGACACAGGCGATGTAGCGCACGAAGATTCCATGAGACGAATAGAGTGAAGTCGATGAGGCTTTATTAAGTGTGTCTGTTCTCCCGCAGCTCGATAGTAAACTGGCCTGTGGTGGAAGACTCCGGCTTCTTATACTCCGCCTTCAGGGCGGAGCTTGAGGTCAACGGCCAACCAGGACCCGGGATCTGTCAGCCAATGACATTCGGGCTGCCAGTCCCACATGACCCCCAATACATACTACCACATTCACCCCTTGTCAAAAATGAACCCGGCGGGGTGATGCTTCGTATGGTGGTAAGGGTTTACAGGGCTGGTCCTGGGAGGACAAAACATTCACATGGCAATACAGTATTGGACAATTTTGTCCTGTTGCAACTATTTACAGAGGGTATAGGAAGAAAAGCAAAATGTTCTTGTGAACAGTCCATATTTGTTTTACATTGACGCCACGAGTCGGTCGGGCGGTCTGGTCGTCCGTGTCGATCGCCTCGGCCCCGGCGGTGGTTGTGGTGCTTGTACCAGTGTTGTCGCCTCCAGGAGCCGTACGGTTTCAGCTTGGGCTTGATTCTTGGTCGGAGCTGAGGGGAGGGGAACCGATCCTCCTGGGAAGGGGGCGGTCGCGGGGTGCGGCGGTGGCAGGAAGGGGGGGGGTTGGGTTGATGGTGTCGGGGGGGTGTGCGTGTTGCCGGCGGGCGCCAGATCCCGCAGGGAGACCGTGTCCTGTCGGCCGTCGGGGTACTCCACATAGGCGTACTGGGGGTTCGCGTGGAGGAGGTGAACCCTTTCGACCAACGGGTCCGCCTTATGTGCCCGCACATGCTTTCGGAGCAGGATGGGTCCTGGGGCCGCCAGCCAGGTCGGCAGCGACGTTCCAGAGGAGGACCTCCTAGGGAAGACAAGTAGACGCTCATGTGGCATTTGATTAGTGCTCGTACATAATAACGACCGGATGGAATGGAGAGCGTCCGGGAGGACCTCCTGCCACCGCGAAACTGGGAGGTCCCTGGACTGTAGGGCCAGTAGGACGGCCTTCCAGACCGTGCCGTTCTCCCTTTCTACTTGCCCGTTCCCCCGGGGGTTGTAGCTGGTCATCCTGCTTGAGGCTATGCCCTTGCTGAGCAGGAACTGGCGCAGTTCGTCACTCATGAAAGAGGACCCCCTGTCGCTGTGGACGTATGCGGGGTAACCGAACAGTGTGAAGATGCTGTTCAGGGCTTTAATGACTGTGCCCGCGGTCATGTCAGAACTGGGAATGGCAAAAGGGAAGCGGGAGTATTCGTCCACTACATTAAGAAAATGTGCGTTGCGGTCGGTGGAGGGGAGGGGCCCTTTGAAATCGAGACTGATGCGTTCAAAGGGGCGGGAAGCCTTAATCAGGTGCGCTCCATCTGGCCTGAACAAATGCGGCTTGGATTCCGCGCAGATGTGGCAGTCCCTTGTGACTGTACGGACCTCCTCTAAAGAGTGTGACTGTACGGACCTCCTCTAAAGAGTATGGGAGATTGCGGGACTTGATGAAGTGGTAAAACTGAGTAACCCCCGGGTGGCAGAGGTCCTCGTGGAGGGTTTGGAGGCGGTTAATTTGTGCGTTGGCACGTGCCGCGGGATAGGGCATCCGACGGCTCGTTCAACTTTCCGGGACGATACAAAATCTCATAGTTGAAGGTGGAGAGCTCGATCCTCCACCTTAAGATTTTGTCGTTTTTGATTTTGCCTCGCTGTGCATTATCGAACATGAAGGCTACCGACCGTTGGTCCGTGAGGAGAGTGAATCTCCTGCTGGCCAGGTAATGCCTCCAATGTCGCACAGCTTCCACTATGGCTTGGGCTTCCTTTTCTACTGAAGAGTGGCGGATTTCTGAGGCGTGGAGGGTCCGGGAGAAAAAGGCAACGGGTCTGCCCGCTTGGTTAAGGGTGGCCGCTAGAGCTACGCCGGAGACGTCGCTCTCGACCTGGAAGGGGAGGGACTCGTCGATGGCGCGCATCGTGGCCTTTGCGATATCTGCTTTGATGCGGCTGAAGGCCTGGCAAGCCTCTGTCGACAGAGGGAAGGTCGTGGTCTGTATTAGGGGGCGGGCCTTGTCTGCGTACTGGAGGACCCACTGGGCGTAGTACGAAAAGAACCCCAAGCAGCGTTTCAGGGCTTTTGGGCAGTGCGGGAGGGGAAATTCCATGAGTGCGCGCATACGTTCGGGGTCAGGGCCTATTATCCCATTGCGCACTATGTAGCCCAGAATGGCTAGCCGGTCGGTGCTAAAAACGCACTTGTCCTCGTTGTACGTGAGTTTCAAGGCTTTGGCGGTCTGGAGGAATTTTTGGAGGTTGGCGTCGTGATCCCGCTGATCGTGGCCGCAGATGGTTACATTGTCGAGATACGGGAACGTGGCCCGCAACCCATGTTGATCAACCATTCGGTCCATCTCCCGTTGGAAGACCGAGACCCCGTTTGTGACGCCAAAAGGGACCCGTAGGAAATGGTATAATCGCCCGTCTGCCTCGAAGGCTGTGTACTTGCGGTCACTTGGGCGGATGGGGAGCTGATGGTAGGCGGACTTGAGGTCCACGGTGGAGAAGACTTTATATTGGGCAATCCGATTGACCATGTCGGATATGCGGGGGAGAGGGTACGCGTCTAGTTGTGTGTACCTGTTGATGGTCTGGCTATAGTCAATGACCATCCTTTGTTTCTCCCCTGTCTTCACTACTACCACCTGCGCTCTCCAGGGACTATTGCTGGCCTGGATTATGCCCTCCTTTAGTAGCCGCTGGACTTCGGACCGAATGAAGGTCCGGTCCTGGGCGCTGTACCGTCTGTCCTAGTGGCGACGGGTTTGCAATCCGGGGTGAGGTTCGCAAACAAGGACGGGGGTTGCACCTTGAGGGTAGCGAGGCCGCAGATAGTGAGTGGGGGTATGGGGCCGCCGAATTTGAACGTAAGGCTCTGTAGATTGCATTGGAAATCTAATCCCAGCAAGGTGGGGGCACAGAGTTGGGGAAGGACGTTTAGTTTGTAGTTTTTGAACTCCCTCCCCTGCACCATTAGGGTAACTATGCAGAATCCCTGGATCTGTACGGAGTGGGATCCTGCAGCTAGGCAAATCTTTTGTGCGCTGGGATAGGTGGTTAAGGGACAGCGTCTTACCGTGTCGGGGTGTATAAAGCTTTCCGTGCTCCCGGAGTCGACTAGGCATGGCGTCTCGTGGCCGTTTATTAGTACCGTTGTCGTCGTCGTCTGGAGTGTCCGGGGCCGAGCTTGATCGAGCGTAATCGAAGCGAGCCGTGGTTGTAGTAGTGGAGTGGGGTCCGTTGTTGTCGTCCAAGATGGCGTCGGGGATGAACAAAATGGCCGCCCCCATACATCGCACGTGGCTGGGGGGTCACAAGATGGCGGCGGGGGTGGACAAAATGGCTGCCCCCACGCGTCGTACAGGTTTGGGGCGGTCCAGGATGGCGGTGCCCCTCCTCCCCTCGTGGTGGCCGGGACCCAAAATGGCGGCGTCTGCGGGTCGTAAATCGGCGCCCCTCCTCCCCTCGTGGTGGCCGGGACCCAAAATGGCGGCGTCTGCGGGTCGCACATGGTGTGCTGGGGGGGCTGGGGAGCGCTAGGACCGCGAGCGCTAGGACCGCGCGGAGCTCGCTCACCGCGAGCGCTGGGGCCGCGAGCGCTACGACCGCGCGGAGCTCCCTCACCGGGGACAGCGGTGGTCAGGGCCCAAGTCGGCGGCGCCGGCGGGTCAGGCGTGGGGCCGCGAGCGCTAGGACCGCGCGGAGCTCCCTCACCGGGGACAGCGGTGGTTGGGGCCCAAGTAGGTGGTGCCGGCGGGTCAGGCATGGGGGGGTTAGGGTGGCGTTGGGGACGCGGAAAACTCCCTCCTCTCCGTGGAGAGTGTTGGCCAGGACCCAAAGCGGTAGCGCCGGCGGCGGGTCATACATGGGCTGCGGGGACGGGGGTTGGGGGGCGTAGGCGGCGTGCAGGGCTCCCAGTTCTCCCGGGACCGCGGTGGTCGGGACCCAGAGCGGCTGCGCCTGCGGGTCGCACATGGCGTGCTGGGGGGGTTGGGGAGCGTAAACCGCTTGCAGGGCTCCATGTGCTCCCGGGACAGCGGCGACCTTGCGGGACCGGCACACAACCGCATAATGGCCCTTTTTCCCGCAGCTTTTGCAGATAGCTGCGCGGGCCGGGCAGCGCTGCCGGGGGTGTTTCGCTTGGCCGCAGAAATAACAGCGGGCGCCCCCGGTGCGACTCGGCGTTTGGACCGCGCAAGCCTGTGGGGGGGTAGGGGGTTTTCCGCGACGGGTACGTACGGGGCCCAATGGGTTGCCGCGCTGTCGGGGCCGGAGGCACGGGTATTACGCGCGGCCACGTCCAGGGAGGCTGCTAGGGCCCGTGCCTCTGAGAGTCCTAGCGACTCTTTTTCTAGAAGTCTTTGGCGGATTTGTGAGGATTGCATACCTGCCACAAAAGCGTCGCGCATTAACATGTCCGTGTGTTCGTTTGCGTTTACCGACGGGCAGCTGCAGGCTCGTCCCAAAATCAGCAGCGCGGCGTAGAACTCGTCCATCGATTCTCCAGGAGCTTGCCGTCTCGTCGCGAGCTGGTAGCGAGCGTAGATTTGGTTAACTGGGCGAACGTAGAGACTTTTCAGTGATGCGAAGGCCGTCTGGAAATCGTCCGAGTCTTCGATGAGGGAGAAAATCTCCGTGCTCACCCTCGAGTGCAGGACCTGCAGTTTTTGGTCTTCTGAGACTCGGCCGGTGGTCGTTCTGAGGTAGGCCTCGAAGCAAGTCTGCCAGTGCTTGAAGGCTGCTGCCGCGTTCACTGCGTGGGGGCTGATCCTCAGGCATTCCGGAATGATCCTGAGCTCCATAGTCCTTTTTTTTTTTTTAGGCACGCTTAATAAATTGTAGCGCATAAAGACTCCATGAGACGAATAGAGTGAAGTCGATGAGGCATTATTAAGCGTGTCTGTTCCCCCGCAGCTCGATAGTAAACTGGCCTGCGGGGGAAGACTCCGGCTTCTTATACTCCGACTTCAGGGCGGAGCTTGAGGTCAACGGCCAACCAGGACCCGGGATCTGTCAGCCAATGACATTAGGGCTTCCAGTCCCACATGACCCACAATACATACTACCACAGGGGAGTCATATCTAATCGACTTTAATCAGCTAGAACTGTACCCAGCAGCTACGATACAAAAGGTGAAGGCTGCTGGGACGGCATTGGTTCTTATACCCCGCCTCTCAGTGCGGGGCTATGTACATTAGCCAATGGTAGACCCCTAGGTCTAGCCAATGGTCATTCACCTCTCAGGTACTGCAATACCTGGTATTACCAGAGTGTCAGTGTCCTGTGCAGACTGTGTGTCCTGTGCAGAGTGCGAGTGTCCTGTGCAGAGTGCGAGTGTCCTGTGCAGAGTGCGAGTGTCCTGTGCAGAGTGCGAGTGTCCTGTGCAGAGTGCGAGTGTCCTGTGCAGAGTGCGAGTGTCCTGTGCAGAGTGCGAGTGCCCTGTGCAGAGTGTCAGTGCCCTGTGCTGAGAGTCAGTGTCCTGTGCGGAGTGAGTGACCTGTGCGTAGTGTCGGTGTCCTGGACAGAGTGTCGGTGCCCTGTGCAGAGTGTCGGTGCCCTGTGCAGAGTGTCGGTGCCCTGTGCAGAGTGTCGGTGCCCTGTGCAGAGTGTCGGTGCCCTGTGCAGAGTGTCGGTGTCCTGTGCAGAGTGTCGGTGTCCTGTGCAGAGTGTTGGTGTCCTGTGCAGAGTGTGGGTGTCCTGTGCAGAGTGCGAGTGTCCTGTGCAGAGTGCGAGTGTCCTGTGCAGATTGTCGGTGTCCTGTGCAGAGTGTTGGTGTCCTGTGCAGAGTGTGAGTGTCCTGTGCAGAGTGTGAGTGTCCTGTGCAGAGTGTGAGTGTCCTGTGCAGAGTGTGAGTGTCCTGTGCAGAGTGTGAGTGTCCTGTCCAGAGTGTGAGTGTCCTGTGCAGAGTGTGTGTCCTGTGCAGAGTGTGGATGTCCTGTGCAGAGTGCGAGTGTCGTGTGCAGAGTGTCAGTGTCCTGTGCAGAGTGTCAGTGTCGTCTACAGAGTGTCAGTGTCCTGTGCCGAGTTTCAGTGTCCTGTGCAGAGAGTCAGTGTCCTGTGCAGAGCGTCAGTGTCCTTTGCAGAGTGTCAGTGTGCTGTGCAGAGCGTCAGTGTCCTTTGCAGAGTGTCAGTGTGCTGTGCAGAATGACAGTGTCCTGTGCAGAAAGTGAGAGTTGTGTGCAAAGTGACAGTGTCCTGTGCAGAGTGTCAGTGTCCTGTGCAGAGTGTCAGTGTCCTGTGCAGAGTGCGAGTGTCCTGTGGAGAGTGTGTGTCCTGTGCCGAGTGTCAGTGTCCTGTGGGGCGTGAGTGTCCTGTGCGGAGCGTCTGTGTCCTGTGCAGAGTGTGAGTGTCCTGTGCAGAGTGTGAGTGTCCTGTGCAGAGTGTGAGTGTCCTGTGCAGAGTGTGAGTGTCCTGTGCAGAGTGTGAGTGTCCTGTGCAGAGTGTGAGTGTCCTGTGCAGAGTGTGAGTGTCCTGTGCAGAGTGTGAGTGTCCTGTCCAGAGTGTGAGTGTCCTGTCCAGAGTGTGAGTGTCCTGTCCAGAGTGTGAGTGTCCTGTCCGGAGTGTGAGTGTCGCGTGCGGAGTGTGAGTGTCCTTTGCGGAGCGTCAGTGTCCTGTGCAGAGTGTGAGTGTTGTGTGCAGTGTGACAGTGTCCTGTGCAGAGTGTCAGTGTCCTGTGCAGAGTGTCAGTGTCGTCTACAGAGTGTCAGTGTCCTGTGCCGAGTGTCAGTGTCCTGTGCCGAGAGTCAGTGCCCTGTGCAGAGCGTCAGTGTCCTGTGCAGAGCGTCAGTGTCCTGTGCAGAGAGTGAGAGTTGTGTGCAAAGTGACAGTGTCCTGTGCAGAGAGTGAGTGTCCTGTGGAGAGTGTCAGTGTCGTCTACAAAGTGTCAGTGTACTGTGCCGAGTGTCAGTGTCCTGTGCAGAGAGTGAGTGTCCTGTCCAGAGAGAGAGTGTCCTGTGCAGAGAGTGAGTGTCCTGTGCAGAGAGTGAGTGTCCTGTGCAGAGAGTGAGTGTCCTGTGCAGAGAGTGAGTGTCCTGTGCAGAGAGTGAGTGTCCTGTGCAGAGAGTGAGTGTCCTGTGCAGAGAGTGAGTGTCCTGTGCAGAGAGTGAGTGTCCTGTGCAGAGAGTGAGTGTCCTGTGCAGAGAGTGAGTGTCCTGTGCAGAGAGTGAGTTTCCTGTGCAGAGAGTGAGTTTCCTGTGCAGAGAGTGAGTGTCCTGTGCAGAGAGTGAGTGTCCTGTGCAGAGAGTGAGTGTCCTGTGCAGAGAGTGAGTGTCCTGTGCAGAGTGTGCGTGTCCTGTGCAGAGTGTGCGTGTCCTGCGCAGAGTGTCAGTGTCCTGCGCAGAGCGTGAGTGTTCTGTGCAGAGTGTGAGTTTCGGGTGCAGAGTGACAGTGTCCTGTGCAGAGTGTGAGTGTCCTATGCAGAGTGTCAGTGTAATGTGGAGCGTGAGTGCCCTGTGCGGACCGTCAGTGTCCTGTGCAGAGTGTCAGTGTCCTGTGCAGGTCAGTGTGCTGTGCAGAATGTCCGTGTCCTGTGCAGAGGGTGAGTGTCCTGTGCATAGAGTAAGTATCCTGATCAGAGTGCAAGTCTCCTGTAAAGAGGATCAGTGTCCTGTGCAGAATGCGAGTGTCCTGCGTAGAGTGTCAGTGTCGTGCGCAGAGTGAGAGTGTCCTGTGCAGAGTGTGAGTGACCTGTGTAGAGTGTCAGTGTCCTATGCAGTGTTTCAGTGTCCTGTGCAGTGTGCTGTGCAGGGTGTGAGTGCCCTGTGCAGAGTGCGAGTCTCCTGTAAAGAGGATCATTGTCCTGTGCAGAGTGTCAGTGTCCTGCGTAGAGTGTGAGTGTCCTGGACAGAGTGCGAGAATCCTGGACAGAGTGTGAGTGTCCTGGGCAGAGTGTGAGTACCCTGTGCCGTGTGTCAGTGCCCTGTGCAGAGTGTCAGTGTCCTGTGCAGTGTTTGAGTCTCCTGTGCAGAGCGTCAGTGTCCTGTGCAGAGTGTCAGTGTCCTGTGCAGAGCGTAAGTGTCCTGTGCATCGAGTCAGTGTCCTGTGCAGAGTGCGAGTGTCCGGTAAAGAGTGTCATTGTCCTGTGCAGAGTGTCAGTGTCCTGTGCAGAGTGTCAGTGTCCTGCGTAGAGTGCGCGTGTCCTGTGCAGAGTGCGCGTGTCCTGTGCAGAGTGTGCGTGTCCTGTGCAGAGTGTGCGTGTCCTGTGCAGAGTGTGTGTTTCCTGTGCAGAGTGACAGGGCCCTGTGCATAGTGTCAGTGTCCTTTGCAGAGTGTCAGGACACTGTGGAGAGTGTTAGTGTCCTGTGCAGAGCGTGAGTGTCCTGTGCAGAGCGTCAGTGTCCTGTGCAGAGAGTGAGTTTACTGTGCAGAGTGACAGTGTCCTGTGCGGAGTGTCAGTGTCCTGCGCATAGTGTCAGTGTCCTGTGCAGAGTGCGAATGTCCTGTACAGAGTGTGAGTGTCTTGGGTAGAGTGTGTGTGTCCGGTGCCGAGTGTGAGAGTCCTGTGCCGAGTGTGAGAGTCCTGGTCAGAGTGCGAGTGTCCTGGACAGAGTGCGAGTGTCCTGGACAGAGTGCGAGTGTCCTGGACAGAGTGCGAGTGTCCTGGACAGAGTGTCAGTGTCCTGGACAGAGTGTCAGTGTCCTGGATAGAGTGTGAATGTCCTGGACAGAGTGTGAGTATCCTGTGCCGTGTGTCAGTCCCCTGTGCAGAGTGTCAGTGTCCTGTGCAGTGTTTGAGTCTCCTGTGCAGAGCGTGAGTGTCCTGTGCAGAGCGTGAGTGTCCTGTGCAGAGCGTCCGTGTCCTGTGCAGAGCGTGAGTGCCCTGTGCAGAGCGTCAGTGCCCTGTGCAGAGTGTCAGTGCCCTGTGCAGAGTGTCAGTGTCCTGTGCAGAGCGTGAGTGTTCTGTGCAGTGTGTGAGTTTCCGGTGCAGAGTGTCAGTGTCCTGCGTAGACTGTCAGTGTCCTGTGCAGAGTGTCAGTGTCCTGTGCAGTGTCCTGTGCAGAGTGACAGGGCACTGTGCAGTGTGTCAGTGCCCTGTGCAGAGTGTCGGTGTACTGTGCCGAGTGTCAGTGTCCTGTGCACAGTGCAAGTGTTCTGTGCAGAGTGTCAGTGTCCTGTGCAGAGTGGAGTGCCCTGTGCAGAGTGTCAGTGCCCTGTGCAGAGTGTCAGTGCCCTGTGCAGAGTGTCAGTGCCATGTGCAGAGTGTCAGTGCCCTGTGCAGAGTGTCAGTGCCCTGTGCAGAGTGTCAGTGCCCTGTGCAGAGTGTCAGTGCCCTGTGCAGAGTGTCAGTGTCCTGTGCAGAGTGTGAGTGTCCTGTGCAGAGTGTGAGTGTCCTGTGCAGAGTGTGAGTGTCCTGTGCAGAGTGTGAGTTTCCTGTGCAGAGTGTCAGTGTCCTGTGCAGAGTGTCAGTGTCCTGTGCAGAGTGTCAATGTCCTGTGCAGTGAGTCAGTGTCCTTTGCAGAGTGTCACTGTCCTGTGCCGAGCGTCAGTGTCCTGTGCAGAGTGCGAGTGCCCTGTGCAGAGTGCGAGTGCCCTGTGCAGAGTGCGAGTGCCCTGTGCAGAGTGCGAGTGTCCGGTGCAGAGTGCGAGTGTCCGGTGCAGAGTGCGAGTGTCCGGTGCAGAGTGCGAGTGTCCGGTGCAGAGTGCGAGTGTCCGGTGCAGAGTGCGAGTGTCCGGTGCAGAGTGCGAGTGTCCGGTGCAGAGTGCGAGTGTCCTGGGCATAGTGCGAGTGTCCTGTGCAGGGTGTCCGTGTCCTGTGCAGAGTGTCCGTGCCCTGTGCAGAGTGTCCGTGCCCTGTGCAGAGTGTCAGTGTCCTGTGCAGTGTCCTGTGCAGAGTGACAGGGCACTGTGCAGTGTGTCAGTGTCCTGTGCAGAGTGTCGGTGTACTGTGCCGAGTGTCAGTGTCCTGTGCAGAGTGCAAGTGTTCTGTGCAGAGTGTCAGTGTCCTGTGCAGAGTGTCAGTGCCCTGTGCAGAGTGTCAGTGCCCTGTGCAGAGTGTCAATGTCCTGTGCAGAGTGTGAGTTTCCTGTGCAGAGTGTCAGTGTCCTGTGCAGAGTGTCAGTGTCCTGTGCAGAGTGTCAGTGTCCTGTGCAGAGTGTCAATGTCCTGTGCAGTGAGTCAGTGTCCTTTGCAGAGTGTCACTGTCCTGTGCCGAGCGTCAGTGTCCTGTGCAGAGTGCGAGTGTCCTTGACAGAGTGCGAGTGTCCTTGACAGAGTGCGAGTGTCCTTGACAGAGTGCGAGTGTCCTTGACAGAGTGCGAGTGTCCTGGACAGAGTGCGAGTGTCCTGGACAGAGTGCGAGTGTCCTGGACAGAGTGCGAGTGTCCTGGACAGAGTGCGAGTGTCCTGGACAGAGTGTCAGTGTCCTGGACAGAGTGTCAGTGTCCTGGATAGAGTGTGAATGTCCTGGACAGAGTGTGAGTATCCTGTGCCGTGTGTCAGTCCCCTGTGCAGAGTGTCAGTCCCCTGTGCAGAGTGTCAGTGTCCTGTGCAGTGTTTGAGTCTCCTGTGCAGAGCGTGAGTGTCCTGTGCAGAGTGTGAGTGTCCTGTGCAGAGTGTGAGTGTCCTATGCAGAGTGTCAGTGTCATGTGGAGCGTGAGTGCCCTGTGCGGATCGTCAGTGTCCTGTGCAGAGTGTCAGTGTCCTGTGCAGGTCAGTGTCCTGTGCAGAATGTCCGTGTCCTGTGCAGAGGGTGAGTGTCCTGTGCATAGAGTAAGTATCCTGATCAGAGTGCAAGTCTCCTGTAAAGAGGATCAGTGTCCTGTGCAGAATGCGAGTGTCCTGCGTAGAGTGTCAGTGTCGTGCGCAGAGTGAGAGTGTCCTGTGCAGAGTGTGAGTGACCTGTGTAGAGTGTCAGTGTCCTATGCAGTGTTTCAGTGTCCTGTGCAGTGTGCTGTGCAGGGTGTGAGTGCCCTGTGCAGAGTGCGAGTCTCCTGTAAAGAGGATCATTGTCCTGTGCAGAGTGTCAGTGTCCTGCGTAGAGTGTGAGTGTCCTGGACAGAGTGCGAGAATCCTGGACAGAGTGTGAGTGCCCTGTGCAGAGTGTCAGTGCCCTGTGCAGAGTGTCAGTGCCCTGTGCAGAGTGTCAGTGCCCTGTGCAGAGTGTCAGTGCCCTGTGCACAGTGCAAGTGTTCTGTGCAGAGTGTCAGTGTCCTGTGCAGAGTGGAGTGCCCTGTGCAGAGTGTCAGTGCCCTGTGCAGAGTGTCAGTGCCCTGTGCAGAGTGTCAGTGCCCTGTGCAGAGTGTCAGTGCCCTGTGCAGAGTGTCAGTGCCCTGTGCAGAGTGTCAGTGTCCTGTGCAGAGTGTGAGTGTCCTGTTCAGAGTGTGAGTGTCCTGTGCAGAGTGTGAGTGTCCTGTGCAGAGTGTGAGTGTCCTGTGCAGAGTGTGAGTGTCCTGTGCAGAGTGTGAGTTTCCTGTGCAGAGTGTCAGTGTCCTGTGCAGAGTGTCAGTGTCCTGTGCAGAGTGTCAATGTCCTGTGCAGTGAGTCAGTGTCCTTTGCAGAGTGTCACTGTCCTGTGCCGAGCGTCAGTGTCCTGTGCAGAGTGCGAGTGCCCTGTGCAGAGTGCGAGTGCCCTGTGCAGAGTGCGAGTGCCCTGTGCAGAGTGCGAGTGTCCGGTGCAGAGTGCGAGTGTCCGGTGCAGAGTGCGAGTGTCCGGTGCAGAGTGCGAGTGTCCGGTGCAGAGTGCGAGTGTGCGGTGCAGAGTGCGAGTGTCCGGTGCAGAGTGCGAGTGTCCGGTAAAGAGTGTCATTGTCCTGTGCAGAGTTCGAGTGTCCTGTGCAGAGTGTCAGTGTCCTGTGCAGAGTGTCAGTGTCCTGCGTAGAGTGCGCGTGTCCTGTGCAGAGTGTGCGTGTCCTGTGCAGAGTGTGCGTGTCCTGTGCAGAGTGTGTGTTTCCTGTGCAGAGTGACAGGGCCCTGTGCATAGTGTCAGTGTCCTTTGCAGAGTGTCAGGACACTGTGGAGAGTGTTAGTGTCCTGTGCAGAGCGTGAGTGTCCTGTGCAGAGCGTGAGTGTCCTGTGCAGAGAGTGAGTTTACTGTGCAGAGTGACAGTGTCCTGTGCGGAGTGTCAGTGTCCTGCGCATAGTGTCAGTGTCCTGTGCAGAGTGCGAATGTCCTGTACAGAGTGTGAGTGTCTTGGGTAGAGTGTGTGTGTCCGGTGCCGAGTGTGAGATTCCTGTGCCGAGTGTGAGAGTCCTGGTCAGAGTGCGAGTGTCCTGGACAGAGTGCGAGTGTCCTGGACAGAGTGCGAGTGTCCTGGACAGAGTGCGAGTGTCCTGGACAGAGTGCGAGTGTCCTGGACAGAGTGTCAGTGTCCTGGACAGAGTGTCAGTGTCCTGGATAGAGTGTGAATGTCCTGGACAGAGTGTGAGTATCCTGTGCCGTGTGTCAGTCCCCTGTGCAGAGTGTCAGTGTCCTGTGCAGTGTTTGAGTCTCCTGTGCAGAGCGTGAGTGTCCTGTGCAGAGCGTCAGTGCCCTGTGCAGAGCGTCCGTGTCCTGTGCAGAGCGTCCGTGTCCTGTGCAGAGCGTGAGTGCCCTGTGCAGAGCGTCAGTGCCCTGTGCAGAGCGTCAGTGCCCTGTGCAGAGTGTCAGTGCCCTGTGCAGAGTGTCAGTGTCCTGTGCAGAGCGTGAGTGTTCTGTGCAGTGTGTGAGTTTCCGGTGCAGAGTGTCAGTGTCCTGCGTAGACTGTCAGTGTCCTGTGCAGAGTGTCAGTGTCCTGTGCAGTGTCCTGTGCAGAGTGACAGGGCACTGTGCAGTGTGTCAGTGCCCTGTGCAGAGTGTCGGTGTACTGTGCCGAGTGTCAGTGTCCTGTGCACAGTGCAAGTGTTCTGTGCAGAGTGTCAGCGTCCTGTGCAGAGTGGAGTGCCCTGTGCAGAGTGTCAGTGCCCTGTGCAGAGTGTCAGTGCCCTGTGCAGAGTGTCAGTGCCCTGTGCAGAGTGTCAGTGCCCTGTGCAGAGTGTCAGTGCCCTGTGCAGAGTGTCAGTGCCCTGTGCAGAGTGTGAGTGTCCTGTGCAGAGTGTGAGTGTCCTGTGCAGAGTGTGAGTGTCCTGTGCAGAGTGTGAGTGTCCTGTGCAGAGTGTGAGTTTCCTGTGCAGAGTGTCAGTGTCCTGTGCAGAGTGTCAGTGTCCTGTGCAGAGTGTCAATGTCCTGTGCAGTGAGTCAGTGTCCTTTGCAGAGTGTCACTGTCCTGTGCCGAGCGTCAGTGTCCTGTGCAGAGTGCGAGTGCCCTGTGCAGAGTGCGAGTGCCCTGTGCAGAGTGCGAGTGCCCTGTGCAGAGTGCGAGTGTCCGGTGCAGAGTGCGAGTGTCCGGTGCAGAGTGCGAGTGTCCGGTGCAGAGTGCGAGTGTCCGGTGCAGAGTGCGAGTGTCCGGTGCAGAGTGCGAGTGTCCGGTGCAGAGTGCGAGTGTCCGGTGCAGAGTGCGAGTGTCCTTGACAGAGTGCGAGTGTCCTTGACAGAGTGCGAGTGTCCTGGGCATAGTGCGAGTGTCCTGTGCAGGGTGTCCGTGTCCTGTGCAGAGTGTCCGTGCCCTGTGCAGAGTGTCAGTGCCCTGTGCAGAGTGTCAGTGTCCTGTGCAGAGTGTGAGTGTCCTGTGCAGAGTGTGAGTGTCCTGTGCAGAGTGTGAGTGTCCTGTGCAGAGTGTGAGTTTCCTGTGCAGAGTGTCAGTGTCCTGTGCAGAGTGTCAGTGTCCTGTGCAGAGTGTCAATGTCCTGTGCAGTGAGTCAGTGTCCTTTGCAGAGTGTCACTGTCCTGTGCCGAGCGTCAGTGTCCTGTGCAGAGTGCGAGTGCCCTGTGCAGAGTGCGAGTGCCCTGTGCAGAGTGCGAGTGTCCGGTGCAGAGTGCGAGTGTCCGGTGCAGAGTGCGAGTGTCCGGTGCAGAGTGCGAGTGTCCGGTGCAGAGTGCGAGTGTCCGGTGCAGAGTGCGAGTGTCCGGTGCAGAGTGCGAGTGTCCTGGGCATAGTGCGAGTGTCCTGTGCAGGGTGTCCGTGTCCTGTGCAGAGTGTCCGTGCCCTGTGCAGAGTGTCCGTGCCCTGTGCAGAGTGTCAGTGTCCTGTGCAGTGTCCTGTGCAGAGTGACAGGGCACTGTGCAGTGTGTCAGTGTCCTGTGCAGAGTGTCGGTGTACTGTGCCGAGTGTCAGTGTCCTGTGCAGAGTGCAAGTGTTCTGTGCAGAGTGTCAGTGTCCTGTGCAGAGTGTCAGTGCCCTGTGCAGAGTGTCAGTGCCCTGTGCAGAGTGTCAATGTCCTGTGCAGTGTGTGAGTTTCCTGTGCAGAGTGTCAGTGTCCTGTGCAGAGTGTCAGTGTCCTGTGCAGAGTGTCAGTGTCCTGTGCAGAGTGTCAATGTCCTGTGCAGTGAGTCAGTGTCCTTTGCAGAGTGTCACTGTCCTGTGCCGAGCGTCAGTGTCCTGTGCAGAGTGCGAGTGTCCTTGACAGAGTGCGAGTGTCCTTGACAGAGTGCGAGTGTCCTTGACAGAGTGCGAGTGTCCTTGACAGAGTGCGAGTGTCCTTGACAGAGTGCGAGTGTCCTGGACAGAGTGCGAGTGTCCTGGACAGAGTGCGAGTGTCCTGGACAGAGTGCGAGTGTCCTGGACAGAGTGCGAGTGTCCTGGACAGAGTGTCAGTGTCCTGGACAGAGTGTCAGTGTCCTGGATAGAGTGTGAATGTCCTGGACAGAGTGTGAGTATCCTGTGCCGTGTGTCAGTCCCCTGTGCAGAGTGTCAGTCCCCTGTGCAGAGTGTCAGTGTCCTGTGCAGTGTTTGAGTCTCCTGTGCAGAGCGTGAGTGTCCTGTGCAGAGTGTGAGTGTCCTGTGCAGAGTGTGAGTGTCCTATGCAGAGTGTCAGTGTCATGTGGAGCGTGAGTGCCCTGTGCGGATCGTCAGTGTCCTGTGCAGAGTGTCAGTGTCCTGTGCAGGTCAGTGTCCTGTGCAGAATGTCCGTGTCCTGTGCAGAGGGTGAGTGTCCTGTGCATAGAGTAAGTATCCTGATCAGAGTGCAAGTCTCCTGTAAAGAGGATCAGTGTCCTGTGCAGAATGCGAGTGTCCTGCGTAGAGTGTCAGTGTCGTGCGCAGAGTGAGAGTGTCCTGTGCAGAGTGTGAGTGACCTGTGTAGAGTGTCAGTGTCCTATGCAGTGTTTCAGTGTCCTGTGCAGTGTGCTGTGCAGGGTGTGAGTGCCCTGTGCAGAGTGCGAGTCTCCTGTAAAGAGGATCATTGTCCTGTGCAGAGTGTCAGTGTCCTGCGTAGAGTGTGAGTGTCCTGGACAGAGTGCGAGAATCCTGGACAGAGTGTGAGTGCCCTGTGCAGAGTGTCAGTGCCCTGTGCAGAGTGTCAGTGCCCTGTGCACAGTGCAAGTGTTCTGTGCAGAGTGTCAGTGTCCTGTGCAGAGTGGAGTGCCCTGTGCAGAGTGTCAGTGCCCTGTGCAGAGTGTCAGTGCCCTGTGCAGAGTGTCAGTGCCCTGTGCAGAGTGTCAGTGCCCTGTGCAGAGTGTCAGTGCCCTGTGCAGAGTGTCAGTGCCCTGTGCAGAGTGTCAGTGTCCTGTGCAGAGTGTGAGTGTCCTGTTCAGAGTGTGAGTGTCCTGTGCAGAGTGTGAGTGTCCTGTGCAGAGTGTGAGTGTCCTGTGCAGAGTGTGAGTGTCCTGTGCAGAGTGTGAGTGTCCTGTGCAGAGTGTGAGTTTCCTGTGCAGAGTGTCAGTGTCCTGTGCAGAGTGTCAGTGTCCTGTGCAGAGTGTCAATGTCCTGTGCAGTGAGTCAGTGTCCTTTGCAGAGTGTCACTGTCCTGTGCCGAGCGTCAGTGTCCTGTGCAGAGTGCGAGTGCCCTGTGCAGAGTGCGAGTGCCCTGTGCAGAGTGCGAGTGCCCTGTGCAGAGTGCGAGTGTCCGGTGCAGAGTGCGAGTGTCCGGTGCAGAGTGCGAGTGTCCGGTGCAGAGTGCGAGTGTCCGGTGCAGAGTGCGAGTGTGCGGTGCAGAGTGCGAGTGTCCGGTGCAGAGTGCGAGTGTCCGGTAAAGAGTGTCATTGTCCTGTGCAGAGTTCGAGTGTCCTGTGCAGAGTGTCAGTGTCCTGTGCAGAGTGTCAGTGTCCTGCGTAGAGTGCGCGTGTCCTGTGCAGAGTGTGCGTGTCCTGTGCAGAGTGTGCGTGTCCTGTGCAGAGTGTGTGTTTCCTGTGCAGAGTGACAGGGCCCTGTGCATAGTGTCAGTGTCCTTTGCAGAGTGTCAGGACACTGTGGAGAGTGTTAGTGTCCTGTGCAGAGCGTGAGTGTCCTGTGCAGAGCGTGAGTGTCCTGTGCAGAGAGTGAGTTTACTGTGCAGAGTGACAGTGTCCTGTGCGGAGTATCAGTGTCCTGCGCATAGTGTCAGTGTCCTGTGCAGAGTGCGAATGTCCTGTACAGAGTGTGAGTGTCTTGGGTAGAGTGTGTGTGTCCGGTGCCGAGTGTGAGATTCCTGTGCCGAGTGTGAGAGTCCTGGTCAGAGTGCGAGTGTCCTGGACAGAGTGCGAGTGTCCTGGACAGAGTGCGAGTGTCCTGGACAGAGTGCGAGTGTCCTGGACAGAGTGCGAGTGTCCTGGACAGAGTGCGAGTGTCCTGGACAGAGTGTCAGTGTCCTGGACAGAGTGTCAGTGTCCTGGATAGAGTGTGAATGTCCTGGACAGAGTGTGAGTATCCTGTGCCGTGTGTCAGTCCCCTGTGCAGAGTGTCAGTGTCCTGTGCAGTGTTTGAGTCTCCTGTGCAGAGCGTGAGTGTCCTGTGCAGAGCGTCAGTGCCCTGTGCAGAGCGTCCGTGTCCTGTGCAGAGCGTCCGTGTCCTGTGCAGAGCGTGAGTGCCCTGTGCAGAGCGTCAGTGCCCTGTGCAGAGTGTCAGTGCCCTGTGCAGAGTGTCAGTGTCCTGTGCAGAGCGTGAGTGTTCTGTGCACTGTGTGAGTTTCCGGTGCAGAGTGTCAGTGTCCTGCGTAGACTGTCAGTGTCCTGTGCAGAGTGTCAGTGTCCTGTGCAGTGTCCTGTGCAGAGTGACAGGGCACTGTGCAGTGTGTCAGTGCCCTGTGCAGAGTGTCGGTGTACTGTGCCGAGTGTCAGTGTCCTGTGCACAGTGCAAGTGTTCTGTGCAGAGTGTCAGTGTCCTGTGCAGAGTGGAGTGCCCTGTGCAGAGTGTCAGTGCCCTGTGCAGAGTGTCAGTGCCCTGTGCAGAGTGTCAGTGCCCTGTGCAGAGTGTCAGTGCCCTGTGCAGAGTGTCAGTGCCCTGTGCAGAGTGTCAGTGCCCTGTGCAGAGTGTCAGTGCCCTGTGCAGAGTGTGAGTGTCCTGTGCAGAGTGTGAGTGTCCTGTGCAGAGTGTGAGTGTCCTGTGCAGAGTGTGAGTGTCCTGTGCAGAGTGTGAGTTTCCTGTGCAGAGTGTCAGTGTCCTGTGCAGAGTGTCAGTGTCCTGTGCAGAGTGTCAATGTCCTGTGCAGTGAGTCAGTGTCCTTTGCAGAGTGTCACTGTCCTGTGCCGAGCGTCAGTGTCCTGTGCAGAGTGCGAGTGCCCTGTGCAGAGTGCGAGTGCCCTGTGCAGAGTGCGAGTGCCCTGTGCAGAGTGCGAGTGTCCGGTGCAGAGTGCGAGTGTCCGGTGCAGAGTGCGAGTGTCCGGTGCAGAGTGCGAGTGTCCGGTGCAGAGTGCGAGTGTCCGGTGCAGAGTGCGAGTGTCCGGTGCAGAGTGCGAGTGTCCGGTGCAGAGTGCGAGTGTCCGGTGCAGAGTGCGAGTGTCCTTGACAGAGTGCGAGTGTCCTTGACAGAGTGCGAGTGTCCTGGGCATAGTGCGAGTGTCCTGTGCAGGGTGTCCGTGTCCTGTGCAGAGTGTCCGTGCCCTGTGCAGAGTGTCAGTGCCCTGTGCAGAGTGTCAGTGCCCTGTGCAGAGTGTCAGTGCCCTGTGCAGAGTGTCAGTGTCCTGTGCAGAGCGTGAGTGTTCTGTGCAGTGTGTGAGTTTCCGGTGCAGAGTGTCAGTGTCCTGCGTAGACTGTCAGTGTCCTGTGCAGAGTGTCCGTGTCCTGTGCAGAGTGTCAGTGTCCTGTGCAGTGTCCTGTGCAGAGTGACAGGGCACTGTGCAGTGTGTCAGTGTCCTGTGCAGAGTGTCGGTGTACTGTGCCGAGTGTCAGTGTCCTGTGCAGAGTGCAAGTGTTCTGTGCAGAGTGTCAGTGTCCTGTGCAGAGTGTCAGTGCCCTGTGCAGAGTGTCAGTGCCCTGTGCAGAGTGTCAGTGCCCTGTGCAGAGTGTCAATGTCCTGTGCAGAGTGTGAGTGTTCTGTGCAGAGTGTGAGTTTCCTGTGCAGAGTGTCAGTGTCCTGTGCAGAGTGTCAGTGTCCTGTGCAGAGTGTCAGTGTCCTGTGCAGAGTGTCAATGTCCTGTGCAGTGAGTCAGTGTCCTTTGCAGTGTGTCACTGTCCTGTGCCGAGCGTCAGTGTCCTGTGCAGAGTGCGAGTGTCCTTGACAGAGTGCGAGTGTCCTTGACAGAGTGCGAGTGTCCTTGACAGAGTGCGAGTGTCCTTGACAGAGTGCGAGTGTCCTGGACAGAGTGCGAGTGTCCTGGACAGAGTGCGAGTGTCCTGGACAGAGTGCGAGTGTCCTGGACAGAGTGCGAGTGTCCTGGACAGAGTGCGAGTGTCCTGGACAGAGTGTCAGTGTCCTGGACAGAGTGTCAGTGTCCTGGATAGAGTGTGAATGTCCTGGACAGAGTGTGAGTATCCTGTGCCGTGTGTCAGTCCCCTGTGCAGAGTGTCAGTCCCCTATGCAGAGTGTCAGTGTCCTGTGCAGTGTTTGAGTCTCCTGTGCAGAGCGTGAGTGTCCTGTGCAGAGCGTGAGTGTCCTGTGCAGAGTGTGAGTGTCCTATGCAGAGTGTCAGTGTCATGTGGAGCGTGAGTGCCCTGTGCGGATCGTCAGTGTCCTGTGCAGAGTGTCAGTGTCCTGTGCAGGTCAGTGTCCTGTGCAGAATGTCCGTGTCCTGTGCAGAGGGTGAGTGTCCTGTGCATAGAGTAAGTATCCTGATCAGAGTGCAAGTCTCCTGTAAAGAGGATCAGTGTCCTGTGCAGAATGCGAGTGTCCTGCGTAGAGTGTCAGTGTCGTGCGCAGAGTGAGAGTGTCCTGTGCAGAGTGTGAGTGACCTGTGTAGAGTGTCAGTGTTTCAGTGTCCTGTGCAGTGTGCTGTGCAGGGTGTGAGGGCCCTGTGCAGAGTGCGAGTCTCCTGTAAAGAGGATCATTGTCCTGTGCAGAGTGTCAGTGTCCTGCGTAGAGTGTGAGTGTCCTGGACAGAGTGCGAGAATCCTGGACAGAGTATGAGTGTCCTGGGCAGAGTGTGAGTACCCTGTGCCGTGTGTCAGTGCCCTGTGCAGAGTGTCAGTGTCCTGTGCAGTGTTTGAGTCTCCTGTGCAGAGCGTCAGTGTCCTGTGCAGAGTGTCAGTGTCCTGTGCAGAGCGTAAGTGTCCTGTGCATCGAGTCAGTGTCCTGTGCAGAGTGCGAGTGTCCGGTAAAGAGTGTCATTGTCCTGTGCAGAGTGTCAGTGCCCTGTGCAGAGTGTCAGTGCCCTGTGCAGAGTGTCTGTGCCCTGTGCAGAGTGTCAGTGCCCTGTGCAGAGTGTCAGTGCCCTGTGCAGAGTGTGAGTGTCCTGTGCAGAGTGTGAGTGTCCTGTGCAGAGTGTGAGTGTCCTGTGCAGAGTGTGAGTGTCCTGTGCAGAGTGTGAGTTTCCTGTGCAGAGTGTCAGTGTCCTGTGCAGAGTGTCAGTGTCCTGTGCAGAGTGTCAATGTCCTGTGCAGTGAGTCAGTGTCCTTTGCAGAGTGTCACTGTCCTGTGCCGAGCGTCAGTGTCCTGTGCAGAGTGCGAGTGCCCTGTGCAGAGTGCGAGTGCCCTGTGCAGAGTGCGAGTGCCCTGTGCAGAGTGCGAGTGTCCGGTGCAGAGTGCGAGTGTCCGGTGCAGAGTGCGAGTGTCCGGTGCAGAGTGCGAGTGTCCGGTGCAGAGTGCGAGTGTCCGGTGCAGAGTGCGAGTGTCCGGTGCAGAGTGCGAGTGTCCGGTGCAGAGTGCGAGTGTCCGGTGCAGAGTGCGAGTGTCCTTGACAGAGTGCGAGTGTCCTTGACAGAGTGCGAGTGTCCTGGGCATAGTGCGAGTGTCCTGTGCAGGGTGTCCGTGTCCTGTGCAGAGTGTCCGTGCCCTGTGCAGAGTGTCAGTGCCCTGTGCAGAGTGTCAGTGCCCTGTGCAGAGTGTCAGTGCCCTGTGCAGAGTGTCAGTGTCCTGTGCAGAGCGTGAGTGTTCTGTGCAGTGTGTGAGTTTCCGGTGCAGAGTGTCAGTGTCCTGCGTAGACTGTCAGTGTCCTGTGCAGAGTGTCCGTGTCCTGTGCAGAGTGTCAGTGTCCTGTGCAGTGTCCTGTGCAGAGTGACAGGGCACTGTGCAGTGTGTCAGTGTCCTGTGCAGAGTGTCGGTGTACTGTGCCGAGTGTCAGTGTCCTGTGCAGAGTGCAAGTGTTCTGTGCAGAGTGTCAGTGTCCTGTGCAGAGTGTCAGTGCCCTGTGCAGAGTGTCAGTGCCCTGTGCAGAGTGTCAGTGCCCTGTGCAGAGTGTCAATGTCCTGTGCAGAGTGTGAGTGTTCTGTGCAGAGTGTGAGTTTCCTGTGCAGAGTGTCAGTGTCCTGTGCAGAGTGTCAGTGTCCTGTGCAGAGTGTCAGTGTCCTGTGCAGAGTGTCAATGTCCTGTGCAGTGAGTCAGTGTCCTTTGCAGAGTGTCACTGTCCTGTGCCGAGCGTCAGTGTCCTGTGCAGAGTGCGAGTGTCCTTGACAGAGTGCGAGTGTCCTTGACAGAGTGCGAGTGTCCTTGACAGAGTGCGAGTGTCCTTGACAGAGTGCGAGTGTCCTGGACAGAGTGCGAGTGTCCTGGACAGAGTGCGAGTGTCCTGGACAGAGTGCGAGTGTCCTGGACAGAGTGCGAGTGTCCTGGACAGAGTGCGAGTGTCCTGGACAGAGTGTCAGTGTCCTGGACAGAGTGTCAGTGTCCTGGACAGAGTGTCAGTGTCCTGGATAGAGTGTGAATGTCCTGGACAGAGTGTGAGTATCCTGTGCCGTGTGTCAGTCCCCTGTGCAGAGTGTCAGTCCCCTGTGCAGAGTGTCAGTGTCCTGTGCAGTGTTTGAGTCTCCTGTGCAGAGCGTGAGTGTCCTGTGCAGAGCGTGAGTGTCCTGTGCAGAGTGTGAGTGTCCTATGCAGAGTGTCAGTGTCATGTGGAGCGTGAGTGCCCTGTGCGGATCGTCAGTGTCCTGTGCAGAGTGTCAGTGTCCTGTGCAGGTCAGTGTCCTGTGCAGAATGTCCGTGTCCTGTGCAGAGGGTGAGTGTCCTGTGCATAGAGTAAGTATCCTGATCAGAGTGCAAGTCTCCTGTAAAGAGGATCAGTGTCCTGTGCAGAATGCGAGTGTCCTGCGTAGAGTGTCAGTGTCGTGCGCAGAGTGAGAGTGTCCTGTGCAGAGTGTGAGTGACCTGTGTAGAGTGTCAGTGTTTCAGTGTCCTGTGCAGTGTGCTGTGCAGGGTGTGAGGGCCCTGTGCAGAGTGCGAGTCTCCTGTAAAGAGGATCATTGTCCTGTGCAGAGTGTCAGTGTCCTGCGTAGAGTGTGAGTGTCCTGGACAGAGTGCGAGAATCCTGGACAGAGTATGAGTGTCCTGGGCAGAGTGTGAGTACCCTGTGCCGTGTGTCAGTGCCCTGTGCAGAGTGTCAGTGTCCTGTGCAGTGTTTGAGTCTCCTGTGCAGAGCGTCAGTGTCCTGTGCAGAGTGTCAGTGTCCTGTGCAGAGCGTAAGTGTCCTGTGCATCGAGTCAGTGTCCTGTGCAGAGTGCGAGTGTCCGGTAAAGAGTGTCATTGTCCTGTGCAGAGTTCGAGTGTCCTGTGCAGAGTGTCAGTGTCCTGTGCAGAGTGTCAGTGTCCTGCGTAGAGTGCGCGTGTCCTGTGCAGAGTGTGCGTGTCCTGTGCAGAGTGTGCGTGTCCTGTGCAGAGTGTGTGTTTCCTGTGCAGAGTGACAGGGCCCTGTGCATAGTGTCAGTGTCCTTTGCAGAGTGTCAGGACACTGTGGAGAGTGTTAGTGTCCTGTGCAGAGCGTGAGTGTCCTGTGCAGAGCGTCAGTGTCCTGTGCAGAGAGTGAGTTTACTGTGCAGAGTGACAGTGTCCTGTGCGGAGTGTCAGTGTCCTGCGCATAGTGTCAGTGTCCTGTGCAGAGTGCGAATGTCCTGTACAGAGTGTGAGTGTCTTGGGTAGAGTGTGTGTGTCCGGTGCCGAGTGTGAGAGTCCTGTGCCGAGTGTGAGAGTCCTGGTCAGAGTGCGAGTGTCCTGGACAGAGTGCGAGTGTCCTGGACAGAGTGCGAGTGTCCTGGACAGAGTGCGAGTGTCCTGGACAGAGTGCGAGTGTCCTGGACAGAGTGCGAGTGTCCTGGACAGAGTGCGAGTGTCCTGGACAGAGTGTCAGTGTCCTGGATAGAGTGTGAATGTCCTGGACAGAGTGTGAGTATCCTGTGCCGTGTGTCAGTCCCCTGTGCAGAGTGTCAGTGTCCTGTGCAGTGTTTGAGTCTCCTGTGCAGAGCGTGAGTGTCCTGTGCAGAGCGTCCGTGTCCTGTGCAGAGCGTCCGTGTCCTGTGCAGAGCGTGAGTGCCCTGTGCAGAGCGTCAGTGCCCTGTGCAGAGTGTCAGTGCCCTGTGCAGAGTGTCAGTGTCCTGTGCAGAGCGTGAGTGTTCTGTGCAGTGTGTGAGTTTCCGGTGCAGAGTGTCAGTGTCCTGCGTAGACTGTCAGTGTCCTGTGCAGAGTGTCAGTGTCCTGTGCAGTGTCCTGTGCAGAGTGACAGGGCACTGTGCAGTGTGTCAGTGCCCTGTGCAGAGTGTCGGTGTACTGTGCCGAGTGTCAGTGTCCTGTGCACAGTGCAAGTGTTCTGTGCAGAGTGTCAGTGTCCTGTGCAGAGTGTCAGTGTCCTGTGCAGAGTGGAGTGCCCTGTGCAGAGTGTCAGTGCCCTGTGCAGAGTGTCAGTGCCCTGTGCAGAGTGTCAGTGCCCTGTGCAGAGTGTCAGTGCCCTGTGCAGAGTGTCAGTGCCCTGTGCAGAGTGTCAGTGCCCTGTGCAGAGTGTCAGTGCCCTGTGCAGAGTGTCAGTGTCCTGTGCAGAGTGTGAGTGTCCTGTGCAGAGTGTGAGTGTCCTGTGCAGAGTGTGAGTGTCCTGTGCAGAGTGTGAGTGTCCTGTGCAGAGTGTGAGTTTCCTGTGCAGAGTGTCAGTGTCCTGTGCAGAGTGTCAGTGTCCTGTGCAGAGTGTCAATGTCCTGTGCAGTGAGTCAGTGTCCTTTGCCGAGTGTCACTGTCCTGTGCCGAGCGTCAGTGTCCTGTGCAGAGTGCGAGTGCCCTGTGCAGAGTGCGAGTGCCCTGTGCAGAGTGCGAGTGCCCTGTGCAGAGTGCGAGTGTCCGGTGCAGAGTGCGCGTGTCCGGTGCAGAGTGCGAGTGTCCGGTGCAGAGTGCGAGTGTCCGGTGCAGAGTGCGAGTGTCCGGTGCAGAGTGCGAGTGTCCGGTGCAGAGTGCGAGTGTCCGGTGCAGAGTGCGAGTGTCCGGTGCAGAGTGCGAGTGTCCGGTGCAGAGTGCGAGTGTCCTTGACAGAGTGCGAGTGTCCTTGACAGAGTGCGAGTGTCCTGGGCATGGTGCGAGTGTCCTGTGCAGGGTGTCCGTGTCCTGTGCAGAGTGTCCGTGCCCTGTGCAGAGTGTCCGTGCCCTGTGCAGAGTGTCAGTGCCCTGTGCAGAGTGTCAGTGCCCTGTGCAGAGTGTCAGTGTCCTGTGCAGAGCGTGAGTGTTCTGTGCAGTGTGTGAGTTTCCGGTGCAGAGTGTCAGTGTCCTGCGTAGACTGTCAGTGTCCTGTGCAGAGTGTCCGTGTCCTGTGCAGAGTGTCAGTGTCCTGTGCAGTGTCCTGTGCAGAGTGACAGGGCACTGTGCAGTGTGTCAGTGTCCTGTGCAGAGTGTCGGTGTACTGTGCCGAGTGTCAGTGTCCTGTGCAGAGTGCAAGTGTTCTGTGCAGAGTGTCAGTGTCCTGTGCAGAGTGTCAGTGCCCTGTGCAGAGTGTCAGTGCCCTGTGCAGAGTGTCAGTGCCCTGTGCAGAGTGTCAGTGCCCTGTGCAGAGTGTCAATGTCCTGTGCAGAGTGTGAGTGTTCTGTGCAGAGTGTGAGTTTCCTGTGCAGAGTGTCAGTGTCCTGTGCAGAGTGTCAGTGTCCTGTGCAGAGTGTCAGTGTCCTGTGCAGAGTGTCAATGTCCTGTGCAGTGAGTCAGTGTCCTTTGCAGATTGTCACTGTTCTGTGCCGAGCGTCAGTGTCCTGTGCAGAGTGCGAGTGTCCTTGACAGAGTGCGAGTGTCCTTGACAGAGTGCGAGTGTCCTGGACAGAGTGCGAGTGTCCTGGACAGAGTGCGAGTGTCCTGGACAGAGTGCGAGTGTCCTGGACAGAGTGCGAGTGTCCTGGACAGAGTGCGAGTGTCCTGGACAGAGTGTCAGTGTCCTGGACAGAGTGTCAGTGTCCTGGATAGAGTGTGAATGTCCTGGACAGAGTGTGAGTATCCAGTGCCGTGTGTCAGTCCCCTGTGCAGAGTGTCAGTCCCCTGTGCAGAGTGTCAGTGTCCTGTGCAGTGTTTGAGTCTCCTGTGCAGAGCGTGAGTGTCCTGTGCAGAGTGTGAGTGTCCTGTGCAGAGTGTGAGTGTCCTATGCAGAGTGTCAGTGTCATGTGGAGCGTGAGTGCCCTGTGCGGATCGTCAGTGTCCTGTGCAGAGTGTCAGTGTCCTGTGCAGGTCAGTGTCCTGTGCAGAATGTCCGTGTCCTGTGCAGAGGGTGAGTGTCCTGTGCATAGAGTAAGTATCCTGATCAGAGTGCAAGTCTCCTGTAAAGAGGATCAGTGTCCTGTGCAGAATGCGAGTGTCCTGCGTAGAGTGTCAGTGTCGTGCGCAGAGTGAGAGTGTCCTGTGCAGAGTGTGAGTGACCTGTGTAGAGTGTCAGTGTCCTATGCAGTGTTTCAGTGTCCTGTGCAGTGTGCTGTGCAGGGTGTGAGTGCCCTGTGCAGAGTGCGAGTCTCCTGTAAAGAGGATCATTGTCCTGTGCAGAGTGTCAGTGTCCTGCGTAGAGTGTGAGTGTCCTGGACAGAGTGTGAGTGTCCTGGGCAGAGTGTGAGTGTCCTGGGCAGAGTGTGAGTACCCTGTGCCGTGTGTCAGTGCCCTGTGCAGAGTGTCAGTGTCCTGTGCAGTGTTTGAGTCTCCTGTGCAGAGCGTCAGTGTCCTGTGCAGAGTGTCAGTGTCCTGTGCAGAGCGTAAGTGTCCTGTGCATCGAGTCAGTGTCCTGTGCAGAGTGCGAGTGTCCGGTAAAGAGTGTCATTGTCCTGTGCAGAGTTCGAGTGTCCTGTGCAGAGTGTCAGTGTCCTGTGCAGAGTGTCAGTGTCCTGCGTAGAGTGCGCGTGTCCTGTGCAGAGTGTGCGTGTCCTGTGCAGAGTGTGCGTGTCCTGTGCAGAGTGTGTGTTTCCTGTGCAGAGTGACAGGGCCCTGTGCATAGTGTCAGTGTCCTTTGCAGAGTGTCAGGACACTGTGGAGAGTGTTAGTGTCCTGTGCAGAGCGTGAGTGTCCTGTGCAGAGCGTCAGTGTCCTGTGCAGAGAGTGAGTTTACTGTGCAGAGTGACAGTGTCCTGTGCGGAGTGTCAGTGTCCTGCGCATAGTGTCAGTGTCCTGTGCAGAGTGCGAATGTCCTGTACAGAGTGTGAGTGTCTTGGGTAGAGTGTGTGTGTCCGGTGCCGAGTGTGAGAGTCCTGTGCCGAGTGTGAGAGTCCTGGTCAGAGTGCGAGTGTCCTGGTCAGAGTGCGAGTGTCCTGGACAGAGTGCGAGTGTCCTGGACAGAGTGCGAGTGTCCTGGACAGAGTGCGAGTGTCCTGGACAGAGTGCGAGTGTCCTGGACAGAGTGCGAGTGTCCTGGACAGAGTGCGAGTGTCCTGGACAGAGTGTCAGTCCCCTGTGCAGAGTGTCAGTGTCCTGTGCAGTGTTTGAGTCTCCTGTGCAGAGCGTGAGTGTCCTGTGCAGAGCGTCCGTGTCCTGTGCAGAGCGTCCGTGTCCTGTGCAGAGCGTGAGTGCCCTGTGCAGAGCGTCAGTGCCCTGTGCAGAGTGTCAGTGCCCTGTGCAGAGTGTCAGTGTCCTGTGCAGAGCGTGAGTGTTCTGTGCAGTGTGTGAGTTTCCGGTGCAGAGTGTCAGTGTCCTGCGTAGACTGTCAGTGTCCTGTGCAGAGTGTCAGTGTCCTGTGCAGTGTCCTGTGCAGAGTGACAGGGCACTGTGCAGTGTGTCAGTGCCCTGTGCAGAGTGTCGGTGTACTGTGCCGAGTGTCAGTGTCCTGTGCACAGTGCCAGTGTTCTTTGCAGAGTGTCAGTGTCCTGTGCAGAGTGGAGTGCCCTGTGCAGAGTGTCAGTGCCCTGTGCAGAGTGTCAGTGCCCTGTGCAGAGTGTCAGTGCCCTGTGCAGAGTGTCAGTGCCCTGTGCAGAGTGTCAGTGCCCTGTGCAGAGTGTCAGTGCCCTGTGCAGAGTGTCAGTGCCCTGTGCAGAGTGTCAGTGCCCTGTGCAGAGTGTCAGTGCCCTGTGCAGAGTGTCAGTGCCCTGTGCAGAGTGTGAGTGTCCTGAGCAGAGTGTGAGTGTCCTGTGCAGAGTGTGAGTGTCCTGTGCAGAGTGTGAGTGTCCTGTGCAGAGTGTGAGTTTCCTGTGCAGAGTGTCAGTGTCCTGTGCAGAGTGTCAGTGTCCCGTGCAGAGTGTCAATGTCCTGTGCAGTGAGTCAGTGTCCTTTGCAGAGTGTCACTGTCCTGTGCCGAGCGTCAGTGTCCTGTGCAGAGTGCGAGTGCCCTGTGCAGAGTGCGAGTGCCCTGTGCAGAGTGCGAGTGCCCTGTGCAGAGTGCGAGTGTCCGGTGCAGAGTGCGAGTGTCCGGTGCAGAGTGCGAGTGTCCGGTGCAGAGTGCGAGTGTCCGGTGCAGAGTGCGAGTGTCCGGTGCAGAGTGCGAGTGTCCGGTGCAGAGTGCGAGTGTCCTTGACAGAGTGCGAGTGTCCTTGACAGAGTGCGAGTGTCCTGGACAGAGTGCGAGTGTCCTGGGCATAGTGCGAGTGTCCTGTGCAGGGTGTCCGTGTCCTGTGCAGAGTGTCCGTACCCTGTGCAGAGTGTCCGTGCCCTGTGCAGAGTATCAGTGCCCTGTGCAGAGTGTCAGTGCCCTGTGCAGAGTGTCAGTGTCCTGTGCAGAGCGTGAGTGTTCTGTGCAGTGTGTGAGTTTCCGGTGCAGAGTGTCAATGTCCTGCGTAGACTGTCAGTGTCCTGTGCAGAGTGTCCGTGTCCTGTGCAGAGTGTCAGTGTCCTGTGCAGTGTCCTGTGCAGAGTGACAGGGCACTGTGCAGTGTGTCAGTGTCCTGTGCAGAGTATCGGTGTACTGTGCCGAGTGTCAGTGTCCTGTGCAGAGTGCAAGTGTTCTGTGCAGAGTGTCAGTGTCCTGTGCAGAGTGTCAGTGCCCTGTGCAGAGTGTCAGTGCCCTGTGCAGAGTGTCAGTGCCCTGTGCAGAGTGTCAATGTCCTGTGCAGAGTGTGAGTGTTCTGTGCAGAGTGTGAGTTTCCTGTGCAGAGTGTCAGTGTCCTGTGCAGAGTGTCAGTGTCCTGTGCAGAGTGTCAGTGTCCTGTGCAGAGTGTCAATGTCCTGTGCAGTGAGTCAGTGTCCTTTGCAGAGTGTCACTGTCCTGTGCCGAGCGTCAGTGTCCTGTGCAGATTGCGAGTGTCCTTGACAGAGTGCGAGTGTCCTTGACAGAGTGCGAGTGTCCTTGACAGAGTGCGAGTGTCCTGGACAGAGTGCGAGTGTCCTGGACAGAGTGCGAGTGTCCTGGACAGAGTGCGAGTGTCCTGGACAGAGTGCGAGTGTCCTGGACAGAGTGCGAGTGTCCTGGACAGAGTGCGAGTGTCCTGGACAGAGTGCGAGTGTCCTGGACAGAGTGTCAGTGTCCTGGACAGAGTGTCAGTGTCCTGGACAGAGTGTCAGTGTCCTGGATAGAGAGTGAATGTCCTGGACAGAGTGTGAGTATCCTGTGCCGTGTGTCAGTCCCCTGTGCAGAGTGTCAGTCCCCTGTGCAGAGTGTCAGTGTCCTGTGCAGTGTTTGAGTCTCCTGTGCAGAGCGTGAGTGTCCTGTGCAGAGCGTGAGTGTCCTGTGCAGAGTGTGAGTGTCCTGTGCAGAGTGTGAGTTTCCTGTGCAGAGTGTCAATGTCCTGTGCAGTGAGTCAGTGTCCTTTGCAGAGTGTCACTGTCCTGTGCCGAGCGTCAGTGTCCTGTGCAGAGTGTCAGTGTCCTGTGCAGTGTCCTGTGCAGAGTGACAGGGCACTGTGCAGTGTGTCAGTGTCCTGTGCAGAGTGTCGGTGTACTGTGCCGAGTGTCAGTGTCCTGTGCAGAGTGTCAGTGTCCTGTGCAGAGCGTAAGTGTCCTGTGCATCGAGTCAGTGTCCTGTGCAGAGTGCGAGTGTCCGGTAAAGAGAGTCAGTGTCCTGTGCAGAGTTCGAGTGTCCTGTGCAGAGTGTCAGTGTCCTGTGCAGAGTGTCAGTGTCCTGCGTAGAGTGCGCGTGTCCTGTGCAGAGTGTCCGTGTCCTGTGCAGAGTGTCCGTGCCCTGTGCAGAGTGTCCGTGCCCTGTGCAGAGTGTCAGTGCCCTGTGCAGAGTGTCAGTGCCCTGTGCAGAGTGTCAGTGTCCTGTGCAGAGCGTGAGTGTTCTGTGCAGTGTGTGAGTTTCCGGTGCAGAGTGTCAGTGTCCTGCGTAGACTGTCAGTGTCCTGTGCAGAGTGTCCGTGTCCTGTGCAGAGTGTCAGTGTCCTGTGCAGTGTCCTGTGCAGAGTGACAGGGCACTGTGCAGTGTGTCAGTGTCCTGTGCAGAGTATCGGTGTACTGTGCCGAGTGTCAGTGTCCTGTGCAGAGTGCAAGTGTTCTGTGCAGAGTGTCAGTGTCCTGTGCAGAGTGTCAGTGCCCTGTGCAGAGTGTCAGTGCCCTGTGCAGAGTGTCAGTGCCCTGTGCAGAGTGTCAATGTCCTGTGCAGAGTGTGAGTGTTCTGTGCAGAGTGTGAGTTTCCTGTGCAGAGTGTCAGTGTCCTGTGCAGAGTGTCAGTGTCCTGTGCAGAGTGTCAGTGTCCTGTGCAGAGTGTCAATGTCCTGTGCAGTGAGTCAGTGTCCTTTGCAGAGTGTCACTGTCCTGTGCCGAGCGTCAGTGTCCTGTGCAGAGTGCGAGTGTCCTTGACAGAGTGCGAGTGTCCTTGACAGAGTGCGAGTGTCCTTGACAGAGTGCGAGTGTCCTGGACAGAGTGCGAGTGTCCTGGACAGAGTGCGAGTGTCCTGGACAGAGTGCGAGTGTCCTGGACAGAGTGCGAGTGTCCTGGACAGAGTGCGAGTGTCCTGGACAGAGTGTCAGTGTCCTGGACAGAGTGTCAGTGTCCTGGATAGAGAGTGAATGTCCTGGACAGAGTGTGAGTATCCTGTGCCGTGTGTCAGTCCCCTGTGCAGAGTGTCAGTCCCCTGTGCAGAGTGTCAGTGTCCTGTGCAGTGTTTGAGTCTCCTGTGCAGAGCGTGAGTGTCCTGTGCAGAGTGTGAGTGTCCTGTGCAGAGTGTGAGTGTCCTGTGCAGAGTGTGAGTTTCCTGTGCAGAGTGTCAGTGTCCTGTGCAGAGTGTCAGTGTCCTGTGCAGAGTGTCAATGTCCTGTGCAGTGAGTCAGTGTCCTTTGCAGAGTGTCACTGTCCTGTGCCGAGCGTCAGTGTCCTGTGCAGAGTGTCAGTGTCCTGTGCAGTGTCCTGTGCAGAGTGACAGGGCACTGTGCAGTGTGTCAGTGTCCTGTGCAGAGTGTCGGTGAACTGTGCCGAGTGTCAGTGTCCTGTGCAGAGTGTCAGTGTCCTGTGCAGAGCGTAAGTGTCCTGTGCATCGAGTCAGTGTCCTGTGCAGAGTGCGAGTGTCCGGTAAAGAGAGTCAGTGTCCTGTGCAGAGTTCGAGTGTCCTGTGCAGAGTGTCAGTGTCCTGTGCAGAGTGTCAGTGTCCTGCGTAGAGTGCGCGTGTCCTGTGCAGAGTGTGCGTGTCCTGTGCAGAGTGTGCGTGTCCTGTGCAGAGTGTGTGTTTCCTGTGCAGAGTGACAGGGCCCTGTGCATAGTGTCAGTGTCCTTTGCAGAGTGTCAGGACACTGTGGAGAGTGTTAGTGTCCTGTGCAGAGCGTGAGTGTCCTGTGCAGAGCGTCAGTGTCCTGTGCAGAGTGTGAGTTTACTGTGCAGAGTGACAGTGTCCTGTGCGGAGTGTCAGTGTCCTGCGCATAGTGTCAGTGTCCTGTGCAGAGTGCGAATGTCCTGTACAGAGTGTGAGTGTCTTGGGTAGAGTGTGTGTGTCCGGTGCCGAGTGTGAGAGTCCTGTGCCGAGTGTGAGAGTCCTGGTCAGAGTGCGAGTGTCCTGGACAGAGTGCGAGTGTCCTGGACAGAGTGCGAGTGTCCTGGACAGAGTGCGAGTGTCCTGGACAGAGTGCGAATGTCCTGGACAGAGTGCGAGTGTCCTGGACAGAGTGCGAGTGTCCTGGACAGAGTGCGAGTGTCCTGGACAGAGCGTGAGTGCCCTGTGCAGAGCGTCAGTGCCCTGTGCAGAGTGTCAGTGCCCTGTGCAGAGTGTCAGTGTCCTGTGCAGAGCGTGAGTGTTCTGTGCAGTGTGTGAGTTTCCGGTGCAGAGTGTCAGTGTCCTGCGTAGACTGTCAGTGTCCTGTGCAGAGTGTCAGTGTCCTGTGCAGTGTCCTGTGCAGAGTGACAGGGCACTGTGCAGTGTGTCAGTGCCCTGTGCAGAGTGTCGGTGTACTGTGCCGAGTGTCAGTGTCCTGTGCACAGTGCAAGTGTTCTGTGCAGAGTGTCAGTGTCCTGTGCAGAGTGGAGTGCCCTGTGCAGAGTGTCAGTGCCCTGTGCAGAGTGTCAGTGCCCTGTGCAGAGTGTCAGTGCCCTGTGCAGAGTGTCAGTGCCCTGTGCAGAGTGTCAGTGCCCTGTGCAGAGTGTCAGTGCCCTGTGCAGAGTGTCAGTGCCCTGTGCAGAGTGTCAGTGCCCTGTGCAGAGTGTCAGTGCCCTGTGCAGAGTGTCAGTGTCCTGTGCAGAGTGTGAGTGTCCTGTGCAGAGTGTGAGTGTCCTGTGCAGAGTGTGAGTGTCCTGTGCAGAGTGTGAGTGTCCTGTGCAGAGTGTGAGTTTGCTGTGCAGAGTGTCAGTGTCCTGTGCAGAGTGTCAGTGTCCTGTGCAGAGTGTCAATGTCCTGTGCAGTGAGTCAGTGTCCTTTGCCGAGTGTCACTGTCCTGTGCCGAGCGTCAGTGTCCTGTGCAGAGTGCGAGTGCCCTGTGCAGAGTGCGAGTGCCCTGTGCAGAGTGCGAGTGCCCTGTGCAGAGTGCGAGTGCCCTGTGCAGAGTGCGAGTGTCCGGTGCAGAGTGCGAGTGTCCGGTGCAGAGTGCGAGTGTCCGGTGCAGAGTGCGAGTGTCCGGTGCAGAGTGCGAGTGTCCGGTGCAGAGTGCGAGTGTCCGGTGCAGAGTGCGAGTGTCCGGTGCAGAGTGCGAGTGTCCTTGACAGAGTGCGAGTGTCCTTGACAGAGTGCGAGTGTCCTGGGCATAGTGCAAGTGTCCTGTGCAGGGTGTCCGTGTCCTGTGCAGAGTGTCCGTGCCCTGTGCAGAGTGTCCGTGCCCTGTGCAGAGTGTCAGTGCCCTGTGCAGAGTGTCAGTGCCCTGTGCAGAGTGTCAGTGCCCTGTGCAGAGTGTCAGTGTCCTGTGCAGAGCGTGAGTGTTCTGTGCAGTGTGTGAGTTTCCGGTGCAGAGTGTCAGTGTCCTGCGTAGACTGTCAGTGTCCTGTGCAGAGTGTCCGTGTCCTGTGCAGAGTGTCAGTGTCCTGTGCAGTGTCCTGTGCAGAGTGACAGGGCACTGTGCAGTGTGTCAGTGTCCTGTGCAGAGTGTCGGTGTACTGTGCCGAGTGTCAGTGTCCTGTGCAGAGTGCAAGTGTTCTGTGCAGAGTGTCAGTGTCCTGTGCAGAGTGTCAGTGCCCTGTGCAGAGTGTCAGTGCCCTGTGCAGAGTGTCAGTGCCCTGTGCAGAGTGTCAGTGCCCTGTGCAGAGTGTCAATGTCCTGTGCAGAGTGTGAGTGTTCTGTGCAGAGTGTGAGTTTCCTGTGCAGAGTGTCAGTGTCCTGTGCAGAGTGTCAGTGTCCTGTGCAGAGTGTCAGTGTCCTGTGCAGAGTGTCAATGTCCTGTGCAGTGAGTCAGTGTCCTTTGCAGATTGTCACTGTCCTGTGCCGAGCGTCAGTGTCCTGTGCAGAGTGCGAGTGTCCTGGACAGAGTGCGAGTGTCCTTGACAGAGTGCGAGTGTCCTGGACAGAGTGCGAGTGTCCTGGACAGAGTGCGAGTGTCCTGGACAGAGTGTCAGTGTCCTGGACAGAGTGTCAGTGTCCTGGATAGAGTGTGAATGTCCTGGACAGAGTGTGAGTATCCTGTGCCGTGTGTCAGTCCCCTGTGCAGAGTGTCAGTCCCCTGTGCAGAGTGTCAGTGTCCTGTGCAGTGTTTGAGTCTCCTGTGCAGAGCGTGAGTGTCCTGTGCAGAGCGTCCGTGTCCTGTGCAGAGCGTCCGTGTCCTGTGCAGAGCGTCAGTGCCCTGTGCAGAGCGTCAGTGCCCTGTGCAGAGCGTCAGTGCCCTGTGCAGAGTGTCAGTGTCCTGTGCAGAGCATGAGTGTTCTGTGCAGTGTGTGAGTTTCCGGTGCAGAGTGTCAGTGTCCTGCGTAGACTGTCAGTGTCCTGTGCAGAGTGTCAGTGTCCTGTGCAGTGTCCTGTGCAGAGTGACAGGGCACTGTGCAGTGTGTCAGTGCCCTGTGCAGAGTGTCGGTGTACTGTGCCGAGTGTCAGTGTCCTGTGCACAGTGCAAGTGTTCTGTGCAGAGTGTCAGTGTCCTGTGCAGAGTGGAGTGCCCTGTGCAGAGTGTCAGTGCCCTGTGCAGAGTGTCAGTGCCCTGTGCAGAGTGTCAGTGCCCTGTGCAGAGTGTCAGTGCCCTGTGCAGAGTGTCAGTGCCCTGTGCAGAGTGTCAGTGCCCTGTGCAGAGTGTCAGTGCCCTGTGCAGAGAGTCAGTGTCCTGTCCAGAGTGTGAGTGTCCTGTGCAGAGTGTGAGTGTCCTGTGCAGAGTGTGAGTGTCCTGTGCAGAGTGTGAGTGTCCTGTGCAGAGTGTGAGTGTCCTGTGCAGAGTGTGAGTTTCCTGTGCAGAGTGTCAGTGTCCTTTGCAGAGTGTCAGTGTCCTGTGCAGAGTGTCAATGTCCTGTGCAGTGAGTCAGTGTCCTTTGCAGAGTGTCACTGTCCTGTGCCGAGCGTCAGTGTCCTGTGCAGAGTGCGAGTGTTCTGTGCAGAGTGCGAGTGCCCTGTGCAGAGTGCGAGTGCCCTGTGCAGAGTGCGAGTGTCCGGTGCAGAGTGCGAGTGTCCGGTGCAGAGTGCGAGTGTCCGGTGCAGAGTGCGAGTGTCCGGTGCAGAGTGCGAGTGTCCGGTGCAGAGTGCGAGTGTCCGGTGCAGAGTGCGAGTGTCCGGTGCAGAGTGCGAGTGTCCGGTGCAGAGTGCGAGTGTCCGGTGCAGAGTGCGAGTGTCCTTGACAGAGTGCGAGTGTCCTTGACAGAGTGCGAGTGTCCTGGACATAGTGCGAGTGTCCTGTGCAGGGTGTCCGTGTCCTGTGCAGAGTGTCCGTGTCCTGTGCAGAGTGTCCGTGTCCTGTGCAGAGTGTCAGTGCCCTGTGCAGAGTGTCAGTGCCTTGTGCAGAGTGTCAGTGCCCTGTGCAGAGTGTCAGTGTCCTGTGCAGAGCGTGAGTGTTCTGTGCAGTGTGTGAGTTTCCGGTGCAGAGTGTCAGTGTCCTGCGTAGACTGTCAGTGTCCTGCGCAGAGTGTCCGTGTCCTGTGCAGAGTGTCAGTGTCCTGTGCAGTGTCCTGTGCAGAGTGACAGGGCACTGTGCAGTGTGTCAGTGTCCTGTGCAGAGTGTCGGTGTACTGTGCCGAGTGTCAGTGCCCTGTGCAGAGTGTCAGTGCCCTGTGCAGAGTGTCAATGTCCTGTGCAGAGTGTGAGTGTTCTGTGCAGAGTGTGAGTTTCCTGTGCAGAGTGTCAGTGTCCTGTGCAGAGTGTCAGTGTCCTGTGCAGAGTGTCAGTGTCCTGTGCAGAGTGTCAGTGTCCTGTGCAGAGTGTCAATGTCCTGTGCAGTGAGTCAATGTCCTTTGCAGAGTGTCACTGTCCTGTGCCGAGCGTCAGTGTCCTGTGCAGAGTGCGAGTGTCCTTGACAGAGTGCGAGTGTCCTTGACAGAGTGCGAGTGTCCTTGACAGAGTGCGAGTGTCCTTGACAGAGTGCGAGTGTCCTGGACAGAGTGCGAGTGTCCTGGACAGAGTGCGAGTGTCCTGGACAGAGTGCGAGTGTCCTGGACAGAGTGCGAGTGTCCTGGACAGAGTGCGAGTGTCCTGGACAGAGTGCGAGTGTCCTGGACAGAGTGCGAGTGTCCTGGACAGAGTGTCAGTGTCCTGGACAGAGTGTCAGTGTCCTGGATAGAGAGTGAATGTCCTGGACAGAGTGTGAGTATCCTGTGCCGTGCGTCAGTCCCCTGTGCAGAGTGTCAGTCCCCTGTGCAGAGTGTCAGTGTCCTGTGCAGAGTGTGAGTGTCCTGTGCAGAGTGTGAGTGTCCTGTGCAGAGCGTGAGTGTCCTGTGCAGAGCGTGAGTGTCCTGTGCAGAGTGTGAGTGTCCTGTGCAGAGTGTGAGTTTCCTGTGCAGAGTGTCAGTGTCCTGTGCAGAGTGTCAGTGTCCTGTGCAGAGTGTCAATGTCCTGTGCAGTGAGTCAGTGTCCTTTGCAGAGTGTCACTGTCCTGTGCCGAGCGTCAGTGTCCTGTGCAGAGTGCGAGTGTTCTGTGCAGAGGGCGAGTGCCCTGTGCAGAGTGCGAGTGCCCTGTGCAGAGTGCGAGTGCCCTGTGCAGAGTGCGAGTGCCCGGTGCAGAGTGCGAGTGTCCGGTGCAGAGTGCGAGTGTCCGGTGCAGAGTGCGAGTGTCCGGTGCAGAGTGCGACTGTCCGGTGCAGAGTGCGAGTGTCCTTGACAGAGTGCGAGTGTCCTTGACAGAGTGCGAGTGTCCTTGACAGAGTGCGAGTGTCCTGGACAGAGTGCGAGTGTCCTGGGCATAGTGCGAGTGTCCTGTGCAGGGTGTCCGTGTCCTGTGCAGAGTGTCCGTGTCCTGTGCAGAGTGTCCGTGTCCTGTGCAGAGTGTCCTTGTCCTGTGCAGAGTGTCCGTGTCCTGCGCAGAGTGTCAGTGCCCTGTGCAGAGTGTCAGTGCCCTGTGCAGAGTGTCAGTGCCCTGTGCAGAGTGTCAGTGTCCTGTGCAGAGCGTGAGTGTTCTGTGCAGTGTGTGAGTTTCCGGTGCAGGGTGTCAGTGTCCTGCGTAGACTGTCAGTGTCCTGTGCAGAGTGTCCGTGTCCTGTGCAGAGTGTCAGTGTCCTGTGCAGTGTCCTGTGCAGAGTGACAGGGCACTGTGCAGTGTGTCAGTGTCCTGTGCAGAGTGTCGGTGTACTGTGCCGAGTGTCAGTGTCCTGTGCAGAGCGTAAGTGTCCTGTGCATCGAGTCAGTGTCCTGTGCAGAGTGCGAGTGTCCGGTAAAGAGAGTCAGTGTCCTGTGCAGAGTTCGAGTGTCCTGTGCAGAGTGTCAGTGTCCTGTGCAGAGTGTCAGTGTCCTGCGTAGAGTGCGCGTGTCCTGTGCAGAGTGTGCGTGTCCTGTGCAGAGTGTGCGTGTCCTGTGCAGAGTGTGTGTTTCCTGTGCAGAGTGACAGGGCCCTGTGCATAGTGTCAGTGTCCTTTGCAGAGTGTCAGGACACTGTGGAGAGTGTTAGTGTCCTGTGCAGAGCGTGAGTGTCCTGTGCAGAGCGTCAGTGTCCTGTGCAGAGTGTGAGTTTACTGTGCAGAGTGACAGTGTCCTGTGCGGAGTGTCAGTGTCCTGCGCATAGTGTCAGTGTCCTGTGCAGAGTGCGAATGTCCTATACAGAGTGTGAGTGTCTTGGGTAGAGTGTGTGTGTCCGGTGCCGAGTGTGAGAGTCCTGTGCCGAGTGTGAGAGTCCTGGTCAGAGTGCGAGTGTCCTGGACAGAGTGCGAGTGTCCTGGACAGAGTGCGAGTGTCCTGGACAGAGTGCGAGTGTCCTGGACAGAGTGCGAGTGTCCTGGACAGAGTGCGAGTGTCCTGGACAGAGTGCGAGTGTCCTGGACAGAGTGTCAGTGTCCTGGACAGAGTGTCAGTGTCCTGGATAGAGTGTGAATGTCCTGGACAGAGTGTGAGTATCCTGTGCCGTGTGTCAGTCCGCTGTGCAGAGTGTCAGTCCCCTGTGTAGAGTGCCAGTGTCCTGTGCAGAGTGTCAGTGCCCTGTGCAGAGTGTGAGTGTTCTGTGCAGTGTGAGTTTCCGGTGCAGAGTGACAGTGTCCTGTGCAGAGTGTGAGTGTCGTGTGCAGAGTGTCAATGTCCTGCGTGTCAGTGTCCTGTGCAGAGTGTGCGTGTCCTGTGCAGAGTGTGTGTTTCCTGTGCAGAGTGACAGGGCCCTGTGCATAGTGTCAGTGTCCTGTGCAGAGCGTCAGTGTCCTGTGCAGAGTGTGAGTTTACTGTGCAGAGTGACAGTGTCCTGTGCGGAGTGTCAGTGTCCTGTGCAGAGTGTCAGTGTCCTGTGCAGAGTGTCAGTGTCCTGTGCAGAGTGTCAATGTCCTGTGCAGTGAGTCAGTGTCCTTTGCAGAGTGTCACTGTCCTGTGCCGAGCGTCAGTGTCCTGTGCAGAGTGCGAGTGTTCTGTGCAGAGGGCGAGTGCCCTGTGCAGAGTGCGAGTGCCCTGTGCAGAGTGCGAGTGCCCTGTGCAGAGTGCGAGTGCCCGGTGCAGAGTGCGAGTGTCCGGTGCAGAGTGCGAGTGTCCGGTGCAGAGTGCGAGTGTCCGGTGCAGAGTGCGAGTGTCCGGTGCAGAGTGCGAGTGTCCGGTGCAGAGTGCGAGTGTCCGGTGCAGAGTGCGACTGTCCGGTGCAGAGTGCGAGTGTCCTTGACAGAGTGCGAGTGTCCTTGACAGAGTGCGAGTGTCCTTGACAGAGTGCGAGTGTCCTGGACAGAGTGCGAGTGTCCTGGGCATAGTGCGAGTGTCCTGTGCAGGGTGTCCGTGTCCTGTGCAGAGTGTCCGTGTCCTGTGCAGAGTGTCCGTGTCCTGTGCAGAGTGTCCTTGTCCTGTGCAGAGTGTCCGTGTCCTGCGCAGAGTGTCAGTGCCCTGTGCAGAGTGTCAGTGCCCTGTGCAGAGTGTCAGTGCCCTGTGCAGAGTGTCAGTGTCCTGTGCAGAGCGTGAGTGTTCTGTGCAGTGTGTGAGTTTCCGGTGCAGGGTGTCAGTGTCCTGCGTAGACTGTCAGTGTCCTGTGCAGAGTGTCCGTGTCCTGTGCAGAGTGTCAGTGTCCTGTGCAGTGTCCTGTGCAGAGTGACAGGGCACTGTGCAGTGTGTCAGTGTCCTGTGCAGAGTGTCGGTGTACTGTGCCGAGTGTCAGTGTCCTGTGCAGAGCGTAAGTGTCCTGTGCATCGAGTCAGTGTCCTGTGCAGAGTGCGAGTGTCCGGTAAAGAGAGTCAGTGTCCTGTGCAGAGTTCGAGTGTCCTGTGCAGAGTGTCAGTGTCCTGTGCAGAGTGTCAGTGTCCTGCGTAGAGTGC
Source organism: Scyliorhinus torazame (assembly GCF_047496885.1). Taxonomy (NCBI): domain Eukaryota; kingdom Metazoa; phylum Chordata; class Chondrichthyes; order Carcharhiniformes; family Scyliorhinidae; genus Scyliorhinus; species Scyliorhinus torazame. The sequence continues at coordinate 185,153,753 of NC_092708.1, read as the reverse complement.
GCGTGTCCTGTGCAGAGTGTGCGTGTCCTGTGCAGAGTGTGCGTGTCCTGTGCAGAGTGTGTGTTTCCTGTGCAGAGTGACAGGGCCCTGTGCATAGTGTCAGTGTCCTTTGCAGAGTGTCAGGACACTGTGGAGAGTGTTAGTGTCCTGTGCAGAGCGTGAGTGTCCTGTGCAGAGCGTCAGTGTCCTGTGCAGAGTGTGAGTTTACTGTGCAGAGTGACAGTGTCCTGTGCGGAGTGTCAGTGTCCTGCGCATAGTGTCAGTGTCCTGTGCAGAGTGCGAATGTCCTATACAGAGTGTGAGTGTCTTGGGTAGAGTGTGTGTGTCCGGTGCCGAGTGTGAGAGTCCTGTGCCGAGTGTGAGAGTCCTGGTCAGAGTGCGAGTGTCCTGGACAGAGTGCGAGTGTCCTGGACAGAGTGCGAGTGTCCTGGACAGAGTGCGAGTGTCCTGGACAGAGTGCGAGTGTCCTGGACAGAGTGCGAGTGTCCTGGACAGAGTGCGAGTGTCCTGGACAGAGTGTCAGTGTCCTGGACAGAGTGTCAGTGTCCTGGATAGAGTGTGAATGTCCTGGACAGAGTGTGAGTATCCTGTGCCGTGTGTCAGTCCGCTGTGCAGAGTGTCAGTCCCCTGTGTAGAGTGCCAGTGTCCTGTGCAGAGTGTCAGTGCCCTGTGCAGAGTGTGAGTGTTCTGTGCAGTGTGAGTTTCCGGTGCAGAGTGACAGTGTCCTGTGCAGAGTGTGAGTGTCGTGTGCAGAGTGTCAATGTCCTGCGTGTCAGTGTCCTGTGCAGAGTGTGCGTGTCCTGTGCAGAGTGTGTGTTTCCTGTGCAGAGTGACAGGGCCCTGTGCATAGTGTCAGTGTCCTTTGCAGAGTGTCAGGACACTGTGGAGAGTGTTAGTGTCCTGTGCAGAGCGTGAGTGTCCTGTGCAGAGCGTCAGTGTCCTGTGCAGAGTGTGAGTTTACTGTGCAGAGTGACAGTGTCCTGTGCGGAGTGTCAGTGTCCTGCGCATAGTGTCAGTATCCTGTGCAGAGTGTGAGAATCCTGTGCAGAGTGCGAATGTCCTGGACAGAGTGTGAGTGTCTTGGGTAGAGTGTGTGTGTCCGGTGCCGAGTGTGAGAGTCCTGTGCCGAGTGTGAGAGTCCTGGTCAGAGTGCGAGTGTCCTGGACAGAGTGCGAGTGTCCTGGACAGAGTGCGAGTGTCCTGGACAGAGTGCGAGTGTCCTGGACAGAGTGCGAGTGTCCTGGACAGAGTGCGAGTGTCCTGGACAGAGTGCGAGTGTCCTGGACAGAGTGCGAGTGTCCTGGACAGAGTGCGAGTGTCCTGGACAGAGTGCGAGTGTCCTGGACAGAGTGCGAGTGTCCTGGACAGAGTGCGAGTGTCCTGGACAGAGTGCGAGTGTCCTAGACAGAGTGCGAGTGTCCTGGACAGAGTGTCAGTGTCCTGGATAGAGTGTGAATGTCCTGGACAGAGTGTGAGTATCCTGTGCCGTGTGTCAGTCCCCTGTGCAGTGTTTGAGTCTCCTGTGCAGAGTGTCCGTATCCTGTGCAGAGTGTCCGTGTCCTGTGCAGAGTGTCCGTGTCCTGTGCAGAGCGTGAGTGTCCTGTGCAGAGCGTGAGTGTTCTGTGCAGTGTGTGAGTTTCCGGTGCAGAGTGTCAGTGTCCTGCGTAGACTGTCAGTGTCCTGCGTAGAGTGTCCGTGTCCTGTGCAGAATGTGAGTGTTCTGTGCAGAGTGTGTGTTTCCTGTGCAGAGTGACAGGGCCCTGTGCAGAGTGTCATTGTCCTGTGCAGTGTCCTGTGCAGAGTGACAGGGCACTGTGCAGTGTGTCAGTGTTCTGTGCAGAGTGCCAGTGTACTGTGCCGAGTGTCAGTGTCCTGTGCAGAGTGCAAGTGTTCTGTGCAGAGTGTCAGTGTCCTGTGCAGAGTGGAGTGCCCTGTGCAGAGTCTCAGTGTCCTGTGCAGAGTGTGAGTGTTCTGTGCAGAGTGTGAGTTTCCTGTGCAGAGTGTCAGTGTCCTGTGCAGTGTCCTGTGCAGAGTGTCAGTGTCCTGTGCAGAGTGTCAGTGTCCTGTGCAGAGTGTCAGTGTCCTGTGCAGAGTGTCAATGTCCTGTGCAGTGTGTCAGTGTCCTTTGCAGAGTGTCACTGTCCTGTGCCGAGTGTCAGTGTCCTGTGCAGAGTGCGAGTGTTCTGTGCAGAGTGCGAGTGTCCGGTGCAGAGTGTGAGTGTCCTCGTCAGAGTGCGAGTGTCCTGGACAGAGTGCGAGTGTCCTGGACAGAGTGCGAGTGTCCTGGACAGAGTGCCAGTGTCCTGGACAGAGTGCGAGTGTCCTGGACAGAGTGCGAGTGTCCTGGACAGAGTGCGAGTGTCCTGGACAGAGTGCGAGTGTCCTGGACAGAGTGCGAGTGTCCTGGACAGAGTGCGAGTGTCCTGGACAGAGTGCGAGTGTCCTGGACAGAGTGCGAGTGTCCTGGACAGAGTGCGAGTGTCCTGGGCAGAGTGCGAGTGTCCTGTGCAGTGTTTGAGTGTCCTGTGCATAGCGTCAGCGTCCTGTGCAGGGTGTCCATGTCCTGTGCAGGGTGCGAGTGCCCTGTGCAGAGTGCGAGTGCCCTGTGCAGAGGGCGTGTGTCCTGTGCAGAGTGCGAGTGTCCGGTGCCGAGTGTCAGTGTCCTGTGCAGAGTGCAAGTGTTCTGTGCAGAGTGTCAGTGGCCTGTGTAGACTGTCAGTGTCCTGTGCAGTGTTTGAGAGTCCTGTGCAGTGTGCTGTGCAGAGTGTGAGTGTCCTGTGCAGAGTGACCGTGTCCTGGACAGCGTGTCAGTGCCCTGGGCAGAGTGTGAGTGTCCTATGCCGTGTGTCAGTCTCCTGTGCAGAGTGTGAGTGTCCTGTGCAGAGTGCGAGTATCCTGTGCAGGGTGTGAGTTTACTGTGCAGAGTGCGAGTGTCCTGTGCAGAGTGTGAGTGTCCTGTGCAGAGTGTGAGTGTCCTGGTCAGAGTGCGAGTGTCCTGGTCAGAGTGCGAGTGTCCTGGACAGAGTGCGAGTGTCCTGGAGAGTGCGAGTGTCCTGGACAGAGTGCGAGTGTCCTGGACAGAGTGCGAGTGTCCTGGACAGAGTGCGAGTGTCCTGGACAGAGTGCGAGTGTCCTGGACAGAGTGCGAGTGTCCTGTGCAGAGTGCGAGTGTCCTGTGCAGAGTGCGAGTGTCCTGTGCAGAGTGCGAGTGTCCTGTGCAGAGTGCGAGTGTCCTGTGCAGAGTGCGAGTGACCTGGACAGAGTGCGAGTGACCTGGACAGAGTGCGAGTGTCCTGGGCAGAGTGTGAGTGTCCAGGGCAGAGTGACAGTGTCCTGTGCATAGTGTCAGTGTCCTGTGCATAGTGTCAGTGTCCTGTGCAGAGTGTCAGTGTCCTGTGGAGAGTGAGTGTCCTGTGGAGAGTGAGTGTCCTGTGCGGAGCGTGAGTGTCCTGTGCAGAGTGATTGTCCTGTGCATAGTGTCAGTGTCCTGTGCAGAGTGCGATTGTCCGGTAAAGAGTGTCAGTGTCCTGTGCAGAGTTCGAGTGTCCTGTGCAGAGTGTCAGTGTCCTGCGTAGAGTGCCAGTGTCCTGTGCAGAGTGTCAGTGCCCTGTGCAGAGTGTGAGTGTTCTGTGCAGTGTGAGTTTCCGGTGCAGAGTGACAGTGTCCTGTGCAGAGTGTGAGTGTCGTGTGCAGAGTGTCAATGTCCTGCGTGTCAGTGTCCTGTGCAGAGTGTGCGTGTCCTGTGCAGAGTGTGTGTTTCCTGTGAAGAGTGACAGGGCCCTGTGCATAGTGTCAGTGTCCTTTGCAGAGTGTCAGGACACTGTGGAGAGTGTTAGTGTCCTGTGCAGAGCGTGAGTGTCCTGTGCAGAGCGTCAGTGTCCTGTGCAGAGTGTGAGTTTACTGTGCAGAGTGACAGTGTCCTGTGCGGAGTGTCAGTGTCCTGCGCATAGTGTCAGTATCCTGTGCAGAGTGTGAGAATCCTGTGCAGAGTGCGAATGTCCTGGACAGAGTGTGAGTGTCTTGGGTAGAGTGTGTGTGTCCGGTGCCGAGTGTGAGAGTCCTGTGCCGAGTGTGAGAGTCCTGGTCAGAGTGTGAGAGTCCTGGTCAGAGTGCGAGTGTCCTGGACAGAGTGCGAGTGTCCTGGACAGAGTGCGAGTGTCCTGGACAGAGTGCGAGTGTCCTGGACAGAGTGCGAGTGTCCTGGACAGAGTGCGAGTGTCCTGGACAGAGTGCGAGTGTCCTGGACAGAGTGCGAGTGTCCTGGACAGAGTGCGAGTGTCCTGGACAGAGTGTCAGTGTCCTGGATAGAGTGTGAATGTCCTGGACAGAGTGTGAGTATCCTGTGCCGTGTGTCAGTCCCCTGTGCAGTGTTTGAGACTCCTGTGCAGAGTGTCCGTATCCTGTGCAGAGTGTCCGTGTCCTGTGCAGAGTGTCCGTGTCCTGTGCAGAGCGTGAGTGTCCTGTGCAGAGCGTCAGTGTCCTGTGCAGAGTGTGAGTTTACTGTGCAGAGTGACAGTGTCCTGTGCGGAGTGTCAGTGTCCTGCGCATAGTGTCAGTATCCTGTGCAGAGTGTGAGAATCCTGTGCAGAGTGCGAATGTCCTGGACAGAGTGTGAGTGTCTTGGGTAGAGTGTGTGTGTCCGGTGCCGAGTGTGAGAGTCATGTGCCGAGTGTGAGAGTCCTGGTCAGAGTGCGAGTGTCCTGGACAGAGTGCGAGTGTCCTGGACAGAGTGCGAGTGTCCTGGACAGAGTGCGAGTGTCCTGGACAGAGTGCGAGTGTCCTGGACAGAGTGCGAGTGTCCTGGACAGAGTGCGAGTGTCCTGGACAGAGTGCGAGTGTCCTGGACAGAGTGCGAGTGTCCTGGACAGAGTGTCAGTGTCCTGGATAGAGTGTGAATGTCCTGGACAGAGTGTGAGTATCCTGTGCCGTGTGTCAGTCCCCTGTGCAGTGTTTGAGTCTCCTGTGCAGAGTGTCCGTATCCTGTGCAGAGTGTCCGTGTCCTGTGCAGAGCGTGAGTGTCCTGTGCAGAGCGTGAGTGTTCTGTGCAGTGTGTGAGTTTCCGGTGCAGAGTGTCAGTGTCCTGCGTAGACTGTCAGTGTCCTGCGTAGAGTGTCCGTGTCCTGTGCAGAATGTGAGTGTTCTGTGCAGAGTGTGTGTTTCCTGTGCAGAGTGACAGGGCCCTGTGCAGAGTGTCATTGTCCTGTGCAGTGTCCTGTGCAGAGTGACAGGGCACTGTGCAGTGTGTCAGTGTCCTGTGCAGAGTGCCAGTGTACTGTGCCGAGTGTCAGTGTCCTGTGCAGAGTGCAAGTGTTCTGTGCAGAGTGTCAGTGTCCTGTGCAGAGTGGAGTGCCCTGTGCAGAGTCTCAGTGTCCTGTGCAGAGTGTGAGTGTTCTGTGCAGAGTGTGAGTTTCCTGTGCAGAGTGTCAGTGTCCTGTGCAGTGTCCTGTGCAGAGTGTCAGTGTCCTGTGCAGAGTGTCAGTGTCCTGTGCAGAGTGTCAATGTCCTGTGCAGTGTGTCAGTGTCCTTTGCAGAGTGTCACTGTCCTGTGCCGAGTGTCAGTGTCCTGTGCAGAGTGCGAGTGTTCTGTGCAGAGTGCGAGTGTCCGGTGCAGAGTGTGAGTGTCCTCGTCAGAGTGCGAGTGTCCTCGTCAGAGTGCGAGTGTCCTGGACAGAGTGCGAGTGTCCTGGACAGAGTGCGAGTGTCCTGGACAGAGTGCGTGTGTCCTGGACAGAGTGCGAGTGTCCTGGACAGAGTGCGAGTGTCCTGGACAGAGTGCGAGTGTCCTGGACAGAGTGCGAGTGTCCTGGACAGAGTGCGAGTGTCCTGGACAGAGTGCGAGTGTCCTGGACAGAGTGCGAGTGTCCTGGACAGAGTGCGAGTGTCCTGGACAGAGTGCGAGTGTCCTGGACAGAGTGCGAGTGTCCTGGACAGAGTGCGAGTGTCCTGGGCAGAGTGCGAGTGTCCTGGGCAGAGTGCGAGTGTCCTGGGCAGAGTGCGAGTGTCCTGGGCAGAGTGCGAGTGTCCTATGCAGTGTTTGAGTGTCCTGTGCATAGCGTCAGCGTCCTGTGCAGGGTGTCCATGTCCTGTGCAGGGTGCGAGTGCCCTGTGGAGAGTGCGAGTGCCCTGTGCAGAGGGCGTGTGTCCTGTGCCGAGTGCCAGTGTCCGGTGCCGAGTGTCAGTGTCCTGTGCAGAGTGCAAGTGTTCTGTGCAGAGTGTCAGTGGCCTGTGTAGACTGTCAGTGTCCTGTGCAGAGTTTGAGAGTCCTGTGCAGTGTGCTGTGCAGAGTGTGAGTGTCCTGTGCAGAGTGACCGTGTCCTGGACAGCGTGTCAGTGTCCTGGGCAGAGTGTGAGTGTCCTATGCCGTGTGTCAGTCTCCTGTGCAGAGTGTGAGTGTCCTGGGCAGTGTTTGAGTGTTCTGTGCATAGTGTTAGTGTCCTGTGCGGAGGGCAAGTGTCTTGTGCAGAGTGCGAGTGTCCGGTGCCGAGTGTGAGAGTCCTGTGCAGGGTGTCCGTGTCCTGTGCAGAGTGTGAGTGTCCTGTGCAGAGTGCGAGTATCCTGTGCAGGGTGTGAGTTTACTGTGCAGAGTGCGAGTGTCCTGTGCAGAGTGTGAGTGTCCTGTGCAGAGTGTGAGTGTCCTGGTCAGAGTGCGAGTGTCCTGGACAGAGTGCGAGTGTTCTGGACAGAGTGCGAGTGTCCTGGACAGAGTGCGAGTGTCCTGGACAGAGTGCGAGTATCCTGGACAGAGTGCGAGTGTCCTGGACAGAGTGCGAGTGTCCTGGACAGAGTGCGAGTGTCCTGTGCAGAGTGCGAGTGTCCTGTGCAGAGTGCGAGTGTCCTGTGCAGAGTGCGAGTGACCTGGACAGAGTGCGAGTGTCCTGGGCAGAGTGTGAGTGTCCAGGGCAGAGTGACAGTGTCCTGTGCACAGTGTCAGTGTCCTGTGCATAGTGTCAGTGTCCTGTGCAGAGTGTCAGTGTCCTGTGGAGAGTGAGTGTCCTGTGGAGAGTGAGTGTCCTGTGCGGAGCGTGAGTGTCCTGTGCAGAGTGATTGTCCTGTGCATAGTGTCAGTGTCCTGTGCATAGTGTCCGTGTCCTGTGCGGAGTGTCCGTGTCCTGTGCGGAATGTCCGTGTCATGTGCGGAGTGACAGTGTCCTGTGCAGAGTGCGAGTGTCCTGTGCAGAGTGCGAGTGCCCTGTGCAGAGTGCGAGTGTCCTGGACAGAGTGCGAGTGTCCTGGACAGAGTGCGAGTGTCCTGGACAGAGTGCGAATGTCCTGGACAGAGTGTGAGTGTCCTGGGCAGAGTGTGAGTATCCGATGCCGTGTGTCAGTCTCCTGTGCAGAGTGTCAATGTCCTGTGCAGTGTGTCCGTGTCCTTGACAGAGTGCGAGTGTCCTGGACAGAGTGTCAGTGTCCTGGATAGAGTGTGAATGTCCTGGACAGAGTGTGAGTATCCTGTGCCGTGTGTCAGTGCCCTGTGCAGAGTGTCAGTGTCCTGTGCAGTGTTTGAGTCTCCTGTGCAGAGCGTGAGTGTCCTGTGCAGAGTGTCCGTGTCCTGTGCAGAGTGTCCGTGTCCTGTGCAGAGTGTCCGTGTCCTGTGCAGAACGTGAGTGTCCTGTGCAGAGCGTGAGTGTTCTGTGCAGTGTGTGAGTTTCCGGTGCAGAGTGTCAGTGTCCTGCGCAGAGTGTCCGTGTCCTGTGCAGAGTGTCAGTGTCCTGTGCAGAATGTGAGTGTTCTGTGCAGAGTGTGTGTTTCCTGTGCAGAGTGACAGGGCCCTGTGCAGAGTGTCATTGTCCTGTGCAGTGTCCTGTGCAGAGTGACAGTGCACTGTGCAGTGTGTCAGTGTCCTGTGCAGAGTGTCAGTGTACTATGCCGAGTGTCAGTGTCCTGTGCAGAGTGCAAGTGTCCTGTGCAGAGCGTGAGTGTCCTGTGCAGAGTGTCCGTGTCCTGTGCAGAGTGTCCGTGTCCTGTGCAGAGTGTCCGTGTCCTGTGCAGAACGTGAGTGTCCTGTGCAGAGCGTGAGTGTTCTGTGCAGTGTGTGAGTTTCCGGTGCAGAGTGTCAGTGTCCTGCGCAGAGTGTCCGTGTCCTGTGCAGAGTGTCAGTGTCCTGTGCAGAATGTGAGTGTTCTGTGCAGAGTGTGTGTTTCCTGTGCAGAGTGACAGGGCCCTGTGCAGAGTGTCATTGTCCTGTGCAGTGTCCTGTGCAGAGTGACAGTGCACTGTGCAGTGTGTCAGTGTCCTGTGCAGAGTGTCAGTGTACTATGCCGAGTGTCAGTGTCCTGTGCAGAGTGCAAGTGTTCTGTGCAGAGTGTCAGTGTCCTGTGCAGAGTGGAGTGCCCTGTGCAGAGTGTCAGTGTCCTGTGCAGAGTGCGAGTCTCCTGTAAAGAGGATCATTGTCTGCGTAGAGTGTCAGTGTCCTGCGTAGAGTGTGAGTGTCCTGGACACAGTGCGAGAGTCCTGGACAGAGTGTGAGTGTCCTGGGCAGAGTGTGAGTACCCTTTGCCGTGTGTCAGTCTCCTGTGCAGAGTGTCAGTGTCCTGTGCAGTGTTTGAGTCTCCTGTGCAGAGCGTGAGTGTCCTGTGCAGAGCGTCAGTGGCCTGTGCAGAGTGTCAGTGTCCAGTGCAGAGCGCGAGTGTCCTGTGCATCGAGTCAGTGTCCTGTGCAGAGTGCGATTGTCCGGTAAAGAGTGTCAGTGTCCTGTGCAGAGTGTCAGTGTCCTGTGCAGAGTGTCAGTGTCCTGCGTAGAGTGCCAGTGTCCTGTGCAGAGTGTCAGTGCCCTGTGCAGAGTGTGAGTGTTCTGTGCAGTGTGAGTTTCCGGTGCAGAGTGACAGTGTCCTGTGCAGAGTGTGAGTGTCGTGTGCAGAGTGTCAATGTCCTGCGTGTCAGTGTCCTGTGCAGAGTGTGCGTGTCCTGTGCCGAGTGTGTGTTTCCTGTGCAGAGTGACAGGGCCCTGTGCATAGTGTCAGTGTCCTTTGCAGAGTGTCAGGACACTGTGGAGAGAGTTAGTGTCCTGTGCAGAGCGTGAGTGTCCTGTGCAGAGCATCAGTGTCCTGTGCAGAGTGTGAGTTTACTGTGCAGAGTGACAGTGTCCTGTGCGGAGTGTCAGTGTCCTGCGCATAGTGTCAGTATCCTGTGCAGAGTGTGAGAATCCTGTGCAGAGTGCGAATGTCCTGGACAGAGTGTGAGTGTCTTGGGTAGAGTGTGTGTGTCCGGTGCCGAGTGTGAGAGTCCTGTGCCGAGTGTGAGAGTCCTGGTCAGAGTGCGAGTGTCCTGGACAGAGTGCGAGTGTCCTGGACAGAGTGCGAGTGTCCTGGACAGAGTGCGAGTGTCCTGGACAGAGTGCGAGTGTCCTGGACAGAGTGCGAGTGTCCTGGACAGAGTGCGAGTGTCCTGGACAGAGTGCGAGTGTCCTGGACAGAGTGCGAGTGTCCTGGACAGAGTGTCAGTGTCCTGGATAGAGTGTGAATGTCCTGGACAGAGTGTGAGTATCCTGTGCCGTGTGTCAGTCCCCTGTGCAGTGTTTGAGTCTCCTGTGCAGAGTGTCCGTATCCTGTGCAGAGTGTCCGTGTCCTGTGCAGAGTGTCCGTGTCCTGTGCAGAGCGTGAGTGTCCTGTGCAGAGCGTGAGTGTTCTGTGCAGTGTGTGAGTTTCCGGTGCAGAGTGTCAGTGTCCTGCGTAGACTGTCAGTGTCCTGCGTAGAGTGTCCGTGTCCTGTGCAGAATGTGAGTGTTCTGTGCAGAGTGTGTGTTTCCTGTGCAGAGTGACAGGGCCCTGTGCAGAGTGTCATTGTCCTGTGCAGTGTCCTGTGCAGAGTGACAGGGCACTGTGCAGTGTGTCAGTGTTCTGTGCAGAGTGCCAGTGTACTGTGCCGAGTGTCAGTGTCCTGTGCAGAGTGCAAGTGTTCTGTGCAGAGTGTCAGTGTCCTGTGCAGAGTGGAGTGCCCTGTGCAGAGTCTCAGTGTCCTGTGCAGAGTGTGAGTGTTCTGTGCAGAGTGTGAGTTTCCTGTGCAGAGTGTCAGTGTCCTGTGCAGTGTCCTGTGCAGAGTGTGAGTGTCCTGTGCAGAGTGTCAGTGTCCTGTGCAGAGTGTCAGTGTCCTGTGCAGAGTGTCAATGTCCTGTGCAGTGTGTCAGTGTCCTTTGCAGAGTGTCACTGTCCTGTGCCGAGTGTCAGTGTCCTGTGCAGAGTGCGAGTGTTCTGTGCAGAGTGCGAGTGTCCGGTGCAGAGTGTGAGTGTCCTCGTCAGAGTGCGAGTGTCCTGGACAGAGTGCGAGTGTCCTGGACAGAGTGCGAGTGTCCTGGACAGAGTGCCAGTGTCCTGGACAGAGTGCCAGTGTCCTGGACAGAGTGCGAGTGTCCTGGACAGAGTGCGAGTGTCCTGGACAGAGTGCAAGTGTCCTGGACAGAGTGCGAGTGTCCTGGACAGAGTGCGAGTGTCCTGGACAGAGTGCGAGTGTCCTGGACAGAGTGCGAGTGTCCTGGGCAGAGTGCGAGTGTCCTGTGCAGTGTTTGAGTGTCCTGTGCATAGCGTCAGCGTCCTGTGCAGGGTGTCCATGTCCTGTGCAGGGTGCGAGTGCCCTGTGCAGAGTGCGAGTGCCCTGTGCAGAGGGCTTGTGTCCTGTGCAGAGTGCGAGTGTCCGGTGCCGAGTGTCAGTGTCCTGTGCAGAGTGCAAGTGTTCTGTGCAGAGTGTCAGTGGCCTGTGCAGACTGTCAGTGTCCTGTGCAGTGTTTGAGAGTCCTGTGCAGTGTGCTGTGCAGAGTGTGAGTGTCCTGTGCAGAGTGACCGTGTCCTGGACAGCGTGTCAGTGTCCTGGGCAGAGTGTGAGTGTTCTATGCCGTGTGTCAGTCTCCTGTGCAGAGTGTGAGTGTCCTGTGCAGAGTGCGAGTATCCTGTGCAGGGTGTGAGTTTACTGTGCAGAGTGCGAGTGTCCTGTGCAGAGTGTGAGTGTCCTGTGCAGAGTGTGAGTGTCCTGGTCAGAGTGCGAGTGTCCTGGTCAGAGTGCGAGTGTCCTGGACAGAGTGCGAGTGTCCTGGACAGAGTGCGAGTGTCCTGGACAGAGTGCGAGTGTCCTGGAGAGTGCGAGTGTCCTGGACAGAGTGCGAGTGTCCTGGACAGAGTGCGAGTGTCCTGGACAGAGTGTCAGTGTCCTGGATAGAGTGTGAATGTCCTGGACAGAGTGTGAGTATCCTGTGCCGTGTGTCAGTCCCCTGTGCAGTGTTTGAGTCTCCTGTGCAGAGTGTCCGTATCCTGTGCAGAGTGTCCGTGTCCTGTGCAGAGCGTGAGTGTCCTGTGCAGAGCGTGAGTGTTCTGTGCAGTGTGTGAGTTTCCGGTGCAGAGTGTCAGTGTCCTGCGTAGACTGTCAGTGTCCTGCGTAGAGTGTCCGTGTCCTGTGCAGAATGTGAGTGTTCTGTGCAGAGTGTGTGTTTCCTGTGCAGAGTGACAGGGCCCTGTGCAGAGTGTCATTGTCCTGTGCAGTGTCCTGTGCAGAGTGACAGGGCACTGTGCAGTGTGCCAGTGTCCTGTGCAGAGTGCCAGTGTACTGTGCCGAGTGTCAGTGTCCTGTGCAGAGTGGAGTGCCCTGTGCAGAGTCTCAGTGTCCTGTGCAGAGTGTGAGTGTTCTGTGCAGAGTGTGAGTTTCCTGTGCAGAGTGTCAGTGTCCTGTGCAGTGTCCTGTGCAGAGTGTCAGTGTCCTGTGCAGAGTGTCAGTGTCCTGTGCAGAGTGTCAATGTCCTGTGCAGTGTGTCAGTGTCCTTTGCAGAGTGTCACTGTCCTGTGCCGAGTGTCAGTGTCCTGTGCAGAGTGCGAGTGTTCTGTGCAGAGTGCGAGTGTCCGGTGCAGAGTGTGAGTGTCCTCGTCAGAGTGCGAGTGTCCTCGTCAGAGTGCGAGTGTCCTGGACAGAGTGCGAGTGTCCTGGACAGAGTGCGAGTGTCCTGGACAGAGTGCGAGTGTCCTGGACAGAGTGCGAGTGTCCTGGACAGAGTGCGAGTGTCCTGGACAGAGTGCGAGTGTCCTGGACAGAGTGCGAGTGTCCTGGACAGAGTGCGAGTGTCCTGGACAGAGTGCGAGTGTCCTGGGCAGAGTGCGAGTGTCCTGGGCAGAGTGCGAGTGTCCTATGCAGTGTTTGAGTGTCCTGTGCATAGCGTCAGCGTCCTGTGCAGGGTGTCCATGTCCTGTGCAGGGTGCGAGTGCCCTGTGCAGAGTGCGAGTGCCCTGTGCAGAGGGCGTGTGTCCTGTGCAGAGTGCGAGTGTCCGGTGCCGAGTGTCAGTGTCCTGTGCAGAGTGCAAGTGTTCTGTGCAGAGTGTCAGTGGCCTGTGTAGACTGTCAGTGTCCTGTGCAGAGTTTGAGAGTCCTGTGCAGTGTGCTGTGCAGAGTGTGAGTGTCCTGTGCAGAGTGACCGTGTCCTGGACAGCGTGTCAGTGTCCTGGGCAGAGTGTGAGTGTCCTATGCCGTGTGTCAGTCTCCTGTGCAGAGTGTGAGTGTCCTGGGCAGTGTTTGAGTGTTCTGTGCATAGTGTTAGTGTCCTGTGCGGAGGGCAAGTGTCTTGTGCAGAGTGCGAGTGTCCGGTGCCGAGTGTGAGAGTCCTGTGCAGGGTGTCCGTGTCCTGTGCAGAGTGTGAGTGTCCTGTGCAGAGTGCGAGTATCCTGTGCAGGGTGTGAGTTTACTGTGCAGAGTGCGAGTGTCCTGTGCAGAGTGTGAGTGTCCTGTGCAGAGTGTGAGTGTCCTGGTCAGAGTGCGAGTGTACTGGACAGAGTGCGAGTGTCCTGGACAGAGTGCGAGTGTCCTGGACAGAGTGCGAGTATCCTGGACAGAGTGCGAGTGTCCTGGACAGAGTGCGAGTGTCCTGGACAGAGTGCGAGTGTCCTGGACAGAGTGCGAGTGTCCTGTGCAGAGTGCGAGTGTCCTGTGCAGAGTGCGAGTGTCCTGTGCAGAGTGCGAGTGTCCTGTGCAGAGTGCGAGTGTCCTGTGCAGAGTGCGAGTGACCTGGACAGAGTGCGAGTGTCCTGGGCAGAGTGTGAGTGTCCAGGGCAGAGTGACAGTGTCCTGTGCACAGTGTCAGTGTCCTGTGCATAGTGTCAGTGTCCTGTGCAGAGTGTCAGTGTCCTGTGGAGAGTGAGTGTCCTGTGGAGAGTGAGTGTCCTGTGCGGAGCGTGAGTGTCCTGTGCAGAGTGATTGTCCTGTGCTTAGTGTCAGTGTCCTGTGCATAGTGTCCGTGTCCTGTGCGGAGTGTCCGTGTCCTGTGCGGAATGTCCGTGTCAGGTGCGGAGTGACAGTGTCCTGTGCAGAGTGCGAGTGTCCTGTGCAGAGTGCGAGTGCCCTGTGCAGAGTGCGAGTGTCCTGGACAGAGTGCGAGTGTCCTGGACAGAGTGCGAGTGTCCTGGACAGAGTGCGAATGTCCTGGACAGAGTGTGAGTGTCCTGGGCAGAGTGTGAGTATCCGATGCCGTGTGTCAGTCTCCTGTGCAGAGTGTCAATGTCCTGTGCAGTGTGTCCGTGTCCTGGACAGAGTGCGAGTGTCCTGGACAGAGTGCGAGTGTCCTGGACAGAGTGTCAGTGTCCTGGATAGAGTGTGAATGTCCTGGACAGAGTGTGAGTATCCTGTGCCGTGTGTCAGTGCCCTGTGCAGAGTGTCAGTGTCCTGTGCAGTGTTTGAGTCTCCTGTGCAGAGCGTGAGTGTCCTGTGCAGAGTGTCCGTGTCCTGTGCAGAGTGTCCGTGTCCTGTGCAGAGTGTCCGTGTCCTGTGCAGAGTGTCCGTGTCCTGTGCAGAACGTGAGTGTCCTGTGCAGAGCGTGAGTGTTCTGTGCAGTGTGTGAGTTTCCGGTGCAGAGTGTCAGTGTCCTGCGTAGAGTGTCCGTGTCCTGTGCAGAGTGTCAGTGTCCTGTGCAGAATGTGAGTGTTCTGTGCAGAGTGTGTGTTTCCTGTGCAGAGTGACAGGGCCCTGTGCAGAGTGTCATTGTCCTGTGCAGTGTCCTGTGCAGAGTGACAGTGCACTGTGCAGTGTGTCAGTGTCCTGTGCAGAGTGTCAGTGTACTATGCCGAGTGTCAGTGTCCTGTGCAGAGTGCAAGTGTTCTGTGCAGAGTGTCAGTGTCCTGTGCAGAGTGGAGTGCCCTGTGCAGAGTGTCAGTGTCCTGTGCAGAGTGCGAGTCTCCTGTAAAGAGGATCATTGTCTGCGTAGAGTGTCAGTGTCCTGCGTAGAGTGTGAGTGTCCTGGACACAGTGCGAGAGTCCTGGACAGAGTGTGAGTGTCCTGGGCAGAGTGTGAGTACCCTTTGCCGTGTGTCAGTCTCCTGTGCAGAGTGTCAGTGTCCTGTGCAGTGTTTGAGTCTCCTGTGCAGAGCGTGAGTGTCCTGTGCAGAGCGTCAGTGGCCTGTGCAGAGTGTCAGTGTCCAGTGCAGAGCGCGAGTGTCCTGTGCATCGAGTCAGTGTCCTGTGCAGAGTGCGATTGTCCGGTAAAGAGTGTCAGTGTCCTGTGCAGAGTGTCAGTGTCCTGTGCAGAGTGTCAGTGTCCTGCGTAGAGTGCCAGTGTCCTGTGCAGAGTGTCAGTGCCCTGTGCAGAGTGTGAGTGTTCTGTGCAGTGTGAGTTTCCGGTGCAGAGTGACAGTGTCCTGTGCAGAGTGTGAGTGTCGTGTGCAGAGTGTCAATGTCCTGCGTGTCAGTGTCCTGTGCAGAGTGTGCGTGTCCTGTGCAGAGTGTGTGTTTCCTGTGCAGAGTGACAGGGCCCTGTGCATAGTGTCAGTGTCCTTTGCAGAGTGTCAGGACACTGTGGAGAGTGTTAGTGTCCTGTGCAGAGCGTGAGTGTCCTGTGCAGAGCGTCAGTGTCCTGTGCAGAGTGTGAGTTTACTGTGCAGAGTGACAGTGTCCTGTGCGGAGTGTCAGTGTCCTGCGCATAGTGTCAGTATCCTGTGCAGAGTGTGAGAATCCTGTGCAGAGTGCGAATGTCCTGGACAGAGTGTGAGTGTCTTGGGTAGAGTGTGTGTGTCCGGTGCCGAGTGTGAGAGTCCTGTGCCGAGTGTGAGAGTCCTGGTCAGAGTGCGAGTGTCCTGGACAGAGTGCGAGTGTCCTGGACAGAGTGCGAGTGTCCTGGACAGAGTGCGAGTGTCCTGGACAGAGTGCGAGTGTCCTGGACAGAGTGCGAGTGTCCTGGACAGAGTGCGAGTGTCCTGGACAGAGTGCGAGTGTCCTGGACAGAGTGCGAGTGTCCTGGACAGAGTGCGAGTGTCCTGGACAGAGTGCGAGTGTCCTGGACAGAGTGCGAGTGTCCTGGACAGAGTGCGAGTGTCCTGGACAGAGTGTCAGTGTCCTGGATAGAGTGTGAATGTCCTGGACAGAGTGTGAGTATCCTGTGCCGTGTGTCAGTCCCCTGTGCAGTGTTTGAGTCTCCTGTGCAGAGTGTCCGTATCCTGTGCAGAGTGTCCGTGTCCTGTGCAGAGTGTCCTTGTCCTGTGCAGAGCGTGAGTGTCCTGTGCAGAGCGTGAGTGTTCTGTGCAGTGTGTGAGTTTCCGGTGCAGAGTGTCAGTGTCCTGCGTAGACTGTCAGTGTCCTGCGTAGAGTGTCCGTGTCCTGTGCAGAATGTGAGTGTTCTGTGCAGAGTGTGTGTTTCCTGTGCAGAGTGACAGGGCCCTGTGCAGAGTGTCATTGTCCTGTGCAGTGTCCTGTGCAGAGTGACAGGGCACTGTGCAGTGTGTCAGTGTTCTGTGCAGAGTGCCAGTGTACTGTGCCGAGTGTCAGTGTCCTGTGCAGAGTGCAAGTGTTCTGTGCAGAGTGTCAGTGTCCTGTGCAGAGTGGAGTGCCCTGTGCAGAGTCTCAGTGTCCTGTGCAGAGTGTGAGTGTTCTGTGCAGAGTGTGAGTTTCCTGTGCAGAGTGTCAGTGTCCTGTGCAGTGTCCTGTGCAGAGTGTCAGTGTCCTGTGCAGAGTGTCAGTGTCCTGTGCAGAGTGTCAGTGTCCTGTGCAGAGTGTCAATGTCCTGTGCAGTGTGTCAGTGTCCTTTGCAGAGTGTCACTGTCCTGTGCCGAGTGTCGGTGTCCTGTGCAGAGTGCGAGTGTTCTGTGCAGAGTGCGAGTGTCCGGTGCAGAGTGTGAGTGTCCTCGTCAGAGTGCGAGTGTCCTGGACAGAGTGCGAGTGTCCTGGACAGAGTGCGAGTGTCCTGGACAGAGTGCCAGTGTCCTGGACAGAGTGCGAGTGTCCTGGACAGAGTGCGAGTGTCCTGGACAGAGTGCGAGTGTCCTGGACAGAGTGCGAGTGTCCTGGACAGAGTGCGAGTGTCCTGGGCAGAGTGCGAGTGTCCTGTGCAGTGTTTGAGTGTCCTGTGCATAGCGTCAGCGTCCTGTGCAGGGTGTCCATGTCCTGTGCAGGGTGCGAGTGCCCTGTGCAGAGTGCGAGTGCCCTGTGCAGAGGGCGTGTGTCCTGTGCAGAGTGCGAGTGTCCGGTGCCGAGTGTCAGTGTCCTGTGCAGAGTGCAAGTGTTCTGTGCAGAGTGTCAGTGGCCTGTGTAGACTGTCAGTGTCCTGTGCAGTGTTTGAGAGTCCTGTGCAGTGTGCTGTGCAGAGTGTGAGTGTCCTGTGCAGAGTGACCGTGTCCTGGACAGCGTGTCAGTGTCCTGGGCAGAGTGTGAGTGTCCTATGCCGTGTGTCAGTCTCCTGTGCAGAGTGTGAGTGTCCTGTGCAGAGTGCGAGTATCCTGTGCAGAGTGTGAGTGTCCTGTGCAGAGTGTGAGTGTCCTGTGCAGAGTGTGAGTGTCCTGTGCAGAGTGTGAGTGTCCTGTGCAGAGTGTGAGTGTCCTGTGCAGAGTGTGAGTGTCCTGGTCAGAGTGCGAGTGTCCTGGTCAGAGTGCGAGTGTCCTGGACAGAGTGCGAGTGTCCTGGACAGAGTGCGAGTGTCCTGGACAGAGTGCGAGTGTCCTGGAGAGTGCGAGTGTCCTGGACAGAGTGCGAGTGTCCTGGACAGAGTGCGAGTGTCCTGGACAGAGTGCGAGTGTCCTGGACAGAGTGCGAGTGTCCTGTGCAGAGTGCGAGTGTCCTGTGCAGAGTGCGAGTGTCCTGTGCAGAGTGCGAGTGTCCTGTGCAGAGTGCGAGTGTCCTGTGCAGAGTGCGAGTGTCCTGTGCAGAGTGCGAGTGTCCTGTGCAGAGTGCGAGTGACCTGGACAGAGTGCGAGTGTCCTGGGCAGAGTGTGAGTGTCCAGGGCAGAGTGACAGTGTCCTGTGCATAGTGTCAGTGTCCTGTGCATAGTGTCAGTGTCCTGTGCCGAGTGTCAGTGTCCTGTGCAGAGTGCGAGTGTTCTGTGCAGAGTGCGAGTGTTCTGTGCAGAGTGCGAGTGTTCTGTGCAGAGTGCGAGTGCCCTGTGCAGAGTGCGAGTGCCCTGTGCAGATTGCGAGTGCCCTGTGCAGAGTGCGAGTGCCCTGTGCAGAGTGCGAGTGTCCGGTGCAGAGTGTGAGTGTCCTCGTCAGAGTGCGAGTGTCCTCGTCAGAGTGCGAGTGTCCTGGACAGAGTGCGAGTGTCCTGGACAGAGTGCGAGTGTCCTGGACAGAGTGCGAGTGTCCTGGACAGAGTGCGAGTGTCCTGGACAGAGTGCGAGTGTCCTGGACAGAGTGCGAGTGTCCTGGACACTGGACAGAGTGCGAGTGTCCTGGACAGAGTGCGAGTGTCCTGGACAGAGTGCGAGTGTCCTGGACAGAGTGCGAGTGTCCTGGGCAGAGTGCGAGTGTCCTGTGCAGTGTTTGAGTGTCCTGTGCATAGCGTCAGCGTCCTGTGCAGGGTGTCCATGACCAGTGCAGAGTGTGAGTTTCCTGTGCAGAGTGTCAGTGTCCTGTGCAGTGTCCTGTGCAGAGTGTCAGTGTCCTGTGCAGAGTGTCAATGTCCTGTGCAGTGTGTCAGTGCCCTTTGCAGAGTGTCACTGTCCTGTGCCGAGTGTCAGTGTCCTGTGCAGAGTGCGAGTGTCCGGTGCAGAGTGCGAGTGTCCTCGTCAGAGTGCGAGTGTCCTGGACAGAGTGCGAGTGTCCTGGACAGAGTGCGAGTGTCCTGGGCAGAGTGCGAGTGTCCTGTGCAGTGTTTGAGTGTCCTGTGCATAGCGTCAGCGTCCTGTGCAGGGTGTCCATGTCCTGTGCAGGGTGCGAGTGTCCTGTGCAGAGTGCGAGTGCCCTGTGCAGAGGGCGCGTGTCCTGTGCAGAGTGCGAGTGACCTGGACAGAGTGCGAGTGTCCTGGGCAGAGTGTGAGTGTCCTGGGCAGAGTGTGAGTGTCCAGGGCCGAGTGCGAGAGTCCTGTGCCGAGTGCGAGAGTCCTGTGCATAGTGTCAGTGTCCTGTGCATAGTGTCCGTGTCCTGTGCGGAGTGTCCGTGTCCTGTGCGGAATGTCAGTGTCCTGTGCGGAGTGACAGTGTCCTGTGCAGAGTGCGAGTGCCCTGTGCAGAGTGCGAGTGCCCTGTGCAGAGTGCGAGTGTCCTGGACAGAGTGCGAGTGTCCTGTGCAGTGTTTGAGTCTCCTGTGCAGAGCGTGAGAGTGCTATGCAGAGCGTCAGTGTCCTGTGCAGAGTGTCCGTGTCCTGGGCAGTGTCAGTGTAATGTGCCGAGTATCAGCATCCTGTGCGGAGTGTCAGTGTCCTGTGCAGAGTGCGAGTGTCCTGTGCAGAGTGAGAGTGTCTTGGGTAGAGTGTGTGTGTCCGGTGACGAGGGTGAGAGTCCTGGACAGAGTGTGAGAGTCCTGGACAGAGTGCGAGTGTCCTGGACAGAGTGCGAGTGTCCTGGACAGAGTGCGAGTGTCCTGGACAGAGTGCGAGTGTCCTGGACAGAGTGCGAGTGTCCTGGACAGAGTGCGAGTGTCCTGGACAGAGTGCGAGTGTCCTGGACAGAGTGCGAGTGTCCTGGACAGAGTGCGAGTGTCCTGGACAGAGTGCGAGTGTCCTGGACAGAGTGCGAGTGTCCTGGACAGAGTGCGAATGTCCTGCACAGAGTGCGAGTGTCCTGGGCAGAGTGTGAGTATCCAATGCCGTGTGTCAGTCTCCTGTGCAGAGTGTCAATGTCCTGTGCAGTGTGTCCGTGTCCTGGACAGAGTGCGAGTGTCCTGGACAGAGTGCGAGTGTCCTGGACAGAGTGCGAGTGTCCTGGACAGAGTGTCAGTGTCCTGGATACAGTGTGAATGTCCTGGACAGAGTGTGAGTATCCTGTGCCGTGTGTCAGTCCCCTGTGCAGGGTGTCAGTGTCCTGTGCAGTGTTTGAGTGTCCTGTGCAGAGTGTCCGTGTCCTGTGCAGAGTGTCCGTGTCCTGTGCAGAGTGTCCGTGTCCTGTGCAGAGTGTGAGTGTCCTGTGCAGAGTGTGAGTGTCCTGTGCAGAGTGTGAGTGTCCTGTGCAGAACGTGAGTGTCCTGTGCAGAGCGTGAGTGTTCGGTGCAGAGTGTGAGTTTCCGGTGCAGAGTGTCAGTGTCCTGCGTAGAGTGTCCGTGTCCTGTGCAGAGTGTCAGTGTCCTGTGCAGTGTCCTGTGCAGAGTGACAGGGCACTGTGCAGTGTGTCAGTGTCCTGTGCAGAGTGTCAGTGTACTATGCCGAGTGTCAGTGTTCTGTGCAGAGTGTCAGTGTCCTGTGCAGAGTGGAGTGCCCTGTGCAGAGTGTCAGTGTCCTGTGCAGAGTGTGAGTGTTCTGTGCAGTGTCCTGTGCAGAGTGTCAATGTCCTGTGCAGTGTGTCAGTGTCCTTTGCAGAGTGTCACTGTCCTGTGCCGAGTGTCAATGTCCTGTGCAGAGTGTGAGTGTCCTGTGAAGAGTGATTGTCCTGTGCATAGTGTCCGTGTCCTGTGCGGAGTGTCCGTGTCCTGTGCGGAGTGTCCGTGTCCTGTGCGGAATGTCAGTGTCCTGTGCGGAGTGCGAGTGTCCTGTGCAGAGTGCGAGTGTCCTGTGCAGAGTGCGAGTGCCCTGTGCAGAGTGCGAGTGTCCTGGACAGAGTGCGAGTGTCCTGGACAGAGTGCGAGTGTCCTGGACAGAGTGCGAGTGTCCTGGACAGAGTGCGAGTGTCCTGGACAGAGTGCGAGTGTCCTGGGCAGAGTGTGAGTATCCTGTGCGGAGTGTCAGCGTCCTGTGCGGAGTGTCAGTGTCCTGTGCAGAGTGCGAGTGTCCTGTGCAGAGTGTGAGTGTCTTGGGTAGAGTGTGTGTGTCCGATGCCGAGTGTGAGAGTCCTGGTCAGAGTGTGAGAGTCCTGGACAGAGTGCGAGTGTCCTGGGCAGAGTGCGAGTGTCCTGGACAGAGTGCGAGTGTCCTCGTCAGAGTGCGAGTGTCCTGGACAGAGTGCGAGTGTCCTGGACAGAGTGCGAGTGTCCTGGGCAGAGTGCGAGTGTCCTGTGCAGTGTTTGAGTGTCCTGTGCATAGCGTCAGCGTCCTGTGCAGGGTGTCCATGTCCTGTGCAGGGTGCGAGTGTCCTGTGCAGAGTGCGAGTGCCCTGTGCAGAGGGCGCGTGTCCTGTGCAGAGTGCGAGTGACCTGGACAGAGTGCGAGTGTCCTGGACAGAGTGCGAGTGTCCTGGACAGAGTGCGAGTGTCCTGGGCAGAGAGTGAGTATCCTATGCCGTGTGTCAGTCTCCTGTGCAGAGTGTCAGTGTCCTGTGCAGTGTGTCCGTGTCCTGTGCAGAGGGTGAGTGTCCTGTGCATAGAGTCAGTGTCCTGTGCAGAGTGCGAGTTTCCTGTAAAGAGGATTAGTGTCCTGTGCAGAATGCGAGTGTCCTGCGTAGAGTGTCAGTGTCCTGCGTAGAGTGTCAGTGTCCTGCGCAGAGCGTGAGTGTACTGCGCAGAGTGTGAGTGTCCTGTGCAGAGCGTGAGTGTCCTGTGCAGAGCGTGAGTGGCCTGTGCATCGAGTCAGTGTCCTGTAAAGAGTGTCAGTGTCCTGTGCAGAGTGCGAATGTCCTGTGCAGATTGTCAGTGTCCTGCGTAGAGTGTCAGTGTCCTGTGCAGAGCGTGAGTGCCCTGTGCGGACCGTCAGTGTCCTGTGCAGAGTGTCCGTGTCCTGTGCAGAGGGTGAGTGTCCTGTGCATAGAGTAAGTGTCCAGTGCAGAGTGCAAGTCTCCTGTAAAGAGGATCAGTGTCCTGCGTAGAGTGTCAGTGTCCTGTGTAGAGTGTCAGTGTCCTGCGTAAACTGTCAGTGTCCTGTGCAGAGTGAGAGTGTCCTGTGCAGAGTGTGAGTGTCCTGTGTAGAGTGTCAGTGTCCTATACAGTGTGTCAGTGTCCTGTGCAGTGTGCTGTGCAGTGTGTGAGTGTCCTGTGCAGAGTGCGAGTCTCCTGTAAAGAGGATCATTGTCCTGTGCCGAATGCGAGTGTCCTGTGCAGAGTGTCAGTGTCCTGCGTAGAGTGTGAGTGTCCTGGACAGAGTGCGAGAGTCCTGGACAGAGTGTGAGTGTCCTGGGCAGAGTGTGAGTACCCTGTGCCGTGTGTCAGACTCCTGTGCAGAGTGTTAGTGTCCTGTGCAGTGTTTGAGTCTCCTGTGCAGAGTGTGAGTGTCCTGTGCAGAGTGTCCATGTCCTCTGGAGAGTGTCAGTGTACTGTGCCGAGTGTCAGTTTCCTGTGCAGAGCGTGAGTGTGCTGTGCAGAGTCAGAGTGTCCTGTGCAGCGTGTGAGTGTCCTGTGCAGACTGCCAGTGTCATGCGGAGTGTGAGTGTCCTGTGAGGAGCGTCACTGTCCTGTGCAGAGCGTCAGTGTCCTGTGCAGAGTGCGAGTGTCCTGTGCAGAGTGCGAGTGTCCGGTAAAGAGTGTCAGTGTCCTGTGCAGAGTTCGAGTGTCCTGTGCAGAGTGTCAGTGTCCTGCGTAGAGTGCCAGTGTCCTGTGCAGAGTGTCAGTGTCCTGTGCAGAGTGTCAGTGTCCTGTGCAGAGTGTCAGTCTCCTGTGCAGAGTGTCAGTGTCCTGTGCAGAGTGTGAGTGTTCTGTGCAGAGTGTGAGTTTCCGGCGCAGAGTGTCAGTGTCCTGTGCAGAGTGTCAGTGTCCTGCGTAGAGTGTCAGTGTCCTGTGCAGAGTGTGCGTGTCCTGTGTAGAGTGTGAGTGTTCTGTGCAGAGTGTGTGTTTCCTGTGCAGAGTGACAGGGCCCTGTGCATAGTGTCAGTGTCCTCTGCAGAGTCACAGTGTCCTGTGCAGAGTGTCAGTGTCCTGTGCAGAGTGTGAGTGTCCTGTGCAGAGTCACAATGTCCTGTGCAGAGTGTCAGTGTGCCGTGTTGCGTGTCAGTATCCTGTGCAGAGTGTCCGTGTCCAGTGCAGAGTGTGAGTGTTCTGTGGAGAGTGTGAGTGTCCTGTGCAGAGTGACAGTGCCTGTGCAGAGTGAGAGTGGTCTGCGGAGAGTGAGAGTGGTCTGCGGAGAGTGTGAGTGTCCTGTGCAGAGTGACAGTGTCCTGTGCAGAGTGTCAGTGTCCTGTGCAGAGTGTCAGTGTCCTGTGCATGGTGCGAGTGTCCAGTTCAGAGCGTCACTGTCCTGTGCATAGTGTCAGTGCGCTGTGCAGAGTGTGATTGTCCAGTTCAGAGCGTCAGTGTCCTGTGCAGAGTGTCAGTGCCCTGTGCAGAGTGTGAGTGTCCTGTGCATAGTGTCAGTGCCCTGTGCAGAGTGTGAGTGTCCTGTAAAAAGTGTCAGTGGCCTGTGCAGAGTGAGAGTGTCCCGTGTAACGTGTCAGTGTCCTGTGCAGAGTGTCCGTGTCCAGTGCAGAGTGTGAGTGTTCTGTGCAGAGTGTGAGTGTCCTGTGCAGAGTGACAGTGTCCTGTGCAGAGTGTCAGTGTCCTGTGCAGAGTGAGAGTGGTCTGCGGAGAGTGCGAGTGTCCTGTGCAGGGTGCGAGTGTGCTGTTCAGAGCGTCAGTGTCCTGTGCATAGCGTCAGTGTCCTGTGCAGAGTGTGAGTGTCCTGTGCAGAGTGTGAGTGTCCTGTGCAGAGTGTGAGTGTCCTGTGCAGAGTGTGAGTGTCCTGTGCAGAGTGTGAGTGTCCTGTGCAGAGTGTGAGTGTCCTGTGCATAGTGTCAGTGCCCTGTGCAGAGTGTGAGTGTCCTGTAAAAAGTGTCAGTGGCCTGTGCAGAGTGAGAGTGTCCCGTGTAACGTGTCAGTGTCCTGTGCATAGTGTCCGTGTCCAGTGCAGAGTGTGAGTGTTCTGTGCAGAGTGTGAGTGTTCTGTGCAGAGTGTGAGTGTCCTGTGCAGAGTGACAGTGTCCTGTGCAGAGTGTCAGTGTCCTGTGCAGAGTGAGAGTGGTCTGCGGAGAGTGCGAGTGTCCTGTGCAGGGTGCGAGTGTCCTGTTCAGAGCGTCAGTGTCCTGTGCATAGCGTCAGTGTCCTGTGCAGAGTGTGAGTGTCCTGTGCAGAGTGTGAGTGTCCTGTGCAGAGTGTGAGTGTCCTGTGCAGAGTGTGAGTGTCCTGTGCAGAGTGGCAGTGTCCTGTGCATAGTGTCAGTGTCCTGTGCAGTGTGCGAGTGTCCTTTCCAGAGTGTCAGTGTCCTGTGCAGTGTCCGTGTCCTGTGCAGAGTGTGAGTGTCCTGTGCATAGTGTCCGTGTCCTGTGCAGAGTGTGAGTGTCCGGTGCAGAGTGTGAGTGTCCTGTGCAGAGTGTGAGTGTCCTGTGCAGAGTGTGAGTGTCCTGTGCAGAGTGTGAGTGTCCTGTGCAGAGGGTGAGTGTCCTGTGCAGAGGGTGAGTGTCCTGTGCAGAGGGTGAGTGTCCTGTGCAGAGGGTGAGTGTCCTGTGCAGAGGGTGAGTGTCCTGTGCAGAGGGTGAGTGTCCTGTGCAGAGGGTGAGTGTCCTGTGCAGAGGGTGAGTGTCCTGTGCAGAGGGTGAGTGTCTTGGGCAGAGTGTGAGTTTCTGGTGCAGAGTGTGAGAATCCTGTGCAGAGTGTGAGAGTCCTGTGCAGAGTGTGAGAGACTTGGTCAGAGTGCGAGGGTCCTGGACAGAGTGTCAGTGTCCTGGGCAGAGTGTGAGTGTCCTGTGCATAGTGTCAGTGTCCTGTGCAGAGTGTTAGTGCCCTGTGCAGAGCGCGAGTGCCCTGTGCAGAGCGTCAGTGTCCTGTGCAGAGTGTCCTTGTCCTCTGCGGAGTGTCAGTGTCCTGTGCAGATGGTGGGTGTGCTGTGCATAGAGACAGTGTCCTGTAAAGAGTGTCAGTGGCCTGTGCATAGTGAGAGTGTCCTGTGTAGCGTGTCAGTGTCCTGTGCAGAGTGTCAGTGTCCTGTGCAGAGTGTCAGTGTCCTGTGCAGAGTGACAGTGTCCTGTGCGGAGTGTCAGTGTCCTGTGCAGTGTGCTGCGCAGAGTGTGAGTGTCCTGTGCAGAATGTGAGTGTCCTGTGCAGAGTGTCAGTGTCCTGTGCAGAGTGTTAGTGTCCTGTGCAGAGTGTCAGTGTACTGTGCAGAGTGTGAGTGTGCTGTGCAGAGTTTCAGTGTCCTGCGCAGAGTGTCAGTGTCCTGTGCATAGTGAGAGTGGTCTGCGGAGAGTGTGAGTGTCCTGTGCAGAGTGACAGTGTCCTGTGCAGAGTGTCAGTGTCCTGTGCAGAGTGTGAGTGTCCTGTGCATAGTGTCAGTGTCCTGTGCAGGGTGCGAGGGTCCTGTGCATAGTGTCAGTGTCCTGTGCAGAGTGTCAGTGTCCTGTGCAGAGTGTCAGTGTCCTGTGCATAGTGTCAGTGTCCTGTGCAGGGTGCGAGGGTCCTGTGCATAGTGTCAGTGTCCTGTGCAGAGTGTCCGTGTCCTGTGCAGAGTGTGAGAGTCCTGTGCAGAGTGTCAGTGTCCTGTGCAGAGTACGAGTGTCCTGTTGAGCGTCAGTGTCCTGTGCATAGTGTCAGTGTCCTGTGCATAGTGTCAGTGTCCTGTGCAGAGTGTGAGTGTCCTGTGCAGAGTGTCAGTGTCCTGTGCAGAGTGTAAGTGTCCTGTGCAGAGTGTGAGTGTCCTGTGCAGAGGGTCAGCGTCCTGTGCAGAGTGCGAATGTCCTGTGCAGTGTGCTGCGCAAAGTGACAGTGTCCTGTGCAGAGTGTCAGTGTCCTGTGCAGAGTGAGAGTTTCCTGTGCAGAGTGTCAGTGTCCTGTGCAGAGTGTGAGTGTCCTGTTCAGAGTGACATGTGTCCTGTGCAGGGTGCGAGGGTCCTGTGCATAGTGTCAGTGTCCTGTGCATAGTGTCAGTGTTCTGTGCACACTGTGAGTGTCCTGTGCAGAGTGTCCGTGTCCTGTGCATAGTGTCAGTGTCCTGTGCAGAGTGCGACTGTCCTTTTCAGAGTGTCCGTGTCCTGTGCAGAGTGTGAGTGTCCTGTGCAGAGTGTGAGTGTCCTGTGCAGAGTGTGAGTGTCCTGTGCATAGTGTCAGTGTCCTGTGCAGGGTGCGAGGGTCCTGTGCATAGTGTCAGTGTCCTGTGCAGAGTGTCAGTGTCCTGTGCAGAGTGTCAGTGTCCTGTGCATAGTGTCAGTGTCCTGTGCAGGGTGCGAGGGTCCTGTGCATAGTGTCAGTGTCCTGTGCAGAGTGTCCGTGTCCTGTGCAGAGTGTGAGAGTCCTGTGCAGAGTGTCAGTGTCCTGTGCAGAGTACGAGTGTCCTGTTGAGCGTCAGTGTCCTGTGCATAGTGTCAGTGTCCTGTGCATAGTGTCAGTGTCCTGTGCAGAGTGTGAGTGTCCTGTGCAGAGTGTCAGTGTCCTGTGCAGAGTGTAAGTGTCCTGTGCAGAGTGTGAGTGTCCTGTGCAGAGGGTCAGCGTCCTGTGCAGAGTGCGAATGTCCTGTGCAGTGTGCTGCGCAAAGTGACAGTGTCCTGTGCAGAGTGTCAGTGTCCTGTGCAGAGTGAGAGTTTCCTGTGCAGAGTGTCAGTGTCCTGTGCAGAGTGTGAGTGTCCTGTTCAGAGTGACATGTGTCCTGTGCAGGGTGCGAGGGTCCTGTGCATAGTGTCAGTGTCCTGTGCATAGTGTCAGTGTTCTGTGCACACTGTGAGTGTCCTGTGCAGAGTGTCCGTGTCCTGTGCATAGTGTCAGTGTCCTGTGCAGAGTGCGACTGTCCTTTTCAGAGTGTCCGTGTCCTGTGCAGAGTGTGAGTGTCCTGTGCAGAGTGTGAGTGTCCTGTGCAGAGTGTGAGTATTCTATGCAGAGTGAGAGTGTCCTGTGCACAGTGTCTGTGTCCTTTGCAGGGTGCGAGTGTCCTGTGCATAGTGTCAGTGTCCTCTGCATAGTGTCAGTGTCCTGTGCAGAGTGCGACTGTCCTTTTCAGAGTGTCAGTGTCCTGTGCAGAGTGTCAGTGTCCTGTGCAGAGTACGAGTGTCCTGTTCAGAGCGTCCGTGTCCTGTGCATAGTGTCAGTGTCCTGTGCAGAGTGTGAGTGTCCTGTGCAGAGTGTGACTGTCCTGTGCAGAGTGTGACTGTCCTGTGCAGAGGGTCAGCGTCCTGTGCAGAGTGCGAATGTCCTGTGCAGTGTGCTGCGCAGAGTGACAGTGTCCTGTGCAGAGTGTGAGTGTCCTGTGCAGAGTGTGAGCGTCCTGTGCAGAGTGACAGTGTCCTGTGCAGAGTGACCGTGTCCTGTGCAGAGTGACAGTGTCCTGTGCCGAGTGTCAGTGTCCTGTGCAGAGTGTGAGTGTCCTGTGCAGAGCGTGAGTGTCCTGTGCAGAGCGTGAGTGGCCTGTGCATCGAGTCAGTGTCCTGTGCAGAGTGCGAGTGTCCTGTAAAGAGTGTCAGTGTCCTGTGCAGAGTGCGAATGTCCTGTGCAGATTGTCAGTGTCCTGCGTAGAGTGTCAGTGTCCTGTGCAGAGCGTGAGTGCCCTGTGCGGACCGTCAGTGTCCTGTGCAGAGTGTCCGTGTCCTGTGCAGAGGGTGAGTGTCCTGTGCATAGAGTAAGTGTCCAGTGCAGAGTGCAAGTCTCCTGTAAAGAGGATCAGTGTCCTGCGTAGAGTGTCAGTGTCCTGCGTAGAGTGTCAGTGTCCTGCGTAGAGTGTCAGTGTCCTGTGCAGAGTGAGAGTGTCCTGTGCAGAGTGTGAGTGTCCTGTGTAGAGTGTCAGTGTCCTATACAGTGTGTCAGTGCCCTGTGCAGTGTCCTGTGCAGTGTGCTGTGCAGTGTGTGAGTGTCCTGTGCAGAGTGCGAGTCTCCTGTAAAGAGGATCATTGTCCTGTGCAGAATGCGAGTGTCCTGTGCAGAGTGTCAGTGTCCTGTGCAGAGTGTCAGTGTCCTGCGTAGAGTGTGAGTGTCCTGGACAGAGTGCGAGAGTCCTGGACAGAGTGTGAGTGTCCTGGGCAGAGTGTGAGTACCCTGTGCCGTGTGTCAGACTCCTGTGCAGAGTGTTAGTGTCCTGTGCAGTGTTTGAGTCTCCTGTGCAGAGTCTGAGTGTCCTGTGCAGAGTGTCCATGTCCTGTGGAGAGTGTCAGTGTACTGTGCCGAGTGTCAGTGTCCTGTGCAGAGCGTGAGTGTGCTGTGCAGAGTCAGAGTGTCCTGTGCAGAGTGTGAGTGTCCTGTGCAGACTGCCAGTGTCATGTGGAGTGTGAGTGTCCTGTGAGGAGCGTCACTGTCCTGTGCCGAGTGTCAGTGTCCTGTGCCGAGTGTGAATGTCCTGTGCAGAGCGTGAGTGTCCTGTGCAGAGCGTCAGTGTCCTGTGCAGAGTGCGAGTGTCCTGTGCAGAGTGCGAGTGTCCGGTAAAGAGTGTCAGTGTCCTGTGCAGAGTTCGAGTGTCCTGTGCAGAGTGTCAGTGTCCTGCGTAGAGTGCCAGTGTCCTGTGCAGAGTGTCAGTGTCCTGTGCAGAGTGTGAGTGTTCTGTGCAGAGTGTGAGTTTCCGGCGCAGAGTGTCAGTGTCCTGTGCAGGGTGCGAGGGTCCAGTGCATAGTGTCAGTGTCCTGTGCAGAGTGTCCGTGTCCTGTGCAGAGTGTCAGTGTCCTGTGCAGAGTGCGACTGTCCTTTTCAGAGCGTCAATGTCCTGTGCAGAGTGTGAGAGTCCTGTGCAGAGTGTCAGTGTCCTGTGCAGAGTACGAGTGTCCTGTTGAGCGTCAGTGTCCTGTGCATAGTGTCAGTGTCCTGTGCATAGTGTCAGTGTCCTGTGCAGAGTGTGAGTGTCCTGTGCAGAGTGTCAGTGTCCTGTGCAGAGTGTAAGTGTCCTGTGCAGAATGTGAGTGTCCTGTGCAGAGGGTCAGCGTCCTGTGCAGAGTGCGAATGTCCTGTGCAGTGTGCTGCGCAAAGTGACAGTGTCCTGTGCAGAGTGTCAGTGTCCTGTGCAGAGTGAGAGTTTCCTGTGCAGAGTGTCAGTGTCCTGTGCAGAGTGTGAGTGTCCTGTTCAGAGTGACATGTGTCCTGTGCAGGGTGCGAGGGTCCTGTGCATAGTGTCAGTGTCCTGTGCATAGTGTCAGTGTTCTGTGCACACTGTGAGTGTCCTGTGCAGAGTGTCCGTGTCCTGTGCATAGTGTCAGTGTCCTGTGCAGAGTGCGACTGTCCTTTTCAGAGTGTCCGTGTCCTGTGCAGAGTGTGAGTGTCCTGTGCAGAGTGTGAGTGTCCTGTGCAGAGTGTGAGTATTCTATGCAGAGTGAGAGTGTCCTGTGCACAGTGTCTGTGTCCTTTGCAGGGTGCGAGTGTCCTGTGCATAGTGTCAGTGTCCTCTGCATAGTGTCAGTGTCCTGTGCAGAGTGCGACTGTCCTTTTCAGAGTGTCAGTGTCCTGTGCAGAGTGTCAGTGTCCTGTGCAGAGTACGAGTGTCCTGTTCAGAGCGTCAGTGTCCTGTGCATAGTGTCAGTGTCCTGTGCAGAGTGTGAGTGTCCTGTGCAGAGTGTGACTGTCCTGTGCAGAGTGTGACTGTCCTGTGCAGAGGGTCAGCGTCCTGTGCAGAGTGCGAATGTCCTGTGCAGTGTGCTGCGCAGAGTGACAGTGTCCTGTGCAGAGTGTGAGTGTCCTGTGCAGAGTGTGAGCGTCCTGTGCAGAGTGACCGTGTCCTGTGCAGAGTGACAGTGTCCTGTGCAGAGTGACAGTGTCCTGTGCCGAGTGTCAGTGTCCTGTGCAGAGTGTGAGTGTCCTGTGCAGAGCGTGAGTGTCCTGTGCAGAGCGTGAGTGGCCTGTGCATCGAGTCAGTGTCCTGTGCAGAGTGCGAGTGTCCTGTAAAGAGTGTCAGTGTCCTGTGCAGAGTGCGAATGTCCTGTGCAGATTGTCAGTGTCCTGCGTAGAGTGTCAGTGTCCTGTGCAGAGCGTGAGTGCCCTGTGCGGACCGTCAGTGTCCTGTGCAGAGTGTCCGTGTCCTGTGCAGAGGGTGAGTGTCCTGTGCATAGAGTAAGTGTCCAGTGCAGAGTGCAAGTCTCCTGTAAAGAGGATCAGTGTCCTGCGTAGAGTGTCAGTGTCCTGCGTAGAGTGTCAGTGTCGTGCGTAGAGTGTCAGTGTCCTGTGCAGAGTGAGAGTGTCCTGTGCAGAGTGTGAGTGTCCTGTGTAGAGTGTCAGTGTCCTATACAGTGTGTGAGTGTCCTGTGCAGTGTCCTGTGCAGTGTGCTGTGCAGTGTGTGAGTGTCCTGTGCAGAGTGCGAGTCTCCTGTAAAGAGGATCATTGTCCTGTGCAGAATGCGAGTGTCCTGTGCAGAGTGTCAGTGTCCTGCGTAGAGTGTGAGTGTCCTGGACAGAGTGCGAGAGTCCTGGACAGAGTGTGAGTGTCCTGGGCAGAGTGTGAGTACCCTGTGCCGTGTGTCAGACTCCTGTGCAGAGTGTTAGTGTCCTGTGCAGTGTTTGAGTCTCCTGTGCAGAGTGTGAGTGTCCTGTGCAGAGTGTCCATGTCCTGTGGAGAGTGTCAGTGTACTGTGCCGAGTGTCAGTGTCCTGTGCAGAGCGTGAGTGTGCTGTGCAGAGTCAGAGTGTCCTGTGCAGAGTGTGAGTGTCCTGTGCAGACTGCCAGTGTCATGTGGAGTGTGAGTGTCCTGTGAGGAGCGTCACTGTCCTGTGCCGAGTGTCAGTGTCCTGTGCCGAGTGTGAGTGTCCTGTGCAGAGCGTGAGTGTCCTGTGCAGAGCGTGAGTGTCCTGTGCAGAGCGTCAGTGTCCTGTGCAGAGTGCGAGTGTCCTGTGCAGAGTGCGAGTGTCCGGTAAAGAGTGTCAGTGTCCTGTGCAGAGTTCGAGTGTCCTGTGCAGAGTGTCAGTGTCCTGCGTAGAGTGCCAGTGTCCTGTGCAGAGTGTCAGTGTCCTGTGCAGAGTGTGAGTGTTCTGTGCAGAGTGTGAGTTTCCGGCGCAGAGTGTCAGTGTCCTGTGCAGAGTGTCAGTGTCCTGCGTAGAGTGTCAGTGTCCTGTGCAGAGTGTGCGTGTCCTGTGCAGAGTGTGAGTGTTCTGTGCAGAGTGTGTGTTTCCTGTGCAGAGTGTGAGTGTCCTGTGCAGAGTCACAATGTCCTGTGCAGAGTGTCAGTGTGCCGTGTTGCGTGTCAGTATCCTGTGCAGAGTGTCCGTGTCCAGTGCAGAGTGTGAGTGTTCTGTGGAGAGTGTGAGTGTCCTGTGCAGAGTGACAGTGCCTGTGCAGAGTGAGAGTGGTCTGCGGAGAGTGTGAGTGTCCTGTGCAGAGTGACAGTGTCCTGTGCAGAGTGTCAGTGACCTGTGCAGAGTGTCAGTGTCCTGTGCATGGTGCGAGTGTCCAGTTCAGAGCGTCACTGTCCTGTGCATAGTGTCAGTGCGCTGTGCAGAGTGTGAGTGTCCAGTTCAGAGCGTCAGTGTCCTGTGCAGAGTGTGAGTGTCCTGTGCATAGTGTCAGTGCCCTGTGCAGAGTGTGAGTGTCCTGTAAAAAGTGTCAGTGGCCTGTGCAGAGTGAGAGTGTCCCGTGTAACGTGTCAGTGTCCTGTGCAGAGTGTCCGTGTCCAGTGCAGCGTGTGAGTGTTCTGTGCAGAGAGTGAGTGTTCTGTGCAGAGTGTGAGTGTCCTGTGCAGAGTGACAGTGTCCTGTGCAGAGTGTGAGTGTCCTGTGCAGAGTGTGAGTGTCCTGTGCAGAGTGTGAGTGTCCTGTGCAGGGTGTGAGTGTCCTGTGCAGAGTGTGAGTGTCCTGTGCAGAGTGTGAGTGTCCTGTGCAGAGTGTGAGTGTACTGTGCAGAGTGTGAGTGTCCTGTGCAGAGTGTGAGTGTCCTGTGCAGAGGGTGAGTGTCCTCTGCAGAGTATCAGTGTCCTATGTAGAGTGTCAGTGTCCTGTACAGAATGGCAGTATCCTGTGCAGTGCCCTGTGCAGAGTGACAGTGTCTTGGGCAGAGTGTGAGTGTCCTGTTCAGAGCGTCAGTGTCCTGTGCATAGTGTGAGTGTCCTGTGCAAAGTCTGAGTGTCCTGTGCATAGTGTCAGTGTCCTGTGCAGTGTGCGAGTGTCCTTTCCAGAGTGTCAGTGTCCGTGTCCTGTGCAGAGTGTGAGTGTCCTGTGCAGAGTGTGAGTGTCCTGTGCAGAGTGTGAGTGTCCTGTGCAGAGTGTGAGTGTCCTGTGCAGAGTGTGAGTGTCCTGTGCAGAGTGTGAGTGTCCTGTGCAGAGTGTGAGTGTCCTGTGCAGAGTGTGAGTGTCCTGTGCAGAGTGTGAGTGTCCTGTGCAGAGTGTGAGTGTCCTGTGCAGAGTGTGAGTGTCCTGTGCAGAGTGTGAGTGTCCTGTGCAGAGTGTGAGTGTCCTGTGCAGAGGGTGAGTGTCCTGTGCAGAGGGCGAGTGTCCTGTGCAGAGGGTGAGTGTCCTGTGCAGAGGGTGAGTGTCTTGGGCAGAGTGTGAGTTTCTGGTGCAGAGTGTGAGAATCCTGTGCAGAGTGTGAGAGTCCTGTGCAGAGTGTGAGAGACTTGGTCAGAGTGCGAGGGTCCTGGACAGAGTGTCAGTGTCCTGGGCAGAGTGTGAGTGTCCTGTGCATAGTGTCAGTGTCCTGTGCAGAGTGTTAGTGCCCTGTGCAGAGCGCGAGTGCCCTGTGCAGAGCGTCAGTGTCCTGTGCAGAGTGTCCTTGTCCTCTGCGGAGTGTCAGTGTCCTGTGCAGATGGTGGGTGTGCTGTGCATAGAGACAGTGTCCTGTAAAGAGTGTCAGTGGCCTGTGCATAGTGAGAGTGTCCTGTGTAGCGTGTCAGTGTCCTGTGCAGAGTGTCAGTGTCCTGTGCAGAGTGTCAGTGTCCTGTGCAGAGTGACAGTGTCCTGTGCGGAGTGTCAGTGTCCTGTGCAGTGTGCTGCGCAGAGTGTGAGTGTCCTGTGCAGAATGTTAGTGTCCTGTGCAGAGTGTCAGTGTTCTGTGCAGAGTGTTAGTGTCCTGTGCAGAGTGTCAGTGTCCTGTGCAGAGTGACAGTGTCCTGTGCCGAGTGTCAGTGTCCTGTGCAGAGTGTGAGTGTCCTGTGCAGAGCGTGAGTGTCCTGTGCAGAGCGTGAGTGGCCTGTGCATCGAGTCAGTGTCCTGTGCAGAGTGCGAGTGTCCTGTAAAGAGTGTCAGTGTCCTGTGCAGAGTGCGAATGTCCTGTGCAGATTGTCAGTGTCCTGCGTAGAGTGTCAGTGTCCTGTGCAGAGCGTGAGTGCCCTGTGCGGACCGTCAGTGTCCTGTGCAGAGTGTCCGTGTCCTGTGCAGAGGGTGAGTGTCCTGTGCATAGAGTAAGTGTCCAGTGCAGAGTGCAAGTCTCCTGTAAAGAGGATCAGTGTCCTGCGTAGAGTGTCAGTGTCCTGTGCAGAGTACGAGTGTCCTGTTGAGCGTCAGTGTCCTGTGCATAGTGTCAGTGTCCTGTGCATAGTGTCAGTGTCCTGTGCAGAGTGTGAGTGTCCTGTGCAGAGTGTCAGTGTCCTGTGCAGAGTACGAGTGTCCTGTTGAGCGTCAGTGTCCTGTGCATAGTGTCAGTGTCCTGTGCATAGTGTCAGTGTCCTGTGCAGAGTGTGAGTGTCCTGTGCAGAGTGTCAGTGTCCTGTGCAGAGTGTAAGTGTCCTGTGCAGAGTGTGAGTGTCCTGTGCAGAGGGTCAGCGTCCTGTGCAGAGTGCGAATGTCCTGTGCAGTGTGCTGCGCAAAGTGACAGTGTCCTGTGCAGAGTGTCAGTGTCCTGTGCAGAGTGAGAGTTTCCTGTGCAGAGTGTCAGTGTCCTGTGCAGAGTGTGAGTGTCCTGTTCAGAGTGACATGTGTCATGTGCAGGGTGCGAGGGTCCTGTGCAAAGTGTCAGTGTCCTGTGCATAGTGTCAGTGTCCTGTGCAGAGTGCGACTGTCCTTTTCAGAGTGTCCGTGTCCTGTGCAGAGTGTGAGTGTCCTGTGCAGAGTGTGAGTGTCCTGTGCAGAGTTTGAGTATTCTATGCAGAGTGAGAGTGTCCTGTGCACAGTGTCTGTGTCCTTTGCAGGGTGCGAGTGTCCTGTGCATAGTGTCAGTGTCCTCTGCATAGTGTCAGTGTCCTGTGCAGAGTGCGACTGTCCTTTTCAGAGTGTCAGTGTCCTGTGCAGAGTGTCAGTGTCCTGTGCAGAGTACGAGTGTCCTGTTCAGAGCGTCAGTGTCCTGTGCATAGTGTCAGTGTCCTGTGCAGAGTGTGAGTGTCCTGTGCAGAGTGTGACTGTCCTGTGCAGAGTGTGACTGTCCTGTGCAGAGGGTCAGCGTCCTGTGCAGAGTGCGAATGTCCTGTGCAGTGTGCTGCGCAGAGTGACAGTGTCCTGTGCAGAGTGTGAGTGTCCTGTGCAGAGTGTGAGCGTCCTGTGCAGAGTGACAGTGTCCTGTGCAGAGTGACCGTGTCCTGTGCAGAGTGACCGTGTCCTGTGCCGAGTGTCAGTGTCCTGTGCAGAGTGTGAGTGTCCTGTGCAGAGCGTGAGTGTCCTGTGCAGAGCGTGAGTGGCCTGTGCATCGAGTCAGTGTCCTGTGCAGAGTGCGAGTGTCCTGTAAAGAGTGTCAGTGTCCTGTGCAGAGTGCGAATGTCCTGTGCAGATTGTCAGTGTCCTGCGTAGAGTGTCAGTGTCCTGTGCAGAGCGTGAGTGCCCTGTGCGGACCGTCAGTGTCCTGTGCAGAGTGTCCGTGTCCTGTGCAGAGGGTGAGTGTCCTGTGCAGAGGGTGAGTGTCCTGTGCATAGAGTAAGTGTCCAGTGCAGAGTGCAAGTCTCCTGTAAAGAGGATCAGTGTCCTGCGTAGAGTGTCAGTGTCCTGCGTAGAGTGTCAGTGTCCTGCGTAGAGTGTCAGTGTCCTGTGCAGAGTGAGAGTGTCCTGTGCAGAGTGTGAGTGTCCTGTGTAGAGTGTCAGTGTCCTATACAGTGTGTCAGTGTCCTGTGCAGTGTCCTGTGCAGTGTGCTGTGCAGTGTGTGAGTGTCCTGTGCAGAGTGCGAGTCTCCTGTAAAGAGGATCATTGTCCTGTGCAGAATGCGAGTGTCCTGTGCAGAGTGTCAGTGTCCTGCGTAGAGTGTGAGTGTCCTGGACAGAGTGCGAGAGTCCTGGACAGAGTGTGAGTGTCCTGGGCAGAGTGTGAGTACCCTGTGCCGTGTGTCAGACTCCTGTGCAGAGTGTTAGTGTCCTGTGCAGTGTTTGAGTCTCCTGTGCAGAGTGTGAGTGTCCTGTGCAGAGTGTCCATGTCCTGTGGAGAGTGTCAGTGTACTGTGCCGAGTGTCAGTGTCCTGTGCAGAGCGTGAGTGTGCTGTGCAGAGTCAGAGTGTCCTGTGCAGAGTGTGAGTGTCCTGTGCAGACTGCCAGTGTCATGTGGAGTGTGAGTGTCCTGTGAGGAGCGTCACTGTCCTGTGCCGAGTGTCAGTGTCCTGTGCCGAGTGTGAGTGTCCTGTGCAGAGCGTGAGTGTCCTGTGCAGAGCGTCAGTGTCCTGTGCAGAGTGCGAGTGTCCTGTGCAGAGTGCGAGTGTCCGGTAAAGAGTGTCAGTGTCCTGTGCAGAGTTCGAGTGTCCTGTGCAGAGTGTCAGTGTCCTGCGTAGAGTGCCAGTGTCCTGTGCAGAGTGTCAGTGTCCTGTGCAGAGTGTGAGTGTTCTGTGCAGAGTGTGAGTTTCCGGCGCAGAGTGTCAGTGTCCTGTGCAGAGTGTCAGTGTCCTGCGTAGAGTGTCAGTGTCCTGTGCAGAGTGTGCGTGTCCTGTGCAGAGTGTGAGTGTTCTGTGCAGAGTGTGTGTTTCCTGTGCAGAGTGTGAGTGTCCTGTG
Source organism: Scyliorhinus torazame (assembly GCF_047496885.1). Lineage (NCBI taxonomy): Eukaryota > Metazoa > Chordata > Chondrichthyes > Carcharhiniformes > Scyliorhinidae > Scyliorhinus > Scyliorhinus torazame. Next base: position 185,118,836 of record NC_092708.1, on the reverse strand, counting down.
CAGAGTCACAATGTCCTGTGCAGAGTGTCAGTGTGCCGTGTTGCGTGTCAGTATCCTGTGCAGAGTGTCCGTGTCCAGTGCAGAGTGTGAGTGTTCTGTGGAGAGTGTGAGTGTCCTGTGCAGAGTGACAGTGCCTGTGCAGAGTGAGAGTGGTCTGCGGAGAGTGTGAGTGTCCTGTGCAGAGTGACAGTGTCCTGTGCAGAGTGTCAGTGTCCTGTGCAGAGTGTCAGTGTCCTGTGCATGGTGCGAGTGTCCAGTTCAGAGCGTCACTGTCCTGTGCATAGTGTCAGTGCGCTGTGCAGAGTGTGAGTGTCCAGTTCAGAGCGTCAGTGTCCTGTGCAGAGTGTGAGTGTCCTGTGCATAGTGTCAGTGCCCTGTGCAGAGTGTGAGTGTCCTGTAAAAAGTGTCAGTGGCCTGTGCAGAGTGAGAGTGTCCCGTGTAACGTGTCAGTGTCCTGTGCAGAGTGGCCGTGTCCAGTGCAGCGTGTGAGTGTTCTGTGCAGAGTGTGAGTGTTCTGTGCAGAGTGTCAGTGTTCTGTGCAGAGTGTTAGTGTCCTGTGCAGAGTGTCAGTGTCCTGTGCAGAGTGACAGTGTCCTGTGCCGAGTGTCAGTGTCCTGTGCAGAGTGTGAGTGTCCTGTGCAGAGCGTGAGTGTCCTGTGCAGAGTGACAGTTTCCTGTGCCGAGTGTCAGTGTCCTGTGCAGAGTGTATTTGTCCTTTGCGGAGTGTCAGTGTCCTGTGCAGATGGTGGGTGTGCTGTGCATAGAGACAGTGTCCTGTAAAGAGTGTCAGTGGCCTGTGCATAGTGAGAGTGTCCTGTGTAGCGTGTCAGTGTCCTGTGCAGAGTGTCAGTGTCCTGTGCAGAGTGTCAGTGTCCTGTGCAGAGTGTCAGTGTCCTGTGCAGAGTGACAGTGTCCTGTGCGGAGTGTCAGTGTCCTGTGCAGTGTGCTGCGCAGAGTGTGAGTGTCCTGTGCAGAATGTGAGTGTCCTGTGCAGAGTGTCAGTGTTCTGTGCAGAGTGTTAGTGTCCTGTGCAGAGTGTCAGTGTCCTGTGCAGAGTGACAGTGTCCTGTGCCGAGTGTCAGTGTCCTGTGCAGAGTGTGAGTGTCCTGTGCAGAGCGTGAGTGTCCTGTGCAGAGCGTGAGTGGCCTGTGCATCGAGTCAGTGTCCTGTGCAGAGTGCGAGTGTCCTGTAAAGAGTGTCAGTGTCCTGTGCAGAGTGCGAATGTCCTGTGCAGATTGTCAGTGTCCTGCGTAGAGTGTCAGTGTCCTGTGCAGAGCGTGAGTGCCCTGTGCGGACCGTCAGTGTCCTGTGCAGAGTGTCCGTGTCCTGTGCAGAGGGTGAGTGTCCTGTGCATAGAGTAAGTGTCCAGTGCAGAGTGCAAGTCTCCTGTAAAGAGGATCAGTGTCCTGCGTAGAGTGTCAGTGTCCTGCGTAGAGTGTCAGTGTCCTGTGCAGAGTGAGAGTGTCCTGTGCAGAGTGAGAGTGTCCTGTGCAGAGTGTGAGTGTCCTGTGTAGAGTGTCAGTGTCCTATACAGTGTGTCAGTGTCCTGTACAATGTCCTGTGCAGTGTGCTGTGCAGTGTGTGAGTGTCCTGTGCAGAGTGCGAGTCTCCTGTAAAGAGGATCATTGTCCTGTGCAGAATGCGAGTGTCCTGTGCAGAGTGTCAGTGTCCTGCGTAGAGTGTGAGTGTCCTGGACAGAGTGCGAGAGTCCTGGACAGAGTGTGAGTGTCCTGTGCAGAGTGTGAGTACCCTGTGCCGTGTGTCAGACTCCTGTGCAGAGTGTTAGTGTCCTGTGCAGTGTTTGAGTCTCCTGTGCAGAGTGTGAGTGTCCTGTGCAGAGTGTCCATGTCCTGTGGAGAGTGTCAGTGTACTGTGCCGAGTGTCAGTGTCCTGTGCAGAGCGTGAGTGTGCTGTGCAGACTGCCAGTGTCATGTGGAGTGTGAGTGTCCTGTGAGGAGCGTCACTGTCCTGTGCCGAGTGTGAGTGTCCTGTGCGGAGTGTGAGTGTCCTGTGCAGAGCGTGAGTGTCCTGTGCAGAGCGTGAGTGTCCTGTGCAGAGCGTCAGTGTCCTGTGCAGAGTGCGAGTGTCCTGTGCAGAGTGCGAGTGTCCGGTAAAGAGTGTCAGTGTCCTGTGCAGAGTTCGAGTGTCCTGTGCAGAGTGTCAGTGTCCTGCGTAGAGTGCCAGTGTCCTGTGCAGAGTGTCAGTGTCCTGTGCAGAGTGTCAGTGTCCTGTGCAGAGTGTGAGTGTTCTGTGCAGAGTGTGAGTTTCCGGCGCAGAGTGTCAGTGTCCTGTGCAGAGTGTCAGTGTCCTGCGTAGAGTGTCAGTGTCCTGTGCAGAGTGTGCGTGTCCTGTGCAGAGTGTGAGTGTTCTGTGCAGAGTGTGTGTTTCCTGTGCAGAGTGTGAGTGTCCTGTGCAGAGTCACAATGTCCTGTGCAGAGTGTCAGTGTGCCGTGTTCCGTGTCAGTATCCTGTGCAGAGTGTCCGTGTCCAGTGCAGAGTGTGAGTGTTCTGTGGAGAGTGTGAGTGTTCTGTGGAGAGTGTGAGTGTCCTGTGCAGAGTGACAGTGCCTGTGCAGAGTGAGAGTGGTCTGCGGAGAGTGTGAGTGTCCTGTGCAGAGTGACAGTGTCCTGTGCAGAGTGTCAGTGTCCTGTGCAGAGTGTCAGTGTCCTGTGCATGGTGCGAGTGTCCAGTTCAGAGCGTCACTGTCCTGTGCATAGTGTCAGTGCGCTGTGCAGAGTGTGAGTGTCCAGTTCAGAGCGTCAGTGTCCTGTGCAGAGTGTCAGTGCCCTGTGCAGAGTGTGAGTGTCCTGTGCATAGTGTCAGTGCCCTGTGCAGAGTGTGAGTGCCCTGTAAAAAGTGTCAGTGGCCTGTGCAGAGTGAGAGTGTCCCGTGTAACGTGTCAGTGTCCTGTGCAGAGTGTCCGTGTCCAGTGCAGCGTGTGAGTGTTCTGTGCAGAGTGTGAGTGTTCTGTGCAGAGTGTGAGTGTCCTGTGCAGAGTGACAGTGTCCTGTGCAGAGTGTGAGTGTCCTGTGCAGAGTGTGAGTGTCCTGTGCAGAGTGTGAGTGTCCTGTGCAGTGTGTGAGTGTCCTGTGCAGAGTGTGAGTGTCCTGTGCAGAGTGTGAGTGTCCTGTGCAGAGTGTGAGTGTACTGTGCAGAGTGTGAGTGTCCTGTGCAGAGGGTGAGTGTCCTCTGCAGAGTATCAGTGTCCTCTGCAGAGTATCAGTGTCCTATGTAGAGTGTCAGTGTCCTGTACAGAATGGCAGTGTCCTGTGCAGTGCCCTGTGCAGAGTGACAGTGTCTTGGGCAGAGTGTGAGTGTCCTGTTCAGAGCGTCAGTGTCCTGTGCATAGTGTGAGTGTCCTGTGCAAAGTCTGAGTGTCCTGTGCATAGTGTCAGTGTCCTGTGCAGTGTGCGAGTGTCCTTTCCAGAGTGTCAGTGTCCGTGTCCTGTGCAGAGTGTGAGTGTCCTGTGCAGAGTGTGAGTGTCCTGTGCAGAGTGTGAGTGTCCTGTGCAGAGTGTGAGTGTCCTGTGCAGAGTGTGAGTGTCCTGTGCAGAGTGTGAGTGTCCTGTGCAGAGTGTGAGTGTCCTGTGCAGAGTGTGAGTGTCCTGTGCAGAGTGTGAGTGTCCTGTGCAGAGTGTGAGTGTCCTGTGCAGAGTGTGAGTGTCCTGTGCAGAGTGTGAGTGTCCTGTGCAGAGGGTGAGTGTCCTGTGCAGAGTGTGAGAGTCCTGTGCAGAGTGTGAGAGACTTGGTCAGAGTGCGAGGGTCCTGGACAGAGTGTCAGTGTCCTGGGCAGAGTGTGAGTGTCCTGTGCATAGTGTCAGTGTCCTGTGCAGAGTGTTAGTGCCCTGTGCAGAGCGCGAGTGCCCTGTGCGGAGCGTCAGTGTCCTGTGCAGAGTGTCCTTGTCCTCTGCGGAGTGTCAGTGTCCTGTGCAGATGGTGGGTGTGCTGTGCATAGAGACAGTGTCCTGTAAAGAGTGTCAGTGGCCTGTGCATAGTGAGAGTGTCCTGTGTAGCGTGTCAGTGTCCTGTGCAGAGTGTCAGTGTCCTGTGCAGAGTGTCAGTGTCCTGTGCAGAGTGACAGTGTCCTGTGCGGAGTGTCAGTGTCCTGTGCAGTGTGCTGCGCAGAGTGTGAGTGTCCTGTGCAGAATGTGAGTGTCCTGTGCAGAGTGTCAGTGTTCTGTGCAGAGTGTTAGTGTCCTGTGCAGAGTGTCAGTGTACTGTGCAGAGTGTGAGTGTGCTGTGCAGAGTTTCAGTGTCCTGCGCAGAGTGTCAGTGTCCTGTGCATAGTGAGAGTGGTCTGCGGAGAGTGTGAGTGTCCTGTGCAGAGTGACAGTGTCCTGTGCAGAGTGTCAGTGTCCTGTGCAGAGTGTGAGTGTCCTGTGCATAGTGTCAGTGTCCTGTGCAGGGTGCGAGGGTCCTGTGCATAGTGTCAGTGTCCTGTGCAGAGTGTCAGTGTCCTGTGCAGAGTGTCAGTGTCCTGTGCATAGTGTCAGTGTCCTGTGCAGGGTGCGAGGGTCCTGTGCATAGTGTCAGTGTCCTGTGCAGAGTGTCCGTGTCCTGTGCAGAGTGCGACTGTCCTTTTCAGAGCGTCAATGTCCTGTGCAGAGTACGAGTGTCCTGTTGAGCGTCAGTGTCCTGTGCATAGTGTCAGTGTCCTGTGCATAGTGTCAGTGTCCTGTGCAGAGTGTGAGTGTCCTGTGCAGAGTGTCAGTGTCCTGTGCAGAGTGTGAGTGTCCTGTGCAGAGTGTGAGAGTCCTGTGCAGAGGGTCAGCGTCCTGTGCAGAGTGCGAATGTCCTGTGCAGTGTGCTGCGCAAAGTGACAGTGTCCTGTGCAGAGTGTTAGTGTCCTGTGCAGAGTGAGAGTTTCCTGTGCAGAGTGTCAGTGTCCTGTGCAGAGTGTGAGTGTCCTGTTCAGAGTGACATGTGTCCTGTGCAGGGTGCGAGGGACCTGTGCATAGTGTCAGTGTCCTGTGCATAGTGTCAGTGTTCTGTGCACACTGTGAGTGTCCTGTGCAGAGTGTCCGTGTCCTGTGCATAGTGTCAGTGTCCTGTGCAGAGTGCGACTGTCCTTTTCAGAGTGTCCGTGTCCTGTGCAGAGTGTGAGTGTCCTGTGCAGAGTGTGAGTGTCCCGTGCAGAGTGTGAGTATTCTATGCAGAGTGAGAGTGTCCTGTGCACAGTGTCTGTGTCCTTTGCAGGGTGCGAGTGTCCTGTGCATAGTGTCAGTGTCCTCTGCATAGTGTTAGTGTCGTGTGCAGACTGTGAGTGTCCTGTGCAGAGTGTCCGTGTCCTGTGCATAGTGTCAGTGTCCTGTGCAGAGTGCGACTGTCCTTTTCAGAGTGTCAGTGTCCTGTGCAGAGTGTCAGTGTCCTGTGCAGAGTACGAGTGTCCTGTTCAGAGCGTCAGTGTCCTGTGCATAGTGTCAGTGTCCTGTGCAGAGTGTGAGTGTCCTGTGCAGAGTGTGACTGTCCTGTGCAGAGTGTGACTGTCCTGTGCAGAGGGTCAGCGTCCTGTGCAGAGTGCGAATGTCCTGTGCAGTGTGCAGCGCAGAGTGACAGTGTCCTGTGCAGAGTGTGAGTGTCCTGTGCAGAGTGTGAGCGTCCTGTGCAGAGTGACAGTGTCCTGTGCAGAGTGACCGTGTCCTGTGCAGAGTGACAGTGTCCTGTGCCGAGTGTCAGTGTCCTGTGCAGAGTGTCAGTGTCCTGTGCAGAGTGAGAGTGGTCTGCGGAGAGTGCGAGTGTCCTGTGCAGGGTGCGAGTGTCCTGTGCAGGGTGCGAGTGTCCTGTGCAGGGTGCGAGTGTCCTGTGCAGGGTGCGAGTTTCCTGTTCAGAGCGTCAGTGTCCGGTGCAGAGCGTGAGTCTTCTTTGCAGAGATTGAGTGTTCCGTGCAGAGATTGAGTGTCCTGTGCAGAGTGTGAGTGTCCTGTGCAGAGTGTGAGTGTCCTGTGCAGAGTGTGAGTGTCCTGTGCATAGTGTCAGTGTCCTGTGCAGGGTGCGAGGGTCCTGTGCATAGTGTCAGTGTCCTGTGCAGAGTGTGAGTGTCCTGTGCAGAGTGTGAGTGTCCTGTGCAGAGTGTGAGTGTCCTGTGCAGAGTGTGAGTGTCCTGTGCAGAGTGTGAGTGTCCTGTGCAGAGGGTGAGTGTCCTGTGCAGAGTGTGAGAGTCCTGTGCAGAGTGTGAGAGACTTGGTCAGAGTGCGAGGGTCCTGGACAGAGTGTCAGTGTCCTGGGCAGAGTGTGAGTGTCCTGTGCATAGTGTCAGTGTCCTGTGCAGAGTGTTAGTGCCCTGTGCAGAGCGCGAGTGCCCTGTGCGGAGCGTCAGTGTCCTGTGCAGAGTGTCCTTGTCCTCTGCGGAGTGTCAGTGTCCTGTGCAGATGGTGGGTGTGCTGTGCATAGAGACAGTGTCCTGTAAAGAGTGTCAGTGGCCTGTGCATAGTGAGAGTGTCCTGTGTAGCGTGTCAGTGTCCTGTGCAGAGTGTCAGTGTCCTGTGCAGAGTGTCAGTGTCCTGTGCAGAGTGACAGTGTCCTGTGCGGAGTGTCAGTGTCCTGTGCAGTGTGCTGCGCAGAGTGTGAGTGTCCTGTGCAGAATGTGAGTGTCCTGTGCAGAGTGTCAGTGTTCTGTGCAGAGTGTTAGTGTCCTGTGCAGAGTGTCAGTGTACTGTGCAGAGTGTGAGTGTGCTGTGCAGAGTTTCAGTGTCCTGCGCAGAGTGTCAGTGTCCTGTGCATAGTGAGAGTGGTCTGCGGAGAGTGTGAGTGTCCTGTGCAGAGTGACAGTGTCCTGTGCAGAGTGTCAGTGTCCTGTGCAGAGTGTGAGTGTCCTGTGCATAGTGTCAGTGTCCTGTGCAGGGTGCGAGGGTCCTGTGCATAGTGTCAGTGTCCTGTGCAGAGTGTCAGTGTCCTGTGCAGAGTGTCAGTGTCCTGTGCATAGTGTCAGTGTCCTGTGCAGGGTGCGAGGGTCCTGTGCATAGTGTCAGTGTCCTGTGCAGAGTGTCCGTGTCCTGTGCAGAGTGCGACTGTCCTTTTCAGAGCGTCAATGTCCTGTGCAGAGTGTGAGAGTCCTGTGCAGAGTGTCAGTGTCCTGTGCAGAGTACGAGTGTCCTGTTGAGCGTCAGTGTCCTGTGCATAGTGTCAGTGTCCTGTGCATAGTGTCAGTGTCCTGTGCAGAGTGTGAGTGTCCTGTGCAGAGTGTCAGTGTCCTGTGCAGAGTGTGAGTGTCCTGTGCAGAGTGTGAGAGTCCTGTGCAGAGGGTCAGCGTCCTGTGCAGAGTGCGAATGTCCTGTGCAGTGTGCTGCGCAAAGTGACAGTGTCCTGTGCAGAGTGTTAGTGTCCTGTGCAGAGTGAGAGTTTCCTGTGCAGAGTGTCAGTGTCCTGTGCAGAGTGTGAGTGTCCTGTTCAGAGTGACATGTGTCCTGTGCAGGGTGCGAGGGACCTGTGCATAGTGTCAGTGTCCTGTGCATAGTGTCAGTGTTCTGTGCACACTGTGAGTGTCCTGTGCAGAGTGTCCGTGTCCTGTGCATAGTGTCAGTGTCCTGTGCAGAGTGCGACTGTCCTTTTCAGAGTGTCCGTGTCCTGTGCAGAGTGTGAGTGTCCTGTGCAGAGTGTGAGTGTCCCGTGCAGAGTGTGAGTATTCTATGCAGAGTGAGAGTGTCCTGTGCACAGTGTCTGTGTCCTTTGCAGGGTGCGAGTGTCCTGTGCATAGTGTCAGTGTCCTCGGCATAGTGTTAGTGTCGTGTGCAGACTGTGAGTGTCCTGTGCAGAGTGTCCGTGTCCTGTGCATAGTGTCAGTGTCCTGTGCAGAGTGCGACTGTCCTTTTCAGAGTGTCAGTGTCCTGTGCAGAGTGTCAGTGTCCTGTGCAGAGTACGAGTGTCCTGTTCAGAGCGTCAGTGTCCTGTGCATAGTGTCAGTGTCCTGTGCAGAGTGTGAGTGTCCTGTGCAGAGTGTGACTGTCCTGTGCAGAGTGTGACTGTCCTGTGCAGAGGGTCAGCGTCCTGTGCAGAGTGTGACTGTCCTGTGCAGAGTGTGAGCGTCCTGTGCAGAGTGACAGTGTCCTGTGCAGAGTGACCGTGTCGTGTGCAGAGTGACAGTGTCCTGTGCCGAGTGTCAGTGTCCTGTGCAGAGTGTCAGTGTCCTGTGCAGAGTGAGAGTGGTCTGCGGAGAGTGCGAGTGTCCTGTGCAGGGTGCGAGTGTCCTGTGCAGGGTGCGAGTGTCCTGTGCAGGGTGCGAGTGTCCTGTGCAGGGTGCGAGTGTCCTGTGCAGGGTGCGAGTTTCCTGTTCAGAGCGTCAGTGTCCGGTGCAGAGCGTGAGTCTTCTTTGCAGAGATTGAGTGTTCCGTGCAGAGATTGAGTGTCATGTGCAGAGTGTGAGTGTCCTGTGCAGAGTGTGAGTGTCCTGTGCAGAGTGTGAGTGTCCTGTGCATAGTGTCAGTGTCCTGTGCAGGGTGCGAGGGTCCTGTGCATAGTGTCAGTGTCCTGTGCTGAGTGTCAGTGTCCTGTGCATAGTGTCAGAGTCCTGTGCAGGGTGCGAGGGTCCTGTGCATAGTGTCAGTGTCCTGTGCAGAGTGTCAGTGTCCTGTGCAGAGTGTCCGTGTCCTGTGCAGAGTGCGACTGTCCTTTTCAGAGTGTCAGTGTCCTGTGCAGAGTGTGAGAGTCCTGTGCAGAGTTTCAGTGTCCTGTGCAGAGTACGAGTGTCCTGTTCAGAGCGTCAGTGTCCTGTGCAGAGCGTCAGTGTCCTGTGCAGAGTGTGAGTGTCCTGTGCAGAGTGTCAGTGTCCTGTGCAGAGTGTGAGTGTCCTGTGCAGAGGGTCAGCGTCCTGTGCAGAGTGCGAATGTCCTGTGCAGTGTGCTGCGCAAACTGACAGTGTCCTGTTCAGAGTGTCAGTGTCCTGTGCAGAGTGTGAGTTTCCTGTGCAGAGTGTCAGTGTCCTGTGCAGAGTGTGAGTGTCCTGTGCATAGTGTCAGTGTCCTGTGCATAGTGTCAGTGTTCTGTGCAGACTGTGAGTGTCCTGTGCAGAGTGTCCGTGTCCTGTGCGTAGTTTCTGTGTTCTGTGCCGATGGTACGTGTCCGGTGCAGAGTGTCAGTGTCCTGTGCAGAGTGTCAGTGTCCTGTGCAGACTGTGAGTGTCCTTTTCAGAGTGTCAGTGTTCTGTGCATAGTGTCAGTGTCGTGTGCAGACTGTGAGTGTCCTGTGCAGAGTGTCCGTGTCCTGTGCATAGTGTCCGTGTCCTGTGCAGAGTGTCAGAGTCCTGTGCAGAGTGTCAGTGTCCTGTGCAGAGTACGAGTGTCCTGTTCAGAGCGTCAGTGTCCTGTGCATAGTGTCAGTGTCCTGTGCAGAGTGTGAGTGTCCTGTGCAGAGTGTGAGTGTCCTGTGCAGAGGGTCAGCGTCCTGTGCAGAGTGCGAATGTCCTGTGCAGTGTGCTGCGTAAACTGACAGTGTCCTGTGCAGAGTGTGAGTGTCCTGTGCAGAGTGTGAGTGTCCTGTGCAGAGTGTGAGTGTCCTGTGCAGAGTGACAGTGTCCTGTGCAGAGTGACAGTGTCCTGTGCAGAGTGTCAGTGTCCTGTGCAGAGTGTCAGTGTCCTGTGCAGAGTGTCAGTGTCCTGTGCAGAGTGTCAGTGTCCTGTGCAGAGTGTCAGTGTCCTGTGCAGAGTGTCAGTGTCCTGTGCAGAGTGTCAGTGTCCTGTGCAGAGTGAGAGTGGTCTGCGGAGAGTGCGAGTGTCCTGTGCAGGGTGCGAGTTTCCTGTTCAGAGCGTGAGTGTCCTGTGCAGAGTGGCAGTGTCCTGTGCATAGTGCCATTGTCCTGTGCAGTGTGCGAGTGTCTTTTTCAGAGTGTCAGTGTCCTGTGCAGTGTCCGTGTGCTGTGCAGAGTGTGAGTGTCCTGTGCAGAGGGTCAGTGTCCTGTGCAAACTGTCAGTGTCCTGTGCAGAGTGTCAGTGTCCCGTGCAGGGTGCGAGTGTCCTGTGCATAGTGTCAGTGTCCTGAGCAGAGTGTCCGTGTCCTGTGCAGAGTGTGACTGTCCTTTTCAGAGTGTCAGTGTCCTGTGCAGAGTGTGAGAGTCCTGTGCAGAGTGTCAGTGTCCTGTGCAGAGTGTCAGTGTCCTGTGTCGCGTGTCAGTGTCCTGTGCAGAGTGTCAGTGTCCAGTGCAGAGTGTGAGTGTTCTCTGCAGAGTGTGAGTGTTCTCTGCAGAGTGTGAGTGTTCTCTGCAGAGTGTGAGTGTTCTGTGCAGAGTGTGAGTGTTCTGTGCAGAGTGTGAGTGTCCTGTGCAGAGTGACAGTGTCCTGTGCAGTGTGCTGCGCAGAGTGTGAGTGTCCTGTGCAGAATGTGAGTGTCCTGTGCAGAGTGTCAGTGTTCTGTGCAGAGTGTTAGTGTCCTGTGCAGAGTGTCAGTGTCCTGTGCAGACTGTGAGTGTGCTGTGCAGAGTGTCAGTGTCCTGCGCAGAGTGTCAGTGTCCTGTGCAGAGTGAGAGTGGTCTGCGGAGAGTGTGAGTGTTCTGTGCAGAGTGACAGTGTCCTGTGCAGAGTGCCAGTGTCCTGTGCAGAGTGTGAGTGTCCTGTGCATAGTGTCAGTGTCCTGTGCAGGGTGCAAGGTTCCTGTGCATAGTGTCAGTGTCCTGTGCAGAGTGTCAGTGTCCTGTGCAGAGTGTCAGTGTCCTGTGCATAGTGTCAGTGTACTGTGCAGGGTGCGAGGGTCCTGTGTAGAGTGTCCGTGTCCTGTGCAGAGTGTAAGTGTCCTGTGCAGAGTGTGATTGTCCTGTGCAGAGTGTGAGTGTCCTGTGCAGAGGGTGAGTATCCTGTGCAGAGGGTGAGTGTCCTCTGCAGAGTATCAGTGTCCTATGTAGAGTGTCAGTGTCCTGTGCAGAATGGCAGTGTCCTGTGCAGTGTCCTGTGCACAGTGACAGTGTCTTGGGCAGAGTGTGAGTGTCCGGTGCCGAGTGTAAGAGTCCTGTGCAGAGTGTGAGAGTCCTGGTCAGAGTGCGAGGGTCCTGGACAGAGTGTGAGTGTCCTGTGCAGTGTTTGAGTCTCCTGTGCAGAGTGTCAGAGTCCTGTGCAGAGTGTCAGTGTCCTGTGCAGAGTACGAGTGTCCTGTTCAGAGCGTCAGTGTCCTGTGCATAGTGTCAGTGTCCTGTGCAGAGTGTGAGTGTCCTGTGCAGAGTGTGAGTGTCCTGTGCAGAGTGTGAGTGTCCTGTGCAGAGTGTGAGTGTCCTGTGCAGAGTGACAGTGTCCTGTGCAGAGTGTCCGTGTCCTGTGCATAGTGTCAGTGTCCTGTGCAGAGTGCGACTATCCTTTTCAGAGTGTCAGTGTCCTGTGCAGAGTGTCAGTGTCCTGTGCAGAGTACGAGTGTCCTGTTCAGAGCGTCAGTGTCCTGTGCATAGTGTCAGTGTCCTGTGCAGAGTGTGAGTGTCCTGTGCAGAGTGTGACTGTCCTGTGCAGAGTGTGACTGTCCTGTGCAGAGGGTCAGCGTCCTGTGCAGAGTGTGACTGTCCTGTGCAGAGTGTGAGCGTCCTGTGCAGAGTGACAGTGTCCTGTGCAGAGTGACCGTGTCGTGTGCAGAGTGACAGTGTCCTGTGCCGAGTGTCAGTGTCCTGTGCAGAGTGTCAGTGTCCTGTGCAGAGTGAGAGTGGTCTGCGGAGAGTGCGAGTGTCCTGTGCAGGGTGCGAGTGTCCTGTGCAGGGTGCGAGTGTCCTGTGCAGGGTGCGAGTGTCCTGTGCAGGGTGCGAGTGTCCTGTGCAGGGTGCGAGTTTCCTGTTCAGAGCGTCAGTGTCCGGTGCAGAGCGTGAGTCTTCTTTGCAGAGATTGAGTGTTCCGTGCAGAGATTGAGTGTCATGTGCAGAGTGTGAGTGTCCTGTGCAGAGTGTGAGTGTCCTGTGCAGAGTGTGAGTGTCCTGTGCATAGTGTCAGTGTCCTGTGCAGGGTGCGAGGGTCCTGTGCATAGTGTCAGTGTCCTGTGCTGAGTGTCAGTGTCCTGTGCATAGTGTCAGAGTCCTGTGCAGGGTGCGAGGGTCCTGTGCATAGTGTCAGTGTCCTGTGCAGAGTGTCAGTGTCCTGTGCAGAGTGTCCGTGTCCTGTGCAGAGTGTCAGTGTCCTGTGCAGAGTGCGACTGTCCTTTTCAGAGTGTCAGTGTCCTGTGCAGAGTGTGAGAGTCCTGTGCAGAGTTTCAGTGTCCTGTGCAGAGTACGAGTGTCCTGTTCAGAGCGTCAGTGTCCTGTGCAGAGCGTCAGTGTCCTGTGCAGAGTGTGAGTGTCCTGTGCAGAGTGTCAGTGTCCTGTGCAGAGTGTGAGTGTCCTGTGCAGAGGGTCAGCGTCCTGTGCAGAGTGCGAATGTCCTGTGCAGTGTGCTGCGCAAACTGACAGTGTCCTGTTCAGAGTGTCAGTGTCCTGTGCAGAGTGTGAGTTTCCTGTGCAGAGTGTCAGTGTCCTGTGCAGAGTGTGAGTGTCCTGTGCATAGTGTCAGTGTCCTGTGCATAGTGTCAGTGTTCTGTGCAGACTGTGAGTGTCCTGTGCAGAGTGTCCGTGTCCTGTGCGTAGTTTCTGTGTTCTGTGCCGATGGTACGTGTCCGGTGCAGAGTGTCAGTGTCCTGTGCAGAGTGTCAGTGTCCTGTGCAGACTGTGAGTGTCCTTTTCAGAGTGTCAGTGTTCTGTGCATAGTGTCAGTGTCGTGTGCAGACTGTGAGTGTCCTGTGCAGAGTGTCCGTGTCCTGTGCATAGTGTCCGTGTCCTGTGCAGAGTGTCAGAGTCCTGTGCAGAGTGTCAGTGTCCTGTGCAGAGTACGAGTGTCCTGTTCAGAGCGTCAGTGTCCTGTGCATAGTGTCAGTGTCCTGTGCAGAGTGTGAGTGTCCTGTGCAGAGTGTGAGTGTCCTGTGCAGAGGGTCAGCGTCCTGTGCAGAGTGCGAATGTCCTGTGCAGTGTGCTGCGTAAACTGACAGTGTCCTGTGCAGAGTGTGAGTGTCCTGTGCAGAGTGTGAGTGTCCTGTGCAGAGTGTGAGTGTCCTGTGCAGAGTGACAGTGTCCTGTGCAGAGTGACAGTGTCCTGTGCAGAGTGTCAGTGTCCTGTGCAGAGTGTCAGTGTCCTGTGCAGAGTGTCAGTGTCCTGTGCAGAGTGTCAGTGTCCTGTGCAGAGTGTCAGTGTCCTGTGCAGAGTGTCAGTGTCCTGTGCAGAGTGTCAGTGTCCTGTGCAGAGTGTCAGTGTCCTGTGCAGAGTGAGAGTGGTCTGCGGAGAGTGCGAGTGTCCTGTGCAGGGTGCGAGTTTCCTGTTCAGAGCGTGAGTGTCCTGTGCAGAGTGGCAGTGTCCTGTGCATAGTGCCATTGTCCTGTGCAGTGTGCGAGTGTCTTTTTCAGAGTGTCAGTGTCCTGTGCAGTGTCCGTGTGCTGTGCAGAGTGTGAGTGTCCTGTGCAGAGGGTCAGTGTCCTGTGCAAACTGTCAGTGTCCTGTGCAGAGTGTCAGTGTCCCGTGCAGGGTGCGAGTGTCCTGTGCATAGTGTCAGTGTCCTGTGCAGAGTGTCCGTGTCCTGTGCAGAGTGTGACTGTCCTTTTCAGAGTGTCAGTGTCCTGTGCAGAGTGTGAGAGTCCTGTGCAGAGTGTCAGTGTCCTGTGCAGAGTGTCAGTGTCCTGTGTCGCGTGTCAGTGTCCTGTGCAGAGTGTCAGTGTCCAGTGCAGAGTGTGAGTGTTCTCTGCAGAGTGTGAGTGTTCTCTGCAGAGTGTGAGTGTTCTCTGCAGAGTGTGAGTGTTCTGTGCAGAGTGTGAGTGTTCTGTGCAGAGTGTGAGTGTCCTGTGCAGAGTGACAGTGTCCTGTGCAGTGTGCTGCGCAGAGTGTGAGTGTCCTGTGCAGAATGTGAGTGTCCTGTGCAGAGTGTCAGTGTTCTGTGCAGAGTGTTAGTGTCCTGTGCAGAGTGTCAGTGTCCTGTGCAGACTGTGAGTGTGCTGTGCAGAGTGTCAGTGTCCTGCGCAGAGTGTCAGTGTCCTGTGCAGAGTGAGAGTGGTCTGCGGAGAGTGTGAGTGTTCTGTGCAGAGTGACAGTGTCCTGTGCAGAGTGTCAGTGTCCTGTGCAGAGTGTGAGTGTCCTGTGCATAGTGTCAGTGTCCTGTGCAGGGTGCAAGGTTCCTGTGCATAGTGTCAGTGTCCTGTGCAGAGTGTCAGTGTCCTGTGCAGAGTGTCAGTGTCCTGTGCATAGTGTCAGTGTACTGTGCAGGGTGCGAGGGTCCTGTGTAGAGTGTCCGTGTCCTGTGCAGAGTGTAAGTGTCCTGTGCAGAGTGTGATTGTCCTGTGCAGAGTGTGAGTGTCCTGTGCAGAGGGTGAGTATCCTGTGCAGAGGGTGAGTGTCCTCTGCAGAGTATTAGTGTCCTATGTAGAGTGTCAGTGTCCTGTGCAGAATGGCAGTGTCCTGTGCAGTGTCCTGTGCACAGTGACAGTGTCTTGGGCAGAGTGTGAGTGTCCGGTGCCGAGTGTAAGAGTCCTGTGCAGAGTGTGAGAGTCCTGGTCAGAGTGCGAGGGTCCTGGACAGAGTGTGAGTGTCCTGTGCAGTGTTTGAGTCTCCTGTGCAGAGTGTCAGAGTCCTGTGCAGAGTGTCAGTGTCCTGTGCAGAGTACGAGTGTCCTGTTCAGAGCGTCAGTGTCCTGTGCATAGTGTCAGTGTCCTGTGCAGAGTGTGAGTGTCCTGTGCAGAGTGTGAGTGTCCTGTGCAGAGTGTGAGTGTCCTGTGCAGAGTGTGAGTGTCCTGTGCAGAGTGACAGTGTCCTGTGCAGAGTGACAGTGTCCTGTGCAGAGTGTCAGTGTCCTGTGCAGAGGGTCAGTGTCCTGTGCAGAGTGTCAGTGTCCTGTGCAGAGTGTCAGTGTCCTGTGCAGAGTGTCAGTGTCCTGTGCAGAGTGACAGTGTCCTGTGCAAAGTGACAGTGTCCTGTGCCGAGTGTCAGTGTCCTGTGCAGAGTGTGAGTGTCCTGTGCAGAGCGTGAGTGTCCTGTGCAGAGCGTGAGTGGCCTGTGCATCGAGTCAGTGTCCTGTGCAGAGTGCGAGTGTCCTGTAAAGAGTGTCAGTGTCCTGTGCAGAGTGCGAATGTCCTGTGCAGATTGTCAGTGTCCTGCGTAGAGTGTCAGTGTCCTGTGCAGAGCGTGAGTGCCCTGTGCGGACCGTCAGTGTCCTGTGCAGAGTGTCCGTGTCCTGTGCAGAGGGTGAGTGTCCTGTGCATAGAGTAAGTGTCCAGTGCAGAGTGCAAGTCTCCTGTAAAGAGGATCAGTGTCCTGCGTAGAGTGTCAGTGTCCTGCGTAGAGTGTCAGTGTCCTGTGCAGAGTGAGAGTGTCCTGTGCAGAGTGAGAGTGTCCTGTGCAGAGTGTGAGTGTCCTGTGTAGAGTGTCAGTGTCCTATACAGTGTGTCAGTGTCCTGTACAGTGTCCTGTGCAGTGTGCTGTGCAGTGTGTGAGTGTCCTGTGCAGAGTGCGAGTCTCCTGTAAAGAGGATCATTGTCCTGTGCAGAATGCGAGTGTCCTGTGCAGAGTGTCAGTGTCCTGCGTAGAGTGTGAGTGTCCTGGACAGAGTGCGAGAGTCCTGGACAGAGTGTGAGTGTCCTGTGCAGAGTGTGAGTACCCTGTGCCGTGTGTCAGACTCCTGTGCAGAGTGTTAGTGTCCTGTGCAGTGTTTGAGTCTCCTGTGCAGAGTGTGAGTGTCCTGTGCAGAGTGTCCATGTCCTGTGGAGAGTGTCAGTGTACTGTGCCGAGTGTCAGTGTCCTGTGCAGAGCGTGAGTGTGCTGTGCAGACTGCCAGTGTCATGTGGAGTGTGAGTGTCCTGTGAGGAGCGTCACTGTCCTGTGCCGAGTGTGAGTGTCCTGTGCGGAGTGTGAGTGTCCTGTGCAGAGCGTGAGTGTCCTGTGCAGAGCGTGAGTGTCCTGTGCAGAGCGTCAGTGTCCTGTGCAGAGTGCGAGTGTCCTGTGCAGAGTGCGAGTGTCCGGTAAAGAGTGTCAGTGTCCTGTGCAGAGTTCGAGTGTCCTGTGCAGAGTGTGAGTGTCCTGTGCAGAGTGTGAGTGTCCTGTGCAGAGTGTGAGTGTCCTGTGCATAGTGTCAGTGTCCTGTGCAGGGTGCGAGGGTCCTGTGCATAGTGTCAGTGTCCTGTGCTGAGTGTCAGTGTCCTGTGCATAGTGTCAGAGTCCTGTGCAGGGTGCGAGGGTCCTGTGCATAGTGTCAGTGTCCTGTGCAGAGTGTCAGTGTCCTGTGCAGAGTGTCCGTGTCCTGTGCAGAGTGTCAGTGTCCTGTGCAGAGTGCGACTGTCCTTTTCAGAGTGTCAGTGTCCTGTGCAGAGTGTGAGAGTCCTGTGCAGAGTTTCAGTGTCCTGTGCAGAGTACGAGTGTCCTGTTCAGAGCGTCAGTGTCCTGTGCAGAGCGTCAGTGTCCTGTGCAGAGTGTGAGTGTCCTGTGCAGAGTGTCAGTGTCCTGTGCAGAGTGTGAGTGTCCTGTGCAGAGGGTCAGCGTCCTGTGCAGAGTGCGAATGTCCTGTGCAGTGTGCTGCGCAAACTGACAGTGTCCTGTTCAGAGTGTCAGTGTCCTGTGCAGAGTGTGAGTTTCCTGTGCAGAGTGTCAGTGTCCTGTGCAGAGTGTGAGTGTCCTGTGCATAGTGTCAGTGTCCTGTGCATAGTGTCAGTGTTCTGTGCAGACTGTGAGTGTCCTGTGCAGAGTGTCCGTGTCCTGTGCGTAGTTTCTGTGTTCTGTGCCGATGGTACGTGTCCGGTGCAGAGTGTCAGTGTCCTGTGCAGAGTGTCAGTGTCCTGTGCAGACTGTGAGTGTCCTTTTCAGAGTGTCAGTGTTCTGTGCATAGTGTCAGTGTCGTGTGCAGACTGTGAGTGTCCTGTGCAGAGTGTCCGTGTCCTGTGCATAGTGTCCGTGTCCTGTGCAGAGTGTCAGAGTCCTGTGCAGAGTGTCAGTGTCCTGTGCAGAGTACGAGTGTCCTGTTCAGAGCGTCAGTGTCCTGTGCATAGTGTCAGTGTCCTGTGCAGAGTGTGAGTGTCCTGTGCAGAGTGTGAGTGTCCTGTGCAGAGGGTCAGCGTCCTGTGCAGAGTGCGAATGTCCTGTGCAGTGTGCTGCGTAAACTGACAGTGTCCTGTGCAGAGTGTGAGTGTCCTGTGCAGAGTGTGAGTGTCCTGTGCAGAGTGTGAGTGTCCTGTGCAGAGTGACAGTGTCCTGTGCAGAGTGACAGTGTCCTGTGCAGAGTGTCAGTGTCCTGTGCAGAGTGTCAGTGTCCTGTGCAGAGTGTCAGTGTCCTGTGCAGAGTGTCAGTGTCCTGTGCAGAGTGTCAGTGTCCTGTGCAGAGTGTCAGTGTCCTGTGCAGAGTGTCAGTGTCCTGTGCAGAGTGTCAGTGTCCTGTGCAGAGTGAGAGTGGTCTGCGGAGAGTGCGAGTGTCCTGTGCAGGGTGCGAGTTTCCTGTTCAGAGCGTGAGTGTCCTGTGCAGAGTGGCAGTGTCCTGTGCATAGTGCCATTGTCCTGTGCAGTGTGCGAGTGTCTTTTTCAGAGTGTCAGTGTCCTGTGCAGTGTCCGTGTGCTGTGCAGAGTGTGAGTGTCCTGTGCAGAGGGTCAGTGTCCTGTGCAAACTGTCAGTGTCCTGTGCAGAGTGTCAGTGTCCCGTGCAGGGTGCGAGTGTCCTGTGCATAGTGTCAGTGTCCTGAGCAGAGTGTCCGTGTCCTGTGCAGAGTGTGACTGTCCTTTTCAGAGTGTCAGTGTCCTGTGCAGAGTGTGAGAGTCCTGTGCAGAGTGTCAGTGTCCTGTGCAGAGTGTCAGTGTCCTGTGTCGCGTGTCAGTGTCCTGTGCAGAGTGTCAGTGTCCAGTGCAGAGTGTGAGTGTTCTCTGCAGAGTGTGAGTGTTCTCTGCAGAGTGTGAGTGTTCTCTGCAGAGTGTGAGTTTTCTGTGCAGAGTGTGAGTGTTCTGTGCAGAGTGTGAGTGTCCTGTGCAGAGTGACAGTGTCCTGTGCAGTGTGCTGCGCAGAGTGTGAGTGTCCTGTGCAGAATGTGAGTGTCCTGTGCAGAGTGTCAGTGTTCTGTGCAGAGTGTTAGTGTCCTGTGCAGAGTGTCAGTGTCCTGTGCAGAGTGTGAGTGTGCTGTGCAGAGTGTCAGTGTCCTGCGCAGAGTGTCAGTGTCCTGTGCAGAGTGAGAGTGGTCTGCGGAGAGTGTGAGTGTTCTGTGCAGAGTGACAGTGTCCTGTGCAGAGTGTCAGTGTCCTGTGCAGAGTGTGAGTGTCCTGTGCATAGTGTCAGTGTCCTGTGCAGGGTGCAAGGTTCCTGTGCATAGTGTCAGTGTCCTGTGCAGAGTGTCAGTGTCCTGTGCAGAGTGTCAGTGTCCTGTGCATAGTGTCAGTGTCCTGTGCAGGGTGCGAGGGTCCTGTGTAGAGTGTCCGTGTCCTGTGCAGAGTGTAAGTGTCCTGTGCAGAGTGTGATTGTCCTGTGCAGAGTGTGAGTGTCCTGTGCAGAGGGTGAGTATCCTGTGCAGAGGGTGAGTGTCCTCTGCAGAGTATCAGTGTCCTATGTAGAGTGTCAGTGTCCTGTGCAGAATGGCAGTGTCCTGTGCAGTGTCCTGTGCACAGTGACAGTGTCTTGGGCAGAGTGTGAGTGTCCGGTGCCGAGTGTAAGAGTCCTGTGCAGAGTGTGAGAGTCCTGGTCAGAGTGCGAGGGTCCTGGACAGAGTGTGAGTGTCCTGTGCAGTGTTTGAGTCTCCTGTGCAGAGTGTCAGAGTCCTGTGCAGAGTGTCAGTGTCCTGTGCAGAGTACGAGTGTCCTGTTCAGAGCGTCAGTGTCCTGTGCATAGTGTCAGTGTCCTGTGCAGAGTGTGAGTGTCCTGTGCAGAGTGTGAGTGTCCTGTGCAGAGTGTGAGTGTCCTGTGCAGAGTGACAGTGTCCTGTGCAGAGTGACAGTGTCCTGTGCAGAGTGTCAGTGTCCTGTGCAGAGGGTCAGTGTCCTGTGCAGAGTGTCAGTGTCCTGTGCAGAGTGTCAGTGTCCTGTGCAGAGTGTCAGTGTCCTGTGCAGAGTGACAGTGTCCTGTGCAGAGTGACAGTGTCCTGTGCCGAGTGTCAGTGTCCTGTGCAGAGTGTGAGTGTCCTGTGCAGAGCGTGAGTGTCCTGTGCAGAGCGTGAGTGGCCTGTGCATCGAGTCAGTGTCCTGTGCAGAGTGCGAGTGTCCTGTAAAGAGTGTCAGTGTCCTGTGCAGAGTGCGAATGTCCTGTGCAGATTGTCAGTGTCCTGCGTAGAGTGTCAGTGTCCTGCGCAGAGCGTGAGTGCCCTGTGCGGACCGTCAGTGTCCTGTGCAGAGTGTCCGTGTCCTGTGCAGAGGGTGAGTGTCCTGTGCATAGAGTAAGTGTCCAGTGCAGAGTGCAAGTCTCCTGTAAAGAGGATCAGTGTCCTGCGTAGAGTGTCAGTGTCCTGCGTAGAGTGTCAGTGTCCTGTGCAGAGTGAGAGTGTCCTGTGCAGAGTGAGAGTGTCCTGTGCAGAGTGTGAGTGTCCTGTGTAGAGTGTCAGTGTCCTATACAGTGTGTCAGTGTCCTGTACAGTGTCCTGTGCAGTGTGCTGTGCAGTGTGTGAGTGTCCTGTGCAGAGTGCGAGTCTCCTGTAAAGAGGATCATTGTCCTGTGCAGAATGCGAGTGTCCTGTGCAGAGTGTCAGTGTCCTGCGTAGAGTGTGAGTGTCCTGGACAGAGTGCGAGAGTCCTGGACAGAGTGTGAGTGTCCTGTGCAGAGTGTGAGTACCCTGTGCCGTGTGTCAGACTCCTGTGCAGAGTGTTAGTGTCCTGTGCAGTGTTTGAGTCTCCTGTGCAGAGTGTGAGTGTCCTGTGCAGAGTGTCCATGTCCTGTGGAGAGTGTCAGTGTACTGTGCCGAGTGTCAGTGTCCTGTGCAGAGCGTGAGTGTGCTGTGCAGACTGCCAGTGTCATGTGGAGTGTGAGTGTCCTGTGAGGAGCGTCACTGTCCTGTGCCGAGTGTGAGTGTCCTGTGCGGAGTGTGAGTGTCCTGTGCAGAGCGTGAGTGTCCTGTGCAGAGCGTCAGTGTCCTGTGCAGAGTGCGAGTGTCCTGTGCAGAGTGCGAGTGTCCGGTAAAGAGTGTCAGTGTCCTGTGCAGAGTTCGAGTGTCCTGTGCAGAGTGTCAGTGTCCTGCGTAGAGTGCCAGTGTCCTGTGCAGAGTGTCAGTGTCCTGTGCAGAGTGTCAGTGTCCTGTGCAGAGTGTGAGTGTTCTGTGCAGAGTGTGAGTTTCCGGCGCAGAGTGTCAGTGTCCTGTGCAGAGTGTCAGTGTCCTGCGTAGAGTGTCAGTGTCCTGTGCAGAGTGTGCGTGTCCTGTGCAGAGTGTGAGTGTTCTGTGCAGAGTGTGTGTTTCCTGTGCAGAGTGTGAGTGTCCTGTGCAGAGTCACAATGTCCTGTGCAGAGTGTCAGTGTGCCGTGTTCCGTGTCAGTATCCTGTGCAGAGTGTCCGTGTCCAGTGCAAAGTGTGAGTGTTCTGTGGAGAGTGTGAGTGTTCTGTGGAGAGTGTGAGTGTCCTGTGCAGAGTGACAGTGCCTGTGCAGACTGAGAGTGGTCTGCGGAGAGTGTGAGTGTCCTGTGCAGAGTGACAGTGTCCTGTGCAGAGTGTCAGTGTCCTGTGCAGAGTGTCAGTGTCCTGTGCATGGTGCGAGTGTCCAGTTCAGAGCGTCACTGTCCTGTGCATAGTGTCAGTGCGCTGTGCAGAGTGTGAGTGTCCAGTTCAGAGCGTCAGTGTCCTGTGCAGAGTGTCAGTGCCCTGTGCAGAGTGTGAGTGTCCTGTGCATAGTGTCAGTGCCCTGTGCAGAGTGTGAGTGCCCTGTAAAAAGTGTCAGTGGCCTGTGCAGAGTGAGAGTGTCCCGTGTAACGTGTCAGTGTCCTGTGCAGAGTGTCCGTGTCCAGTGCAGCGTGTGAGTGTTCTGTGCAGAGTGTGAGTGTTCTGTGCAGAGTGTGAGTGTCCTGTGCAGAGTGACAGTGTCCTGTGCAAAGTGTGAGTGTCCTGTGCAGAGTGTGAGTGTCCTGTGCAGAGTGTGAGTGTCCTGTGCAGTGTGTGAGTGTCCTGTGCAGAGTGTGAGTGTCCTGTGCAGAGTGTGAGTGTCCTGTGCAGAGTGTGAGTGTACTGTGCAGAGTGTGAGTGTCCTGTGCAGAGGGTGAGTGTCCTCTGCAGAGTATCAGTGTCCTCTGCAGAGTATCAGTGTCCTATGTAGAGTGTCAGTGTCCTGTACAGAATGGCAGTGTCCTGTGCAGTGCCCTGTGCAGAGTGACAGTGTCTTGGGCAGAGTGTGAGTGTCCTGTTCAGAGCGTCAGTGTCCTGTGCATAGTGTGAGTGTCCTGTGCAAAGTCTGAGTGTCCTGTGCATAGTGTCAGTGTCCTGTGCAGTGTGCGAGTGTCCTTTCCAGAGTGTCAGTGTCCGTGTCCTGTGCAGAGTGTGAGTGTCCTGTGCAGAGTGTGAGTGTCCTGTGCAGAGTGTGAGTGTCCTGTGCAGAGTGTGAGTGTCCTGTGCAGAGTGTGAGTGTCCTGTGCAGAGTGTGAGTGTCCTGTGCAGAGTGTGAGTGTCCTGTGCAGAGTGTGAGTGTCCTGTGCAGAGTGTGAGTGTCCTGTGCAGAGTGTGAGTGTCCTGTGCAGAGTGTGAGTGTCCTGTGCAGAGTGTGAGTGTCCTGTGCAGAGTGTGAGTGTCCTGTGCAGAGGGTGAGTGTCCTGTGCAGAGTGTGAGAGTCCTGTGCAGAGTGTGAGAGACTTGGTCAGAGTGCGAGGGTCCTGGACAGAGTGTCAGTGTCCTGGGCAGAGTGTGAGTGTCCTGTGCATAGTGTCAGTGTCCTGTGCAGAGTGTTAGTGCCCTGTGCAGAGCGCGAGTGCCCTGTGCGGAGCGTCAGTGTCCTGTGCAGAGTGTCCTTGTCCTCTGCGGAGTGTCAGTGTCCTGTGCAGATGGTGGGTGTGCTGTGCATAGAGACAGTGTCCTGTAAAGAGTGTCAGTGGCCTGTGCATAGTGAGAGTGTCCTGTGTAGCGTGTCAGTGTCCTGTGCAGAGTGTCAGTGTCCTGTGCAGAGTGTCAGTGTCCTGTGCAGAGTGACAGTGTCCTGTGCGGAGTGTCAGTGTCCTGTGCAGTGTGCTGCGCAGAGTGTGAGTGTCCTGTGCAGAATGTGAGTGTCCTGTGCAGAGTGTCAGTGTTCTGTGCAGAGTGTTAGTGTCCTGTGCAGAGTGTCAGTGTACTGTGCAGAGTGTGAGTGTGCTGTGCAGAGTTTCAGTGTCCTGCGCAGAGTGTCAGTGTCCTGTGCATAGTGAGAGTGGTCTGCGGAGAGTGTGAGTGTCCTGTGCAGAGTGACAGTGTCCTGTGCAGAGTGTCAGTGTCCTGTGCAGAGTGTGAGTGTCCTGTGCATAGTGTCAGTGTCCTGTGCAGGGTGCGAGGGTCCTGTGCATAGTGTCAGTGTCCTGTGCAGAGTGTCAGTGTCCTGTGCAGAGTGTCAGTGTCCTGTGCATAGTGTCAGTGTCCTGTGCAGGGTGCGAGGGTCCTGTGCATAGTGTCAGTGTCCTGTGCAGAGTGTCCGTGTCCTGTGCAGAGTGCGACTGTCCTTTTCAGAGCGTCAATGTCCTGTGCAGAGTGTGAGAGTCCTGTGCAGAGTGTCAGTGTCCTGTGCAGAGTACGAGTGTCCTGTTGAGCGTCAGTGTCCTGTGCATAGTGTCAGTGTCCTGTGCATAGTGTCAGTGTCCTGTGCAGAGTGTGAGTGTCCTGTGCAGAGTGTCAGTGTCCTGTGCAGAGTGTGAGTGTCCTGTGCAGAGTGTGAGAGTCCTGTGCAGAGGGTCAGCGTCCTGTGCAGAGTGCGAATGTCCTGTGCAGTGTGCTGCGCAAAGTGACAGTGTCCTGTGCAGAGTGTTAGTGTCCTGTGCAGAGTGAGAGTTTCCTGTGCAGAGTGTCAGTGTCCTGTGCAGAGTGTGAGTGTCCTGTTCAGAGTGACATGTGTCCTGTGCAGGGTGCGAGGGACCTGTGCATAGTGTCAGTGTCCTGTGCATAGTGTCAGTGTTCTGTGCACACTGTGAGTGTCCTGTGCAGAGTGTCCGTGTCCTGTGCATAGTGTCAGTGTCCTGTGCAGAGTGCGACTGTCCTTTTCAGAGTGTCCGTGTCCTGTGCAGAGTGTGAGTGTCCTGTGCAGAGTGTGAGTGTCCCGTGCAGAGTGTGAGTATTCTATGCAGAGTGAGAGTGTCCTGTGCACAGTGTCTGTGTCCTTTGCAGGGTGCGAGTGTCCTGTGCATAGTGTCAGTGTCCTCTGCATAGTGTTAGTGTCGTGTGCAGACTGTGAGTGTCCTGTGCAGAGTGTCCGTGTCCTGTGCATAGTGTCAGTGTCCTGTGCAGAGTGCGACTGTCCTTTTCAGAGTGTCAGTGTCCTGTGCAGAGTGTCAGTGTCCTGTGCAGAGTACGAGTGTCCTGTTCAGAGTGTCAGTGTCCTGTGCATAGTGTCAGTGTCCTGTGCAGAGTGTGAGTGTCCTGTGCAGAGTGTGACTGTCCTGTGCAGAGTGTGACTGTCCTGTGCAGAGGGTCAGCGTCCTGTGCAGAGTGCGAATGTCCTGTGCAGTGTGCAGCGCAGAGTGACAGTGTCCTGTGCAGAGTGTGAGTGTCCTGTGCAGAGTGTGAGCGTCCTGTGCAGAGTGACAGTGTCCTGTGCAGAGTGACCGTGTCCTGTGCAGAGTGACAGTGTCCTGTGCCGAGTGTCAGTGTCCTGTGCAGAGTGTCAGTGTCCTGTGCAGAGTGAGAGTGGTCTGCGGAGAGTGCGAGTGTCCTGTGCAGGGTGCGAGTGTCCTGTGCAGGGTGCGAGTGTCCTGTGCAGGGTGCGAGTGTCCTGTGCAGGGTGCGAGTTTCCTGTTCAGAGCGTCAGTGTCCGGTGCAGAGCGTGAGTCTTCTTTGCAGAGATTGAGTGTTCCGTGCAGAGATTGAGTGTCCTGTGCAGAGTGTGAGTGTCCTGTGCAGAGTGTGAGTGTCCTGTGCAGAGTGTGAGTGTCCTGTGCATAGTGTCAGTGTCCTGTGCAGGGTGCGAGGGTCCTGTGCATAGTGTCAGTGTCCTGTGCAGAGTGTGAGTGTCCTGTGCAGAGTGTGAGTGTCCTGTGCAGAGTGTGAGTGTCCTGTGCAGAGTGTGAGTGTCCTGTGCAGAGTGTGAGTGTCCTGTGCAGAGGGTGAGTGTCCTGTGCAGAGTGTGAGAGTCCTGTGCAGAGTGTGAGAGACTTGGTCAGAGTGCGAGGGTCCTGGACAGAGTGTCAGTGTCCTGGGCAGAGTGTGAGTGTCCTGTGCATAGTGTCAGTGTCCTGTGCAGAGTGTTAGTGCCCTGTGCAGAGCGCGAGTGCCCTGTGCGGAGCGTCAGTGTCCTGTGCAGAGTGTCCTTGTCCTCTGCGGAGTGTCAGTGTCCTGTGCAGATGGTGGGTGTGCTGTGCATAGAGACAGTGTCCTGTAAAGAGTGTCAGTGGCCTGTGCATAGTGAGAGTGTCCTGTGTAGCGTGTCAGTGTCCTGTGCAGAGTGTCAGTGTCCTGTGCAGAGTGTCAGTGTCCTGTGCAGAGTGACACTGTCCTGTGCGGAGTGTCAGTGTCCTGTGCAGTGTGCTGCGCAGAGTGTGAGTGTCCTGTGCAGAATGTGAGTGTCCTGTGCAGAGTGTCAGTGTTCTGTGCAGAGTGTTAGTGTCCTGTGCAGAGTGTCAGTGTACTGTGCAGAGTGTGAGTGTGCTGTGCAGAGTTTCAGTGTCCTGCGCAGAGTGTCAGTGTCCTGTGCATAGTGAGAGTGGTCTGCGGAGAGTGTGAGTGTCCTGTGCATAGTGTCAGTGTCCTGTGCAGGGTGCGAGGGTCCTGTGCATAGTGTCAGTGTCCTGTGCAGAGTGTCAGTGTCCTGTGCAGAGTGTCAGTGTCCTGTGCATAGTGTCAGTGTCCTGTGCAGGGTGCGAGGGTCCTGTGCAGAGTGTCAGTGTCCTGTGCATAGTGTCCGTGTCCTGTGCAGAGTGCGACTGTCCTTTTCAGAGCGTCAATGTCCTGTGCAGAGTGTGAGAGTCCTGTGCAGAGTGTCAGTGTCCTGTGCAGAGTGTGAGTGTCCTGTGCAGAGTGTGAGTGTCCTGTGCAGAGGGTGAGTGTCCTGTGCAGAGTGTGAGAGTCCTGTGCAGAGTGTGAGAGACTTGGTCAGAGTGCGAGGGTCCTGGACAGAGTGTCAGTGTCCTGGGCAGAGTGTGAGTGTCCTGTGCATAGTGTCAGTGTCCTGTGCAGAGTGTTAGTGCCCTGTGCAGAGCGCGAGTGCCCTGTGCGGAGCGTCAGTGTCCTGTGCAGAGTGTCCTTGTCCTCTGCGGAGTGTCAGTGTCCTGTGCAGATGGTGGGTGTGCTGTGCATAGAGACAGTGTCCTGTAAAGAGTGTCAGTGGCCTGTGCATAGTGAGAGTGTCCTGTGTAGCGTGTCAGTGTCCTGTGCAGAGTGTCAGTGTCCTGTGCAGAGTGTCAGTGTCCTGTGCAGAGTGACAGTGTCCTGTGCGGAGTGTCAGTGTCCTGTGCAGTGTGCTGCGCAGAGTGTGAGTGTCCTGTGCAGAATGTGAGTGTCCTGTGCAGAGTGTCAGTGTTCTGTGCAGAGTGTTAGTGTCCTGTGCAGAGTGTCAGTGTACTGTGCAGAGTGTGAGTGTGCTGTGCAGAGTTTCAGTGTCCTGCGCAGAGTGTCAGTGTCCTGTGCATAGTGAGAGTGGTCTGCGGAGAGTGTGAGTGTCCTGTGCATAGTGTCAGTGTCCTGTGCAGGGTGCGAGGGTCCTGTGCATAGTGTCAGTGTCCTGTGCAGAGTGTCAGTGTCCTGTGCAGAGTGTCAGTGTCCTGTGCATAGTGTCAGTGTCCTGTGCAGGGTGCGAGGGTCCTGTGCATAGTGTCAGTGTCCTGTGCAGAGTGTCCGTGTCCTGTGCAGAGTGCGACTGTCCTTTTCAGAGCGTCAATGTCCTGTGCAGAGTGTGAGAGTCCTGTGCAGAGTGTCAGTGTCCTGTGCAGAGTACGAGTGTCCTGTTGAGCGTCAGTGTCCTGTGCATAGTGTCAGTGTCCTGTGCATAGTGTCAGTGTCCTGTGCAGAGTGTGAGTGTCCTGTGCAGAGTGTCAGTGTCCTGTGCAGAGTGTGAGTGTCCTGTGCAGAGTGTGAGAGTCCTGTGCAGAGGGTCAGCGTCCTGTGCAGAGTGCGAATGTCCTGTGCAGTGTGCTGCGCAAAGTGACAGTGTCCTGTGCAGAGTGTTAGTGTCCTGTGCAGAGTGAGAGTTTCCTGTGCAGAGTGTCAGTGTCCTGTGCAGAGTGTGAGTGTCCTGTTCAGAGTGACATGTGTCCTGTGCAGGGTGCGAGGGACCTGTGCATAGTGTCAGTGTCCTGTGCATAGTGTCAGTGTTCTGTGCACACTGTGAGTGTCCTGTGCAGAGTGTCCGTGTCCTGTGCATAGTGTCAGTGTCCTGTGCAGAGTGCGACTGTCCTTTTCAGAGTGTCCGTGTCCTGTGCAGAGTGTGAGTGTCCTGTGCAGAGTGTGAGTGTCCCGTGCAGAGTGTGAGTATTCTATGCAGAGTGAGAGTGTCCTGTGCACAGTGTCTGTGTCCTTTGCAGGGTGCGAGTGTCCTGTGCATAGTGTCAGTGTCCTCTGCATAGTGTTAGTGTCGTGTGCAGACTGTGAGTGTCCTGTGCAGAGTGTCCGTGTCCTGTGCATAGTGTCAGTGTCCTGTGCAGAGTGCGACTGTCCTTTTCAGAGTGTCAGTGTCCTGTGCAGAGTGTCAGTGTCCTGTGCAGAGTACGAGTGTCCTGTTCAGAGCGTCAGTGTCCTGTGCATAGTGTCAGTGTCCTGTGCAGAGTGTGAGTGTCCTGTGCAGAGTGTGACTGTCCTGTGCAGAGTGTGACTGTCCTGTGCAGAGGGTCAGCGTCCTGTGCAGAGTGCGAATGTCCTGTGCAGTGTGCAGCGCAGAGTGACAGTGTCCTGTGCAGAGTGTGAGTGTCCTGTGCAGAGTGTGAGCGTCCTGTGCAGAGTGACAGTGTCCTGTGCAGAGTGACCGTGTCGTGTGCAGAGTGACAGTGTCCTGTGCCGAGTGTCAGTGTCCTGTGCAGAGTGTCAGTGTCCTGTGCAGAGTGAGAGTGGTCTGCGGAGAGTGCGAGTGTCCTGTGCAGGGTGCGAGTGTCCTGTGCAGGGTGCGAGTGTCCTGTGCAGGGTGCGAGTGTCCTGTGCAGGGTGCGAGTGTCCTGTGCAGGGTGCGAGTTTCCTGTTCAGAGCGTCAGTGTCCGGTGCAGAGCGTGAGTCTTCTTTGCAGAGATTGAGTGTTCCGTGCAGAGATTGAGTGTCCTGTGCAGAGTGTGAGTGTCCTGTGCAGAGTGTGAGTGTCCTGTGCAGAGTGTGAGTGTCCTGTGCATAGTGTCAGTGTCCTGTGCAGGGTGCGAGGGTCCTGTGCATAGTGTCAGTGTCCTGTGCTGAGTGTCAGTGTCCTGTGCATAGTGTCAGAGTCCTGTGCAGGGTGCGAGGGTCCTGTGCATAGTGTCAGTGTCCTGTGCAGAGTGTCAGTGTCCTGTGCAGAGTGTCCGTGTCCTGTGCAGAGTGTCAGTGTCCTGTGCAGAGTGCGACTGTCCTTTTCAGAGTGTCAGTGTCCTGTGCAGAGTGTGAGAGTCCTGTGCAGAGTTTCAGTGTCCTGTGCAGAGTACGAGTGTCCTGTTCAGAGCGTCAGTGTCCTGTGCAGAGCGTCAGTGTCCTGTGCAGAGTGTGAGTGTCCTGTGCAGAGTATCAGTGTCCTGTGCAGAGTGTGAGTGTCCTGTGCAGAGGGTCAGCGTCCTGTGCAGAGTGCGAATGTCCTGTGCAGTGTGCTGCGCAAACTGACAGTGTCCTGTTCAGAGTGTCAGTGTCCTGTGCAGAGTGTGAGTTTCCTGTGCAGAGTGTCAGTGTCCTGTGCAGAGTGTGAGTGTCCTGTGCATAGTGTCAGTGTCCTGTGCATAGTGTCAGTGTTCTGTGCAGACTGTGAGTGTCCTGTGCAGAGTGTCCGTGTCCTGTGCGTAGTTTCTGTGTTCTGTGCCGATGGTACGTGTCCGGTGCAGAGTGTCAGTGTCCTGTGCAGAGTGTCAGTGTCCTGTGCAGACTGTGAGTGTCCTTTTCAGAGTGTCAGTGTTCTGTGCATAGTGTCAGTGTCGTGTGCAGACTGTGAGTGTCCTGTGCAGAGTGTCCGTGTCCTGTGCATAGTGTCCGTGTCCTGTGCAGAGTGTCAGAGTCCTGTGCAGAGTGTCAGTGTCCTGTGCAGAGTACGAGTGTCCTGTTCAGAGCGTCAGTGTCCTGTGCATAGTGTCAGTGTCCTGTGCAGAGTGTGAGTGTCCTGTGCAGAGTGTGAGTGTCCTGTGCAGAGGGTCAGCGTCCTGTGCAGAGTGCGAATGTCCTGTGCAGTGTGCTGCGTAAACTGACAGTGTCCTGTGCAGAGTGTGAGTGTCCTGTGCAGAGTGTGAGTGTCCTGTGCAGAGTGACAGTGTCCTGTGCAGAGTGACAGTGTCCTGTGCAGAGTGTCAGTGTCCTGTGCAGAGTGTCAGTGTCCTGTGCAGAGTGTCAGTGTCCTGTGCAGAGTGTCAGTGTCCTGTGCAGAGTGTCAGTGTCCTGTGCAGAGTGTCAGTGTCCTGTGCAGAGTGTCAGTGTCCTGTGCAGAGTGTCAGTGTCCTGTGCAGAGTGTCAGTGTCCTGTGCAGAGTGAGAGTGGTCTGCGGAGAGTGCGAGTGTCCTGTGCAGGGTGCGAGTTTCCTGTTCAGAGCGTGAGTGTCCTGTGCAGAGTGGCAGTGTCCTGTGCATAGTGCCATTGTCCTGTGCAGTGTGCGAATGTCTTTTTCAGAGTGTCAGTGTCCTGTGCAGTGTCCGTGTGCTGTGCAGAGTGTGAGTGTCCTGTGCAGAGGGTCAGTGTCCTGTGCAAACTGTCAGTGTCCTGTGCAGAGTGTCAGTGTCCCGTGCAGGGTGCGAGTGTCCTGTGCATAGTGTCAGTGTCCTGAGCAGAGTGTCCGTGTCCTGTGCAGAGTGTGACTGTCCTTTTCAGAGTGTCAGTGTCCTGTGCAGAGTGTGAGAGTCCTGTGCAGAGTGTCAGTGTCCTGTGCAGAGTGTCAGTGTCCTGTGTCGCGTGTCAGTGTCCTGTGCAGAGTGTCAGTGTCCAGTGCAGAGTGTGAGTGTTCTCTGCAGAGTGTGAGTGTTCTCTGCAGAGTGTGAGTGTTCTCTGCAGAGTGTGAGTGTTCTGTGCCGAGTGTGAGTGTTCTGTGCAGAGTGTGAGTGTCCTGTGCAGAGTGACAGTGTCCTGTGCAGTGTGCTGCGCAGAGTGTGAGTGTCCTGTGCAGAATGTGAGTGTCCTGTGCAGAGTGTCAGTGTTCTGTGCAGAGTGTTAGTGTCCTGTGCAGAGTGTCAGTGTCCTGTGCAGAGTGTGAGTGTGCTGTGCAGAGTGTCAGTGTCCTGCGCAGAGTGTCAGTGTCCTGTGCAGAGTGAGAGTGGTCTGCGGAGAGTGTGAGTGTTCTGTGCAGAGTGACAGTGCCCTGTGCAGAGTGTCAGTGTCCTGTGCAGAGTGTGAGTGTCCTGTGCATAGTGTCAGTGTCCTGTGCAGGGTGCAAGGTTCCTGTGCATAGTGTCAGTGTCCTGTGCAGAGTGTCAGTGTCCTGTGCAGAGTGTCAGTGTCCTGTGCATAGTGTCAGTGTCCTGTGCAGGGTGCGAGGGTCCTGTGTAGAGTGTCCGTGTCCTGTGCAGAGTGTAAGTGTCCTGTGCAGAGTGTGATTGTCCTGTGCAGAGTGTGAGTGTCCTGTGCAGAGGGTGAGTATCCTGTGCAGAGGGTGAGTGTCCTCTGCAGAGTATCAGTGTCCTATGTAGAGTGTCAGTGTCCTGTGCAGAATGGCAGTGTCCTGTGCAGTGTCCTGTGCACAGTGACAGTGTCTTGGGCAGAGTGTGAGTGTCCGGTGCCGAGTGTAAGAGTCCTGTGCAGAGTGTGAGAGTCCTGGTCAGAGTGCGAGGGTCCTGGACAGAGTGTGAGTGTCCTGTGCAGTGTTTGAGTCTCCTGTGCAGAGTGTCAGAGTCCTGTGCAGAGTGTCAGTGTCCTGTGCAGAGTACGAGTGTCCTGTTCAGAGCGTCAGTGTCCTGTGCATAGTGTCAGTGTCCTGTGCAGAGTGTGAGTGTCCTGTGCAGAGTGTGAGTGTCCTGTGCAGAGTGTGAGTGTCCTGTGCAGAGTGACAGTGTCCTGTGCAGAGTGACAGTGTCCTGTGCAGAGTGTCAGTGTCCTGTGCAGAGGGTCAGTGTCCTGTGCAGAGTGTCAGTGTCCTGTGCAGAGTGTCAGTGTCCTGTGCAGAGTGTCAGTGTCCTGTGCAGAGTGACAGTGTCCTGTGCAGAGTGTCAGTGTCCTCTGCAGAGTGTCAGTGTCCTGTGCAGAGTGAGAGTGGTCTGCGGAGAGTGCGAGTGTCCTGTGCAGGGTGCGAGTTTCCTGTTCAGAGCGTGAGTGTCATGTGCAGAGTGGCAGTGTCCTGTGCATAGTGCCATTGTCCTGTGCAGTGTGCGAGTGTCTTTTTCAGAGTGGCAGTGTCCTGTGCAGTGTCCGTGTGCTGTGCAGAGTGTGAGTGTCCTGTGCAGAGTGTCAGTGTCCTGTGCAAAGTGTCAGTGTCCTGTGCAGAGTGTCAGTGTCCCGTGCAGGGTGCGAGTGTCCTGTGCATAGTGTCAGTGTCCTGAGCAGAGTGTCCGTGTCCTGTGCAGAGTGTGACTGTCCTTTTCAGAGTGTCAGTGTCCTGTGCAGAGTGTGAGAGTCCTGTGCAGAGTGTCAGTGTCCTGTGCATAGTGTCAGTGTCCTGTGTCGCGTGTCAGTGTCCTGTGCAGAGTGTCAGTGTCCAGTGCAGAGTGTGAGTGTTCTCTGCAGAGTGTGAGTGTTCTGTGCAGAGTGTGAGTGTCCTGTGCGGAGTGACAGTGTCCTGTGCGGAGTGTCAGTGTCCTGTGCAGTGTGCTGCGCAGAGTGTGAGTGTCCTGTGCAGAATGTGAGTGTCCTGTGCAGAGTGTCAGTGTTCTGTGCAGAGTGTTAGTGTCCTGTGCAGAGTGTCAGTGTCCTGTGCAGAGTGTGAGTGTGCTGTGCAGAGTGTCAGTGTCCTGCGCAGAGTGTCAGTGTCCTGTGCAGAGTGAGAGTGGTCTGCGGAGAGTGTGAGTGTTCTGTGCAGAGTGACAGTGTCCTGTGCAGAGTGTCAGTGTCCTGTGCAGAGTGTGAGTGTCCTGTGCATAGTGTCAGTGTCCTGTGCAGGGTGCAAGGGTCCTGTGCATAGTGTCAGTGTCCTGTGCAGAGTGTCAGTGTCCTGTGCAGAGTGTCAGTGTCCTGTGCATAGTGTCAGTGTCCTGTGCAGGGTGCGAGGGTCCTGTGCATAGTGTCAGTGTCCTGTGTAGAGTGTCCGTGTCCTGTGCAGAGTGTAAGTGTCCTGTGCAGAGTGTGAGTGTCCTGTGCAGGGTGTGAGTGTCCTGTGCAGGGTGTGAGTGTCCTGTGCAGTGTGTGAGTGGCCTGTGCAGAGTGTGAGTGTTCTGTGCAGAGGGTGAGTATCCTGTGCAGAGGGTGAGTGTCCTGTGCAGAGGGTGAGTGTCCTGTGCAGAGGGTGAGTGTCCTGTGCAGAATGGCAGTGTCCTGTGCAGTGTCCTGTGCACAGTGACAGTGTCTTGGGCAGAGTGTGAGTGTCCGGTGCCGAGTGTAAGAGTCCTGTGCAGAGTGTGAGAGTCCTGGTCAGAGTGCGAGGGTCCTGGACAGAGTGTGAGTGTCCTGTGCAGTGTTTGAGTCTCCTGTGCAGAGTGTCAGTGTCCTGTGCAGAGTGTCAGGACCCTGTGGAGAGTGTTAGTGTCCTGTGCAGAGCGTCAGTGTCCTGTTCAGAGTGTCCGTGTCCTGTGCGGAGTGTCAGTGTCCTGTGCAGAGTGCGAGTGTCCTGTAAAGAGTGTCAGTGGCCTGTGCATAGTGAGAGTGTCCTGTGTAGCGTGTCAGTGTCCTGTGCAGAGTGTCAGTGTGCAATGGAGAGTGTGAGTGTTCTGTGCAGAGTGTGAGTGTCCTGTGCAGAGTGCCAGTGTCCTGTGCAGAGTGTGAGTGTTCTGTGCAGAGTATGACTGTCCTGTGCAGAGTGTCAGTGTCCTGTGCAGAGTGTGAGTGTCCTGTGCAGAGTCACAGTGTCCTGTGCAGAGTGTCAGTGTCCCGTGTAGCGTGTCAGTGTCCTGTGCAGAGTGTCCGTGTCCAGTGCAGTGTGTGAGAGTCCTGTGCAGAGTGACAGTGTCCTGTGCAGAGTGACAGTGTCCTGTGCAGAGTGTCAGTGCCCTGTGCAGAGTGTGAGTGTCCTGTGCAGAGTGTCAGTGTCCTGTGCAGAGTGTGAGTGTCCTGTGCAGAGTGTCAGTGTCCTGTGCAGAGTGAGAGTGGTCTGCGGAGAGTGTGAGTGTCCTGTGCAGAGTGACAGTGTCCTGTGCAGTGTGTCAGTGTCCTGTGCATAGTGTCAGTGTGCTGTTCAGGGTGCGAGTGTCCTGTGCATACTGTGAGTATCCTGTGCAGTGTGTCCTTGTCCTGTGCATAGTGTCAGTGTCCTGTGCAGAGTGCGAGTGTCCTTTTCAGAGTGTCAGTGTCCTGTGCAGAGTGCGAGTGTCCTGTGCAGAGTGCGAGTGTCCTGTGCAGAGTGCGAGTGTCCTGTGCAGAGTTTGAGAGTCCTGCGCAGAGTGTCAGAGTCCTGTGCAGAGTGCGAGTGTCCTGTGCAGAGTGTGAGTGTCCTGTGCAGAGTCTGAGTGTCCTGTGCAGAGTGTGAATGCCCTATGCAGAGTGAGAGTGTCCTGTGCACAGTGTCTGTGTCCTGTGCCGAGGGTACGTGTCCGGTGCAGAGTGTCAGTGTCCTGTGCAGAGTGTCAGTGTCCTGTGCAGAGTGTGAGTGTCCTGTTCAGAGTGTCAGTGTCCTGTGCATAGTGTCCGTGTCCTGTGCAGGGTGCGAGGGTCCTGTGCATAGTGTCAGTGTCCTGTGCATAGTGACAGTGTCGTGTGCAGACTGTGAGTGTCCTGTGCAGAGTGTCCGTGTCCTGTGCATAGTGTCAGTGTCCTGTGCAGAGTGCGACTGTCCTTTTCAGAGTGTCAGTGTCCTGTGCAGAGTGTGAGTGTCCTGTTCAGAGTGACATGTGTCCTGTGCAGGGTGCGAGGGTCCTGTGCATAGTGTCAGTGTCCTGTGCATAGTGTCAGTGTCGGGTGCAGACTGTGAGTGTCCTGTGCAGAGTGTCGGTGTCCTGTGCAGAGTGTCAGTGTCCTGTGCAGTGCGACTGTCCTTTTCAGAGTGTCAGTGTCCTGTGCAGAGTGTGAAAGTCCTGTGCAGAGTGTCAGTGTCCTGTGCAGAGTACGAGTGTCCTGTTCAGAGCGTCAGTGTCCTGTTCAGAGCGTCAGTGTCCTGTGCATAGTGTCAGTGTCCTGTGCATAGTGTCAGTGTCCTGTGCATAGTGTCAGTGTCCTGTGCAGAGTGTGAGTGTCCTGTGCAGAGTGTGAGTGTCCTGTGCAGAGTGTGAGTGTCCTGTGCAGAGTGTGAGTGTCCTGTGCAGAGTGTGAGTGTCCTGTGCAGAGTGTGAGTGTCCTGTGCAGAGTGTGAGTGTCCTGTGCAGAGGGTCAGCGTCCTGTGCAGAGGGTCAGCGTCCTGTGCAGAGGGTCAGCGTCCTGTGCAGAGGGTCAGCGTCCTGTGCAGAGGGTCAGCGTCCTGTGCAGAGGGTCAGCATCCTGTGCAGAGTGCGACTGTCCTTTTCAGAGTGTCAGTGTCCTGTGCAGAGTGTGAGAGTCCTGTTCAGAGTGTCAGTGTCCTGTGCATAGTGTCAGTGTCCGGTGCAGGGTGCGAGGGTCCTGTGCATAGTGTCAGTGTCCTGTGCATAGTGTCAGTGTCGTGTGCAGACTGTGAGTGTCCTGTGCAGAGTGTCGGTGTCCTGTGCAGAGTGTCAGTGTCCTGTGCAGAGTGCGACTGTCCTTTTCAGAGTGTCAGTGTCCTGTGCAGAGTGTGAGTTTCCTGTGCAGAGTGTCAGTGTCCTGTGCAGAGTGTGAGTGTCCTGTTCAGAGTGTCAGTGTCCTGTGCAGGGTGCGAGGGTCCTGTGCATAGTGTCAGTGTCCTGTGCATAATGTCAGTGTTCTGTGCAGACTGTGAGTGTCCTGTGCAGAGTGTCCGTGTCCTGTGCATAGTGTCAGTGTCCTGTGCAGAGTGTGAGTATTCTATGCAGAGTGAGAGTGTCCTGTGCACAGTGTCTGTGTTCTGTGCCGATGGTACGTGTCCGGTGCAGAGTGACAGTGTCCTGTGCAGAGTGTGAGTGTCCTGTGCAGAGTGTGAGTGTCCTGTGCAGAGTGTGAGTGTCCTGTGCAGAGGGTCAGCGTCCTGTGCAGAGGGTCAGCGTCCTGTGCAGAGGGTCAGCGTCCTGTGCAGAGGGTCAGCGTCCTGTGCAGAGGGTCAGCGTCCTGTGCAGAGGGTCAGCGTCCTGTGCAGAGGGTCAGCGTCCTGTGCAGAGGGTCAGCGTCCTGTGCAGAGTGCGACTGTCCTTTTCAGAGTGTCAGTGTCCTGTGCAGAGTGTGAGAGTCCTGTTCAGAGTGTCAGTGTCCTGTGCATAGTGTCAGTGTCGTGTGCAGACTGTGAGTGTCCTGTGCAGAGTGTCGGTGTCCTGTGCAGAGTGTCAGTGTCCTGTGCAGAGTGCGACTGTCCTTTTCAGAGTGTCAGTGTCCTGTGCAGAGTGTGAGTTTCCTGTGCAGAGTGTCAGTGTCCTGTGCAGAGTGTGAGTGTCCTGTTCATAGTGTCAGTGTCCTGTGCATAGTGTCAGTGTCCTGTGCAGAGTGTGAGTATTCTATGCAGAGTGAGAGTGTCCTGTGCACAGTGTCTGTGTTCTGTGCCGATGGTACGTGTCCGGTGCAGAGTGACAGTGTCCTGTGCAGAGTGTCAGTGTCCTGTGCAGACTGTGAGTGTCCTTTTCAGAGTGTCAGTGTTCTGTGCATAGTGTCAGTGTCGTGTGCAGACTGTGAGTGTCCTGTGCAGAGTGTCCGTGTCCTGTGCATAGTGTCAGTGTCCTGTGCAGAGTGTCAGAGTCCTGTGCAGTGTGTCAGTGTCCTGTGCAGAGTACGAGTGTCCTGTTCAGAGCGTCAGTGTCCTGTGCATAGTGTCAGTGTCCTGTGCAGAGTGTGAGTGTCCTGTGCAGAGTGTGAGTGTCCTGTGCAGAGGGTCAGCATCCTGTGCAGAGTGCGAATGTCCTGCGCAGTGTGCTGCGTAAACTGACAGTGTCCTGTGCAGAGTGTGAGTGTCCTGTGCAGAGTGTGAGTGTCCTGTGCAGAGTGTGAGTGTCCTGTGCAGAGTGTGAGTGTCCTGTGCAGAGTGTGAGTGTCCTGTGCAGAGTGACAGTGTCCTGTGCAGAGTGACAGTGTCCTGTGCAGAGTGTGAGTGTCCTGTGCAGAGTGTGAGTGTCCTGTGCAGAGTGTGAGTGTCCTGTGCAGAGTGTGAGTGTCCTGTGCAGAGTGTGAGTGTCCTGTGCAGAGTGTCAGTGTCCTGTGTAGAGTGTCAGTGTCCTGTGCAGAGTGAGAGTGGTCTGCGGAGAGTGCGAGAGTCCTGTGCATGGTGCGAGTTTCCTGTTCAGAGCGTGAGTGTCCTGTGCAGAGTGGCAGTGTCCTGTGCATAGTGCCATTGTCCTGTGCAGTGTGCGAGTGTCTTTTTCAGAGTGTCAGTGTCCTGTGCAGTGTCCGTGTGCTGTGCAGAGTGTGAGTGTCCTGTGCAGAGTGTCAGTGTCCTGTGCAAAGTGTCAGTGTCCTGTGCAGAGTGTCAGTGTCCCGTGCAGGGTGCGAGTGTCCTGTGCATAGTGTCAGTGTCCTGAGCAGAGTGTCCGTGTCCTGTGCAGAGTGTGGCTGTCCTTTTCAGAGTGTCAGTGTCCTGTGCAGAGTGTGAGAGTCCTGTGCAGAGTGTCAGTGTCCTGTGCAGAGTGTCAGTGTCCTGTGTAGCGTGTCAGTGTCCTGTGCAGAGTGTCAGTGTCCAGTGCAGAGTGTGAGTGTTCTCTGCAGAGTGTGAGTGTTCTGTGCAGAGTGTGAGTGTCCTGTGCAGAGTGACAGTGTCCTGTGCGGAGTGTCAGTGTCCTGTGCAGTGTGCTGCGCAGAGTGTGAGTGTACTGTGCAGAATGTGAGTGTCCTGTGCAGAGTGTCAGTGTCCTGTGCAGAGTGTTAGTGTCCTGTGCAGAGTGTCAGTGTCCTGTGCAGAGTGTCTGTGTCCTGTGCAGAGTGTGAGTGTGCTGTGCAGAGTGTCAGTGTCCTGCGCAGAGTGTCAGTGTCCTGTGCAGAGTGAGAGTGGTCTGCGGAGAGTGTGAGTATTCTGTGCAGAGTGACAGTGTCCTGTGCAGAGTGTCAGTGTCCTGTGCAGAGTGTGAGTGTCCTGTGCATAGTGTCAGTGTCCTGTGCAGGGTGCAAGGGTCCTGTGCATAGTGTCAGTGTCCTGTGCAGAGCGTCAGTGTCCTGTGCAGAGTGTCAGTGTCCTGTGCATAGTGTCAGTGTCCTGTGCAGGGTGCGAGGGTCCTGTGCATAGTGTCAGTGTCCTGTGCAGAGTGTCCGTGTCCTGTGCAGAGTGTCAGTGTCCTGTGCAGAGTGCGACTGTCCTTTTCAGAGCGTCAGTGCCCTGTGCAGAGTGTAAGTGTCCTGTGCAGAGTGAGAGTGTCCTGTGCAGAGTGTGTGTGTTCTGTGCAGTGGGTGAGTATCCTGTCCAGAGGGTGAGTGTCCTCTGCAGAGTATCAGTGTCCTATGTAGAGTGTCAGTGTCCTGTGCAGAATGGCAGTGTCCTGTGCAGTGTCCTGTGCAAGGTGACAGTGTCTTGGGCAGAGTGTGAGTGTCCGGTGCCGAGTGTGAGATTCCTGTGCAGAGTGTGAGAGTCCTGGTCAGAGTGTGAGTGTCCTGGGCAGAGTGTGAGTGTCCTGTGCAGTGTTTGAGTCTCCTGTGCAGAGTGTCAGTGTCCTGTGCAGAGTGTCAGGACCCTGTGGAGAGTTAGTGTCCTGTGCAGAGCGTCAGTGTCCTGTTCAGAGTGTCAGTGTCCTGTGCGGAGTGTCAGTGTCCTGTGCAGAGGGTGAGTGTGCTGTGCATAGAGACAGTGTCCTGTGCAGAGTGCGAGTGTCCTGTAAAGAGTGTCAGTGGCCTGTGCATAGTGAGAGTGTCCTGTGTAGCGTGTCAGTGTCCTGTGCAGAGTGTCAGTGTGCAATGGAGAGTGTGAGTGTTCTGTGCAGAGTGTGAGTGTCCTGTGCAGGGTGCGAGGGTCCTGTGCATAGTGTCCGTGTCCTGTGCAGAGTGTCAGTGTCCTGTGCAGAGTGCGACTGTCCTTTTCAGAGCGTCAATGTCCTGTGCAGAGTGTGAGAGTCCTGTGCAGAGTGTCAGTGTCCTGTGCAGAGTACGAGTGTCCTGTTCAGAGCGTCACTGTGCTGTGCATAGTGTCAGTGTCCTGTGCAGAGTGTGAGTGTCCTGTGCAGAGTGTCAGTGTCCTGTGCAGAGTGTCAGTGTCCTGTGCAGAGTGTGAGTGTCCTGTGCAGAGGGTCAGCGTCCTGTGCAGAGTGCGAATGTCCTGTGCAGTGTGCTGCGTAAAGTGACAGTGTCCTGTGCAGAATGTCAGTGTCCTGTGCAGAGTGTCAGTGTCCTGTGCAGAGTCTGACTGTCCTGTTCAGAGTGACATGTGTCCTGTGCAGGGTGCGCGGGTCCTGTGCATAGTGTCCATGTCCTGTGCATAGTGTCAGTGTCCTGTGCAGAGTGCGACTGTCCTTTTCAGAGTGTCCGTGTCCTGTGCAGAGTGTGAGTGTCCTGTGCAGAGTGTGAGTGTCCTGTGCAGAGTGTGAGTATCCTGTGCAGAGTGTGAGTGTCCTGTGCAGAGTGTGAGTATTCTATGCAGAGTGAGAGTGTCCTGTGCACAGTGTCTGTGTCCTGTGCCGATGGTACGTGTCCGGAGCAGAGTGACAGAGTACTGTGCAGAGTGTCAGTGTCCTGTGCAGACTGTGAGTGTCCTGTTCAGAGTGTCAGTGTCCTGTGCATAGTGTCAGTGTCCTGTGCAGGGTGCGAGTGTCCTGTGCATAGTGTCAGTGTCCTGTGCATAGTGTCAGTGTCGTGTGCAGACTGTGAGTGTCCTGTGCAGAGTGTCCGTGTCCTGTGCATAGTGTCAGTGTCCTGTGCAGAGTGCGACTGTCCTTTTCAGAGTGTCAGTGTCCTGTGCAGAGTGTCAGTGTCCTGTGCAGAGTACGAGTGTCCTGTTCAGAGCGTCAGTGTCCTGTGCATAGTGTCAGTGTCCTGTGCAGAGTGTGACTGTCCTGTGCAGAGTGTGACTGTCCTGTGCAGAGTGTGACTATCCTGTGCACAGTGTGACTGTCCTGTGCAGAGGGTCAGCGTCCTGTGCAGAGTGCGAATGTCCTGTGCAGTGTGCTGCGCAGAGTGACAGTGTCCTGTGCAGAGTGTGAGTGTCCTGTGCAGAGTGTGAGCGTCCTGTGCAGAGTGACAGTGGCCTGTGCAGAGTGACCGTGTCCTGTGCAGAGTGACAGTGTCCTGTGCCGAGTGTCAGTGTCATTTGCATAGTGTCAGTGTCCTGTGCAGGGTGCGAGGGTCCTGTGCATAGTGTCAGTGTCCTGTGCAGAGTCTCAGTGTCCTGTGCAGTGTCAGTGTCCTGTGCAGAGTGTGAGTGTCCTGTGCAGAGGGTCAGCATCCTGTGCAGAGTGCGAATGTCCTGTGCAGTGTGCTGCGCAAACTGACAGTGTCCTGTTCAGAGTGTCAGTGTCCTGTGCAGAGTGAGAGTTTCCTGTGCAGAGTGTCTGCGTTCTGTGCCGATGGTACGTGTCCGGTGCAGAGTGACAGTGCCCTGTGCAGAGTGTCAGTGTCCTGTGCAGACTGTGAGTGTCCTTTTCAGAGTGTCAGTGTCCTGTGCATAGTGTCAGTGTCCTGTGCAGGGTGCGAGGGTCCTGTGCATAGTGTCAGTGTCGTGTGCAGACTGTGAGTGTCCTGTGCAGAGTGTCCGTGTCCTGTGCATAGTGTCAGTGTCCTGTGCAGAGTGTCAGAGTCCTGTGCAGAGTGTCAGTGTCCTGTGCAGAGTACGAGTGTCCTGTTCAGAGCGTCAGTGTCCTGTGCATAGTGTCAGTGTCCTGTGCAGAGTGTGAGTGTCCTGTGCAGAGTGTGAGTGTCCTGTGCAGAGGGTCAGCGTCCTGTGCAGAGTGTCAGAGTCCTGTACAGAGTGCCAGAGTCCTGTGCAGAGTGTCAGTGTCCTGTGCAGAGTGTCAGTGTCCTGTGCAGAGTGTCAGTGTCCTGTGCAGAGTGTCAGCGTCCTGTGCAGAGTGAGAGTGGTCTGCGGAGAGTGCGAGTGTCCTGTGCAGGGTGCGAGTGTCCTGTGCAGGGTGCGAGTGTCCTGTGCAGGGTGCGAGTGTCCTGTGCAGGGTGCGAGTTTCCTGTTCAGAGCGTCAGTGTCCTGTGCAGAGCGTGAGTGTCCTGTGCAGAGTGGCAGTGTCCTGTGCATAGTGCCATTGTCCTGTGCAGTGTGCGAGTGTCTTTTTCAGAGTGTCAGTGTCCTGTGCAGTGTCCGTGTGCTGTGCAGAGTGTGAGTGTCCTGTGCAGAGTGTCAGTGTCCTGTGCAGAGTGTCAGTGTCCCGTGCAGTGTGCGAGTGTCCTGTGCATAGTGTCAGTGTCCTGAGCAGAGTGTCAGTGTCCTGTACAGAGTGTGACTGTCCTTTTCAGAGTGTCAGTGTCCTGTGCAGAGTGTCAGTGTCCTGTGCAGAGTGTCAGTGTCCTGTGTAGCGTGTCAGTGTCCTGTGCAGAGTGTCAGTGTCCAGTGCAGAGTGTGAGTGTCCTGTGCAGAGTGACAGTGTCGTGTGCGGAGTGTCAGTGTCCTGTGCAGAGTGCTGCGCAGAGTGTGAGTGTCCTGTGCAGAATGTGAGTGTCCTGTGCAGAGTGTCAGTGTTCTGTGCAGAGTGTTAGTGTCCTGTGCAGAGTGTCAGTGTCCTGTGCAGAGTGTGAGTGTGCTGTGCAGAGTGTCAGTGTCCTGAGCAGAGTGTCAGTGTCCTGTGCAGAGTGTGACTGTCCTGGGCAGAGTGTGAGTGTCCTGTGCAGTGTTTGAGTCTCCTGTGCAGAGTGTCAGTGTCCTGTACAGAGTGTCAGGACCCTGTGGAGAGTTAGTGTCCTGTGCAGAGCGTCAGTGTCCTGTTCAGAGTGTCAGTGTCCTGTGCGGAGTGTCAGTGTCCTGTGCAGAGGGTGAGTGTGCTGTGCATAGAGACAGTGTCCTGTGCAGAGTGCGAGTGTCCTGTAAAGAGTGTCAGTGGCCTGTGCATAGTGAGAGTGTCCTGTGTAGCGTGTCAGTGTCCTGTGCAGAGTGTCAGTGTGCAATGGAGAGTGTGAGTGTTCTGTGCAGAGTGTGAGTGTCCTGTGCAGGGTGCGAGGGTCCTGTGCATAGTGTCCGTGTCCTGTGCAGAGTGTCAGTGTCCTGTGCAGAGTGCGACTGTCCTTTTCAGAGCGTCAATGTCCTGTGCAGAGTGTGAGAGTCCTGTGCAGAGTGTCAGTGTCCTGTGCAGAGTACGAGTGTCCTGTTCAGAGCGTCACTGTCCTGTGCATAGTGTCAGTGTCCTGTGCAGAGTGTGAGTGTCCTGTGCAGAGTGTCAGTGTCCTGTGCAGAGTGTCAGTGTCCTGTGCAGAGTGTGAGTGTCCTGTGCAGAGTGTCAGTGTCCTGTGCAGAGTGTCAGGACCCTGTGGAGAGTTAGTGTCCTGTGCAGAGCGTCAGTGTCCTGTTCAGAGTGTCAGTGTCCTGTGCGGAGTGTCAGTGTCCTGTGCAGAGGGTGAGTGTGCTGTGCATAGAGACAGTGTCCTGTGCAGAGTGCGAGTGTCCTGTAAAGAGTGTCAGTGGCCTGTGCATAGTGAGAGTGTCCTGTGTAGCGTGTCAGTGTCCTGTGCAGAGTGTCAGTGTGCAATGGAGAGTGTGAGTGTTCTGTGCAGAGTGTGAGTGTCCTGTGCAGGGTGCGAGGGTCCTGTGCATAGTGTCCGTGTCCTGTGCAGAGTGTCAGTGTCCTGTGCAGAGTGCGACTGTCCTTTTCAGAGCGTCAATGTCCTGTGCAGAGTGTGAGAGTCCTGTGCAGAGTGTCAGTGTCCTGTGCAGAGTACGAGTGTCCTGTTCAGAGCGTCACTGTCCTGTGCATAGTGTCAGTGTCCTGTGCAGAGTGTGAGTGTCCTGTGCAGAGTGTCAGTGTCCTGTGCAGAGTGTCAGTGTCCTGTGCAGAGTGTGAGTGTCCTGTGCAGAGGGTCAGCGTCCTGTGCAGAGTGCGAATGTCCTGTGCAGTGTGCTGCGTAAAGTGACAGTGTCCTGTGCAGAATGTCAGTGTCCTGTGCAGAGTGTCAGTGTCCTGTGCAGAGTCTGACTGTCCTGTTCAGAGTGACATGTGTCCTGTGCAGGGTGCGCGGGTCCTGTGCATAGTGTCCATGTCCTGTGCATAGTGTCAGTGTCCTGTGCAGAGTGCGACTGTCCTTTTCAGAGTGTCCGTGTCCTGTGCAGAGTGTGAGTGTCCTGTGCAGAGTGTGAGTGTCCTGTGCAGAGTGTGAGTATCCTGTGCAGAGTGTGAGTGTCCTGTGCAGAGTGTGAGTATTCTATGCAGAGTGAGAGTGTCCTGTGCACAGTGTCTGTGTCCTGTGCCGATGGTACGTGTCCGGAGCAGAGTGACAGAGTACTGTGCAGAGTGTCAGTGTCCTGTGCAGACTGTGAGTGTCCTGTTCAGAGTGTCAGTGTCCTGTGCATAGTGTCAGTGTCCTGTGCAGGGTGCGAGTGTCCTGTGCATAGTGTCAGTGTCCTGTGCATAGTGTCAGTGTCGTGTGCAGACTGTGAGTGTCCTGTGCAGAGTGTCCGTGTCCTGTGCATAGTGTCAGTGTCCTGTGCAGAGTGCGACTGTCCTTTTCAGAGTGTCAGTGTCCTGTGCAGAGTGTCAGTGTCCTGTGCAGAGTACGAGTGTCCTGTTCAGAGCGTCAGTGTCCTGTGCATAGTGTCAGTGTCCTGTGCAGAGTGTGACTGTCCTGTGCAGAGTGTGACTGTCCTGTGCAGAGTGTGACTATCCTGTGCACAGTGTGACTGTCCTGTGCAGAGGGTCAGCGTCCTGTGCAGAGTGCGAATGTCCTGTGCAGTGTGCTGCGCAGAGTGACAGTGTCCTGTGCAGAGTGTGAGTGTCCTGTGCAGAGTGTGAGCGTCCTGTGCAGAGTGACAGTGTCCTGTGCAGAGTGACCGTGTCCTTTGCAGAGTGACAGTGTCCTGTGCCGAGTGTCAGTGTCATTTGCATAGTGTCAGTGTCCTGTGCAGTGTCAGTGTCCTGTGCAGAGTGTGAGTGTCCTGTGCAGAGGGTCAGCATCCTGTGCAGAGTGCGAATGTCCTGTGCAGTGTGCTGCGCAAACTGACAGTGTCCTGTTCAGAGTGTCAGTGTCCTGTGCAGAGTGAGAGTTTCCTGTGCAGAGTGTCTGCGTTCTGTGCCGATGGTACGTGTCCGGTGCAGAGTGACAGTGCCCTGTGCAGAGTGTCAGTGTCCTGTGCAGACTGTGAGTGTCCTTTTCAGAGTGTCAGTGTCCTGTGCATAGTGTCAGTGTCCTGTGCAGGGTGCGAGGGTCCTGTGCATAGTGTCAGTGTCGTGTGCAGACTGTGAGTGTCCTGTGCAGAGTGTCCGTGTCCTGTGCATAGTGTCAGTGTCCTGTGCAGAGTGTCAGAGTCCTGTGCAGAGTGTCAGTGTCCTGTGCAGAGTACGAGTGTCCTGTTCAGAGCGTCAGTGTCCTGTGCATAGTGTCAGTGTCCTGTGCAGAGTGTGAGTGTCCTGTGCAGAGTGTGAGTGTCCTGTGCAGAGGGTCAGCGTCCTGTGCAGAGTGTCAGAGTCCTGTACAGAGTGCCAGAGTCCTGTGCAGAGTGTCAGTGTCCTGTGCAGAGTGTCAGTGTCCTGTGCAGAGTGTCAGTGTCCTGTGCAGAGTGTCAGTGTCCTGTGCAGAGTGAGAGTGGTCTGCGGAGAGTGCGAGTGTCCTGTGCAGGGTGCGAGTGTCCTGTGCAGGGTGCGAGGGTCCTGTGCATAGTGTCAGTGTCCTGTGCAGAGTCTCAGTGTCCTGTGCAGTGTCAGTGTCCTGTGCAGAGTGTGAGTGTCCTGTGCAGAGGGTCAGCATCCTGTGCAGAGTGCGAATGTCCTGTGCAGTGTGCTGCGCAAACTGACAGTGTCCTGTTCAGAGTGTCAGTGTCCTGTGCAGAGTGAGAGTTTCCTGTGCAGAGTGTCTGCGTTCTGTGCCGA
Source organism: Scyliorhinus torazame (assembly GCF_047496885.1). Classification (NCBI taxonomy): domain Eukaryota; kingdom Metazoa; phylum Chordata; class Chondrichthyes; order Carcharhiniformes; family Scyliorhinidae; genus Scyliorhinus; species Scyliorhinus torazame. The sequence goes on along the minus strand of NC_092708.1, from coordinate 185,075,678 downwards.
TGGTACGTGTCCGGTGCAGAGTGACAGTGCCCTGTGCAGAGTGTCAGTGTCCTGTGCAGACTGTGAGTGTCCTTTTCAGAGTGTCAGTGTCCTGTGCATAGTGTCAGTGTCCTGTGCAGGGTGCGAGGGTCCTGTGCATAGTGTCAGTGTCGTGTGCAGACTGTGAGTGTCCTGTGCAGAGTGTCCGTGTCCTGTGCATAGTGTCAGTGTCCTGTGCAGAGTGTCAGAGTCCTGTGCAGAGTGTCAGTGTCCTGTGCAGAGTACGAGTGTCCTGTTCAGAGCGTCAGTGTCCTGTGCATAGTGTCAGTGTCCTGTGCAGAGTGTGAGTGTCCTGTGCAGAGTGTGAGTGTCCTGTGCAGAGGGTCAGCGTCCTGTGCAGAGTGTCAGAGTCCTGTACAGAGTGCCAGAGTCCTGTGCAGAGTGTCAGTGTCCTGTGCAGAGTGTCAGTGTCCTGTGCAGAGTGTCAGTGTCCTGTGCAGAGTGTCAGTGTCCTGTGCAGAGTGAGAGTGGTCTGCGGAGAGTGCGAGTGTCCTGTGCAGGGTGCGAGTGTCCTGTGCAGGGTGCGAGTGTCCTGTGCAGGGTGCGAGTGTCCTGTGCAGGGTGCGAGTTTCCTGTTCAGAGCGTCAGTGTCCTGTGCAGAGCGTGAGTGTCCTGTGCAGAGTGGCAGTGTCCTGTGCATAGTGCCATTGTCCTGTGCAGTGTGCGAGTGTCTTTTTCAGAGTGTCAGTGTCCTGTGCAGTGTCCGTGTGCTGTGCAGAGTGCGAGTGTCCTGTGCATAGTGTCAGTGTCCTGAGCAGAGTGTCAGTGTCCTGTGCAGAGTGTGACTGTCCTTTTCAGAGTGTCAGTGTCCTGTGCAGAGTGTCAGTGTCCTGTGCAGAGTGTCTGTGTCCTGTGTAGCGTGTCAGTGTCCTGTGCAGAGTGTCAGTGTCCAGTGCAGAGTGTGAGTGTCCTGTGCAGAGTGACAGTGTCGTGTGCGGAGTGTCAGTGTCCTGTGCAGTGTGCTGCGCAGAGTGTGAGTGTCCTGTGCAGAATGTGAGTGTCCTGTGCAGAGTGTCAGTGTTCTGTGCAGAGTGTTAGTGTCCTGTGCAGAGTGTCAGTGTCCTGTGCAGAGTGTGAGTGTGCTGTGCAGAGTGTCAGTGTCCTGAGCAGAGTGTCAGTGTCCTGTGCAGAGTGTGACTGTCCTTTTCAGAGTGTCAGTGTCCTGTGCAGAGTGTGAGAGTCCTGTGCAGAGTGTCAGTGTCCTGTGCAGAGTGTCAGTGTCCTGTGTAGAATGCGAATGTCCTGTGCAGTGTCCTGTGCAGAGTGTCAGTGCCCTGTGCAGAGTGAGAGTGGTCTGCGGAGAGTGCGAGTGTCCTGAGAAGGGTGCGAGTGTCCTGAGAAGGGTGCGAGTGTCCTGTTCAGAGCGTCAGTGTCCTGTTCAGAGCGTCAGTGTCCTGAGCATAGTGTGAGTGTCCTGTGCAGACTGTGAGTGTTCTGTGCAGAGATTGAGTGTCCTGTGCATAGTGGCCGTGTACTGTGCAGAGTGTGAGTGTCCTGTGCAGAGGGTGAGTGTCCTCTGCAGAGTATCAGTGTCCTGTGCAGAGTGACAGTGTCTTGGGCAGAGTGTGAGTGTCCGGTGCCGAGTGTGAGTGTCCGGTGCCGAGTGTGAGAGTCCTGTGCCGAGTGTGAGAGTCCTGTGCCGAGTGTGAGAGTCCTGTGCAGAGTGTGAGAGTCCTGTGCAGAGTGTCAGGACACTGTGGAGAGTGTTAGTGTCCTGTGTAGAGCGCGAGTGTCCTGTGCAGAGTGTCAGTGTTCTGTGCAGAGTGTGAGTGTTCTGTGCAGAGTGTGAGTGTCCTGTGCCGTGTGTCAGTCTCCTGTGCAGAGTTTCAGTGTCCTGTGCAGTGTTTGAGTCTCCTGTGCATAGTGTCAGTGTCCTGTGCAGAGTGTCAGGACACTGTGGAGAGTGTTAGTGTCCTGTGCAGAGCGTCAGTGTCCTGTGCAGAGTGTCCGTGGCCTGTGCGGAGTGTCAGTGTCCTGTGCAGAGGGTGAGTGTGCTGTGCAGAGTGTGAGTGTTCTGTGCAGAGTGTGAGTGTCCTGTGCAGAGTGACAGTGTCCTGTGCGGAGTGTCAGTGTCCTGTGCAGTGTGCTGCGCAGAGTGTGAGTGTTCTGTGCAGAGTGTGAGTGTTCTGTGCAGAGTGTGAGTGTCCTGTGCAGAGTGACAGTGTCCTGTGCGGAGTGTCAGTGTCCTGTGCAGTGTGCTGCGCAGAGTGTGAGTGTCCTGTGCAGAATGTGAGTGTCCTGTGCAGAGTGTCAGTGTTCTGTGCAGAGTGTTAGTGTCCTGTGCAGAGTGTCAGTGTCCTATGCAGAGTGTGAGGGTGCTGTGCAGAGTGAGAGTGGTCTGCGGAGAGTGTGAGTGTCCTGTGCAGAGTGTGAGTGTCCTGTGCAGAGTGTCAGTGTCCTGTGCAGAGTGTCAGTGTCCTGTGCAGAGTGTCAGTGTCCTGTGCAGAGTGTGAGTGTCCTGTGCATAGTGTCAGTGTCCTGTGCAGGGTACGAGGGTCCTGTGCATAGTGTCAGTGTCCTGTGCAGAGTGTCAGTGTCCTGTGCAGAGTGTCAGTGTCCTGTGCATAGTGTCAGTGTCCTGTGCAGGGTGCGAGGGTCCTGTGCATAGTGTCCGTGTCCTGTGCAGAGTGTCAGTGTCCTGTGCAGAGTGCGACTGTCCTTTTCAGAGCGTCAATGTCCTGTGCCGAGTGTGAGAGTCCTGTGCAGAGTGTGAGAGTCCTGTGCAGAGTGTGAGAGTCCTGTGCAGAGTGTGAGAGTCCTGTGCAGAGTGTGAGAGTCCTGTGCAGAGTGTCAGGACACTGTGGAGAGTGTTAGTGTCCTGTGCAGAGCGCGAGTGTCCTGTGCAGAGTGTCAGTGTTCTGTGCAGAGTGTGAGTGTTCTGTGCAGAGTGTGAGTGTCCTGTGCCGTGTGTCAGTCTCCTGTGCAGAGTTTCAGTGTCCTGTGCAGTGTTTGAGTCTCCTGTGCATAGTGTCAGTGTCCTGTGCAGAGTGTCAGGACACTGTGGAGAGTGTCAGTGTCCTGTGCAGAGCGTCAGTGTTCTGTGCAGAGTGTTAGTGTCCTGTGCAGAGTGTCAGTGTCCTATGCAGAGTGTGAGGGTGCTGTGCAGAGTGTCAGTGTCCTGCGCAGAGTGTCAGTGTCCTGTGCAGAGTGAGAGTGGTCTGCGGAGAGTGTGAGTGTCCTGTGCAGAGTGTGAGTGTCCTGTGCAGAGTGTCAGTGTCCTCTGCAGAGTGTCAGTGTCCTGTGCAGAGTGTCAGTGTCCTGTGCAGAGTGTGAGTGTCCTGTCCATAGTGTCAGTGTCCTGTGCAGGGTACGAGGGTCCTGTGCATAGTGTCAGTGTCCTGTGCAGAGTGTCAGTGTCCTGTGCAGAGTGTCAGTGTCCTGTGCATAGTGTCAGTGTCCTGTGCAGGGTGCGAGGGTCCTGTGCATAGTGTCCGTGTCCTGTGCAGAGTGTCAGTGTCCTGTGCAGAGTGCGACTGTCCTTTTCAGAGCGTCAATGTCCTGTGCCGAGTGTGAGAGTCCTGTGCAGAGTGTGAGAGTCCTGTGCAGAGTGTGAGAGTCCTGTGCAGAGTGTGAGAGTCCTGTGCAGAGTGTGAGAGTCCTGTGCAGAGTGTGAGAGTCCTGTGCAGAGTGTCAGGACACTGTGGAGAGTGTTAGTGTCCTGTGCAGAGCGCGAGTGTCCTGTGCAGAGTGTCAGTGTTCTGTGCAGAGTGTGAGTGTTCTGTGCAGAGTGTGAGTGTCCTGTGCCGTGTGTCAGTCTCCTGTGCAGAGTTTCAGTGTCCTGTGCAGTGTTTGAGTCTCCTGTGCATAGTGTCAGTGTCCTGTGCAGAGTGTCAGGACACTGTGGAGAGTGTTAGTGCCCTGTGCAGAGCGTCAGTGTCCTGTGCAGAGTGTCCGTGGCCTGTGCGGAGTGTCAGTGTCCTGTGCAGAGGGTGAGTGTGCTGTGTAGAGTGTGAGTGTTCTGTGCAGAGTGTGAGTGTCCTGTGCAGAGTGACAGTGTCCTGTGCGGAGTGTCAGTGTCCTGTGCAGTGTGCTGCGCAGAGTGTGAGTGTTCTGTGCAGAGTGTGAGTGTTCTGTGCAGAGTGTGAGTGTCCTGTGCAGAGTGACAGTGTCCTGTGCGGAGTGTCAGTGTCCTGTGCAGTGTGCTGCGCAGAGTGTGAGTGTCCTGTGCAGAACGTGAGTGTCCTGTGCAGAGTGTCAGTGCTCTGTGCAGAGTGTTAGTGTCCTGTGCAGAGTGTCAGTGTCCTATGCAGAGTGTGAGGGTGCTGTGCAGAGTGTCAGTGTCCTGCGCAGAGTGTCAGTGTCCTGTGCAGAGTGAGAGTGGTCTGCGGAGAGTGTGAGTGTCCTGTGCAGAGTGTCAGTGTCCTGTGCAGAGTGTCAGTGTCCTGTGCAGAGTGTCAGTGTCCTGTGCAGAGTGTGAGTGTCCTGTGCATAGTGTCAGTGTCCTGTGCAGTGTACGAGGGTCCTGTGCATAGTGTCAGTGTCCTGTGCAGAGTGTCAGTGTCCTGTGCAGAGTGTCAGTGTCCTGTGCATAGTGTCAGTGTCCTGTGCAGGGTGCGAGGGTCCTGTGCATAGTGTCCGTGTCCTGTGCAGAGTGTCAGTGTCCTGTGCAGAGTGCGACTGTCCTTTTCAGAGCGTCAATGTCCTGTGCAGAGTGTGAGAGTCCTGTGCAGAGTGTCAGTGTCCTGTGCAGAGTACGAGTGTCCTGTTCAGAGCGTCAGTGTCCTGTGCATAGTGTCAGTGTCCTGTGCAGAGTGTGAGTGTCCTGTGCAGAGTGTCAGTGTCCTGTGCAGAGTGTCAGTGTCCTGTGCAGAGTGTGAGTGTCCTGTGCAGAGGGTCAGCGTCCTGTGCAGAGTGCGAATGTCCTGTGCAGTGTGCTGCGTAAAGTGACAGTGTCCTGTGCAGAATGTCAGTGTCCTGTGCAGAGTGTCAGTGTCCTGTGCAGAGTCTGACTGTCCTGTTCAGAGTGACATGTGTCCTGTGCAGGGTGCGCGGGTCCTGTGCATAGTGTCCGTGTCCTGTGCATAGTGTCAGTGTCCTGTGCAGAGTGCGACTGTCCTTTTCAGAGTGTCCGTGTCCTGTGCAGAGTGTGAGTGTCCTGTGCAGAGTGTGAGTGTCCTGTGCAGAGTGTGAGTATCCTGTGCAGAGTGTGAGTGTCCTGTGCAGAGTGTGAGTATTCTATGCAGAGTGAGAGTGTCCTGTGCACAGTGTCTGTGTCCTGTGCCGATGGTACGTGTCCGGAGCAGAGTGACAGAGTACTGTGCAGAGTGTCAGTGTCCTGTGCAGACTGTGAGTGTCCTGTTCAGAGTGTCAGTGTCCTGTGCATAGTGTCAGTGTCCTGTGCAGGGTGCGAGTGTCCTGTGCATAGTGTCAGTGTCCTGTGCATAGTGTCAGTGTCGTGTGCAGACTGTGAGTGTCCTGTGCAGAGTGTTCGTGTCCTTTGCATAGTGTCAGTGTCCTGTGCAGAGTACGAGTGTCCTGTTCAGAGCGTCAGTGTCCTGTGCATAGTGTCAGTGTCCTGTGCAGTGTGTGACTGTCCTGTGCAGAGTGTGACTGTCCTGTGCAGAGTGTGACTATCCTGTGCACAGTGTGACTGTCCTGTGCAGAGGGTCAGCGTCCTGTGCAGAGTGCGAATGTCCTGTGCAGTGTGCTGCGCAGAGTGACAGTGTCCTGTGCAGAGTGTGAGTGTCCTGTGCAGAGTGTGAGCGTCCTGTGCAGAGTGACAGTGTCCTGTGCAGAGTGACAGTGTCCTGTGCCGAGTGTCAGTGTCATTTGCATAGTGTCAGTGTCCTGTGCAGGGTGCGAGGGTCCTGTGCATAGTGTCAGTGTCCTGTGCAGAGTCTCAGTGTCCTGTGCAGAGTGTCAGTGTCCTGTGCAGAGGGTCAGCATCCTGTGCAGAGTGCGAATGTCCTGTGCAGTGTGCTGCGCAAACTGACAGTGTCCTGTTCAGAGTGTCAGTGTCCTGTGCAGAGTGAGAGTTTCCTGTGCAGAGTGTCTGCGTTCTGTGCCGATGGTACGTGTCCGGTGCAGAGTGACAGTGCCCTGTGCAGAGTGTCAGTGTCCTGTGCAGACTGTGAGTGTCCTTTTCAGAGTGTCAGTGTCCTGTGCATAGTGTCAGTGTCCTGTGCAGGGTGCGAGGGTCCTGTGCATAGTGTCAGTGTCGTGTGCAGACTGTGAGTGTCCTGTGCAGAGTGTCCGTGTCCTGTGCATAGTGTCAGTGTCCTGTGCAGAGTGTCAGAGTCCTGTTCAGAGCGTCAGTGTCCTGTGCATAGTGTCAGTGTCCTGTGCAGAGTGTGAGTGTCCTGTGCAGAGTGTGAGTGTCCTGTGCAGAGGGTCAGCGTCCTGTGCAGAGTGTCAGAGTCCTGTACAGAGTGCCAGAGTCCTGTGCAGAGTGTCAGTGTCCTGTGCAGAGTGTCAGTGTCCTGTGCAGAGTGTCAGTGTCCTGTGCAGAGTGTCAGTGTCCTGTGCAGAGTGAGAGTGGTCTGCGGAGAGTGCGAGTGTCCTGTGCAGGGTGCGAGTGTCCTGTGCAGGGTGCGAGTGTCCTGTGCAGGGTGCGAGTGTCCTGTGCAGGGTGCGAGTTTCCTGTTCAGAGCGTCAGTGTCCTGTGCAGAGCGTGAGTGTCCTGTGCAGAGTGGCAGTGTCCTGTGCATAGTGCCATTGTCCTGTGCAGTGTGCGAGTGTCTTTTTCAGAGTGTCAGTGTCCTGTGCAGTGTCCGTGTGCTGTGCAGAGTGTGAGTGTCCTGTGCTGAGTGTCAGTGTCCTGTGCAGAGTGTCAGTGTCCCGTGCAGTGTGCGAGAGTCCTGTGCATAGTGTCAGTGTCCTGAGCAGAGTGTCAGTGTCCTGTGCAGAGTGTGACTGTCCTTTTCAGAGTGTCAGTGTCCTGTGCAGAGTGTGAGAGTCCTGTGCAGAGTGTCAGTGTCCTGTGCAGAGTGTCAGTGTCCTGTGTAGCGTGTCAGTGTCCTGTGCAGAGTGTCAGTGTCCAGTGCAGAGTGTGAGTGTTCTGTGCAGAGTGTGAGTGTTCTGTGCAGAGTGTGAGTGTCCTGTGCAGAGTGACAGTGTCGTGTGCGGAGTGTCAGTGTCCTGTGCAGTGTGCTGCGCAGAGTTTGAGTGTCCTGTGCAGAATGTGAGTGTCCTGTGCAGAGTGTCAGTGTTCTGTGCAGAGTGTTAGTGTCCTGTGCAGAGTGTCAGTGTCCTGTGCAGAGTGTGAGTGTGCTGTGCAGAGTGTCAGTGTCCTGTGCATAGTGTCAGTGTCCTGTGCAGTGTGTGAGTGTCCTGTGCAGAGTGTGAGTGTCCTGTGCAGAGTGTGAGTGTCCTGTGCAGAGTGACAGTGTCCTGTGCAGAGTGACAGTGTCCTGTGCAGAGTGTCAGTGTCCTGTGCAGAGTGTCAGTGTCCTGTGCAGAGTGACAGTGTCCTGTGCAGAGTGTCAGTGTCCTGTGCAGAGTGTCAGTGTCCTGTGCAGAGTGAGAGTGGTCTGCGGAGAGTGCGAGTGTCCTGTGCAGGGTGCGAGTGTCCTGTGCAGGGTGGGAGTTTCCTGTTCAGAGCGTCAGTGTCCTGTGCAGAGCGTGAGTGTCCTGTGCAGAGTGGCAGTGTCCTGTGCATAGTGCCATTGTCCTGTGCAGTGTGCGAGTGTCTTTTTCAGAGTGTCAGTGTCCTGTGCAGTGTCCGTGTGTTGTGCAGAGTGTGAGTGTCCTGTGCAGAGTGTGAGTGTCCTGTGCAGAGTGTCAGTGTGCCGTGCAGGGTGCGAGTGTCCTGTGCATAGTGTCAGTGTCCTGAGCAGTGTGAGTGTCCAGTGCAAAGTGTGAGTGTCCTGTGCGGAGTGTCCGTGTCCTGTGCATAGTGTTAGTGTCGTGTGCAGAGTGTCCGTGTCCTGTGCATAGTGTCAGTGTCCTGTGCAGAGTGCGACTGTCCTTTTCAGAATGTCAGTGTCCTGTGCACTGTCCGTGTCCTCTGCAGAGTGTGAGTGTCCTGTGCAGAGTGTGAGTGCCCTGTGCAGAGTGTGAGTATTCTATGCAGAGTGAGAGTGTCCTGTGCACAGTGTCTGTGTCCTGCGCCGACGGTACGTGTCCGGTGCAGAGTGACAGTGTCCTGTGCAGAGTGTCAGTGTCCTGTGCAGAGTGTGAGTGTCCTGTTCAGAGTGTCAGTGTCCTGTGCATAGTGTCAGTGTCCTGTGCAGGGTGCGAGGGTCCTGTGCATAGTGTCAGTGTCCTGTGCATAGTGTCAGTGTCGTGTGCAGACTGTGAGTGTCCTGTGCAGAGTGTCCGTGTCCTGTGCATTGTGTCAGTGTCCTGTGCAGAGTGCGACTGTGCGTTTCAGAGTGGCAATGTCCTGTGCTCAGTGTGAGAGTCCTGTGCAGAGTGTCAGTGTCCTGTTCAGAGTGTGAGTGTCCTGTGCAGAGTGTGAGTGTCCTGTGCAGAGTGTGACTGTCCTGTGCAGAGTGTGAGTGTTCTGTGCAGAGTGTGAGTGTCCTGTGCAGAGTGACAGTGTCCTGTGCGGAGTGTCAGTGTCCTGTGCAGTGTGCTGCGCAGAGTGTGAGTGTCCTGTGCAGAATGTGAGTGTCCTGTGCAGAGTGTCAGTGTTCTGTGCAGAGTGTTAGTGTCCTGTGCAGAGTGTCAGTGTCCTGTGCAGAGTGTGAGTGTGCTGTGCAGAGTGTCAGTGTCCTGCGCAGAGTGTCAGTGTCCTGTGCAGAGTGAGAGTGGTCTGCGGAGAGTCTGAGTGTCCTGTGCAGAGTGTCAGTGTCCTGTGCAGAGTGTCAGTGCCCTGTGCAGAGTGTGAGTGTCCTGTGCATAGTGTCAGTGTCCTGTGCAGGGTGAGAGGGTCCTGTGCATAGTGTCAGTGTCCTGTGCAGAGTGTCAGTGTCCTGTGCAGAGTGTCAGTGTCCTGTGCATAGTGTCAGTGTCCTGTGCAGGGTGCGAGGGTCCTGTGCATAGTGTCCGTGTCCTGTGCAGAGTGTCAGTGTCCTGTGCAGAGTGCGACTGTCCTTTTCAGAGCGTCAATGTCCTGTGCAGAGTGTGAGAGTCCTGTGCAGAGTGTCAGTGTCCTGTGCAGAGTGTGAGTGTCCTGTGCAGAGGGTCAGCGTCCTGTGCAGAGTGTCAGAGTCCTGTGCAGAGTGCCAGAGTCCTGTGCAGAGTGTCAGTGTCCTGTGCAGAGTACGAGTGTCCTGTTCAGAGTGTCAGTGTCCTGTGCATAGTGTCAGTGTCCTGTGCAGAGTGTGAGTGTCCTGTGCAGAGTGTGAGTGTCCTGTGCAGAGGGTCAGCGTCCTGTGCAGAGTGCGAATGTCCTGTGCAGTGTGCTGCGTAAACTGACAGTGTCCTGTGCAGTGTGTGAGTGTCCTGTGCAGAGTGTGAGTGTCCTGTGCAGAGTGTGAGTGTCCTGTGCAGAGTGACAGTGTCCTGTGCAGAGTGTCAGTGTCCTGTGCAGAGTGTAAGTGTCCTGTGCAGAGTGACAGTGTCCTGTGCAGAGTGTCAGTGTCCTGTGCAGAGTGTCAGTGTCCTGTGCAGAGTGAGAGTGGTCTGCGGAGAGTGCGAGTGTCCTGTGCAGGGTGCGAGTGTCCTGTGCAGCGTGCGAGTGTCCAGTGCAGGGTGCGAGTTTCCTGTTCAGAGCGTCAGTGTCCTGTGCAGAGCGTGAGTGTCCTGTGCAGAGTGGCAGTGTCCTGTGCATAGTGCCATTGTCCTGTGCAGTGTGCGAGTGTCTTTTTCAGAGTGTCAGTGTCCTGTGCAGTGTCCGTGTGCTGTGCAGAGTGTGAGTGTCCTGTGCAGAGTGTCAGTGTCCTGTGCAGAGTGTCAGTGTCCCGTGCAGTGTGCGAGTGTCCTGTGCATAGTGTCAGTGTCCTGAGCAGAGTGTCAGTGTCCTGTGCAGAGTGTGACTGTCCTTTTCAGAGTGTCAGTGTCCTGTGCAGAGTGTGAGAGTCCTGTGCAGAGTGTCAGTGTCCTGTGCAGAGTGTCAGTGTCCTGTGTAGCGTGTCAGTGTCCTGTGCAGAGTGTCAGTGTCCAGTGCAGAGTGTGAGTGTTCTGTGCAGAGTGTGAGTGTTCTGTGCAGAGTGTGAGTGTCCTGTGCAGAGTGACAGTGTCCTGTGCGGAGTGTTAGTGTCCTGTGTAGAGTGTCAGTGTCCTGTGCAGGGTGCGAGGGTCCTGTGCGTAGTGTCAGTGTCCTGTGCAGAGTGCCAGTGTCCTGTGCAGAGTGTGAGTGTCCTGTGCAGAGTGTGAGTGTCCTGTGCAGAGGGTCAGCGTCCTGTGCAGAGTCCGAATGTCCTGTGCAGTGTGCTGCGTAAACTGACAGTGTCCTGTGCAGTGTGTGAGTGTCCTGTGCAGAGTGTGAGTGTCCTGTGCAGAGTGTGAGTGTCCTGTGCAAAGTGACAGTGTCCTGTGCAGAGTGACAGTGTCCTTGCAGAGTGCCAGTGTCCTGTGCAGAGTGTCAGTGTCCTGTGCAGAGTGTCAGTGTCCTGTGCAGAGTGTCAGTGTCCTGTGCAGAGTGTCAGTGTCCTGTGCAGAGTGAGAGTGTTCTGCGGAGAGTGCGAGTGTCCTGTGCAGGGTGCGAGTGTCCTGTGCAGGGTGCGAGTTTCCTGTTCAGAGCGTCAGTGTCCTGTGCAGATCGTGAGTGTCCTGTGCAGAGTGTCAGTGTCCTGTGCAGAGGGTCAGCATCCTGTGCAGAGTGCGAATGTCCTGTGCAGTGTGCTGCGCAAACTGACAGTGTCCTGTTCAGAGTGTCAGTGTCCTGTGCAGAGTGAGAGTTTCCTGTGCAGAGTGTCTGCGTTCTGTGCCGATGGTACGTGTCCGGTGCAGAGTGACAGTGCCCTGTGCAGAGTGTCAGTGTCCTGTGCAGACTGTGAGTGTCCTTTTCAGAGTGTCAGTGTCCTGTGCATAGTGTCAGTGTCCTGTGCAGGGTGCGAGGGTCCTGTGCATAGTGTCAGTGTCGTGTGCAGACTGTGAGTGTCCTGTGCAGAGTGTCCGTGTCCTGTGCATAGTGTCAGTGTCCTGTGCAGAGTGTCAGAGTCCTGTGCAGAGTGTCAGTGTCCTGTGCAGAGTACGAGTGTCCTGTTCAGAGCGTCAGTGTCCTGTGCATAGTGTCAGTGTCCTGTGCAGAGTGTGAGTGTCCTGTGCAGAGTGTGAGTGTCCTGTGCAGAGGGTCAGCGTCCTGTGCAGAGTGTCAGAGTCCTGTACAGAGTGCCAGAGTCCTGTGCAGAGTGTCAGTGTCCTGTGCAGAGTGTCAGTGTCCTGTGCAGAGTGAGAGTGGTCTGCGGAGAGTGCGAGTGTCCTGTGCAGGGTGCGAGTGTCCTGTGCAGGGTGCGAGTGTCCTGTGCAGGGTGCGAGTGTCCTGTGCAGGGTGCGAGTTTCCTGTTCAGAGCGTCAGTGTCCTGTGCAGAGCGTGAGTGTCCTGTGCAGAGTGGCAGTGTCCTGTGCATAGTGCCATTGTCCTGTGCAGTGTGCGAGTGTCTTTTTCAGAGTGTCAGTGTCCTGTGCAGTGTCCGTGTGCTGTGCAGAGTGTGAGTGTCCTGTGCTGAGTGTCAGTGTCCTGTGCAGAGTGTCAGTGTCCCGTGCAGTGTGCGAGAGTCCTGTGCATAGTGTCAGTGTCCTGAGCAGAGTGTCAGTGTCCTGTGCAGAGTGTGACTGTCCTTTTCAGAGTGTCAGTGTCCTGTGCAGAGTGTGAGAGTCCTGTGCAGAGTGTCAGTGTCCTGTGCAGAGTGTCAGTGTCCTGTGTAGCGTGTCAGTGTCCTGTGCAGAGTGTCAGTGTCCAGTGCAGAGTGTGAGTGTTCTGTGCAGAGTGTGAGTGTTCTGTGCAGAGTGTGAGTGTCCTGTGCAGAGTGACAGTGTCGTGTGCGGAGTGTCAGTGTCCTGTGCAGTGTGCTGCGCAGAGTTTGAGTGTCCTGTGCAGAATGTGAGTGTCCTGTGCAGAGTGTCAGTGTTCTGTGCAGAGTGTTAGTGTCCTGTGCAGAGTGTCAGTGTCCTGTGCAGAGTGTGAGTGTGCTGTGCAGAGTGTCAGTGTCCTGTGCATAGTGTCAGTGTCCTGTGCAGTGTGTGAGTGTCCTGTGCAGAGTGTGAGTGTCCTGTGCAGAGTGTGAGTGTCCTGTGCAGAGTGACAGTGTCCTGTGCAGAGTGACAGTGTCCTGTGCAGAGTGTCAGTGTCCTGTGCAGAGTGTCAGTGTCCTGTGCAGAGTGACAGTGTCCTGTGCAGAGTGTCAGTGTCCTGTGCAGAGTGTCAGTGTCCTGTGCAGAGTGAGAGTGGTCTGCGGAGAGTGCGAGTGTCCTGTGCAGGGTGCGAGTGTCCTGTGCAGGGTGGGAGTTTCCTGTTCAGAGCGTCAGTGTCCTGTGCAGAGCGTGAGTGTCCTGTGCAGAGTGGCAGTGTCCTGTGCATAGTGCCATTGTCCTGTGCAGTGTGCGAGTGTCTTTTTCAGAGTGTCAGTGTCCTGTGCAGTGTCCGTGTGTTGTGCAGAGTGTGAGTGTCCTGTGCAGAGTGTGAGTGTCCTGTGCAGAGTGTCAGTGTGCCGTGCAGGGTGCGAGTGTCCTGTGCATAGTGTCAGTGTCCTGAGCAGTGTGAGTGTCCAGTGCAAAGTGTGAGTGTCCTGTGCGGAGTGTCCGTGTCCTGTGCATAGTGTTAGTGTCGTGTGCAGAGTGTCCGTGTCCTGTGCATAGTGTCAGTGTCCTGTGCAGAGTGCGACTGTCCTTTTCAGAATGTCAGTGTCCTGTGCACTGTCCGTGTCCTCTGCAGAGTGTGAGTGTCCTGTGCAGAGTGTGAGTGCCCTGTGCAGAGTGTGAGTATTCTATGCAGAGTGAGAGTGTCCTGTGCACAGTGTCTGTGTCCTGCGCCGACGGTACGTGTCCGGTGCAGAGTGACAGTGTCCTGTGCAGAGTGTCAGTGTCCTGTGCAGAGTGTGAGTGTCCTGTTCAGAGTGTCAGTGTCCTGTGCATAGTGTCAGTGTCCTGTGCAGGGTGCGAGGGTCCTGTGCATAGTGTCAGTGTCCTGTGCATAGTGTCAGTGTCGTGTGCAGACTGTGAGTGTCCTGTGCAGAGTGTCCGTGTCCTGTGCATTGTGTCAGTGTCCTGTGCAGAGTGCGACTGTGCGTTTCAGAGTGGCAATGTCCTGTGCTCAGTGTGAGAGTCCTGTGCAGAGTGTCAGTGTCCTGTTCAGAGTGTGAGTGTCCTGTGCAGAGTGTGAGTGTCCTGTGCAGAGTGTGACTGTCCTGTGCAGAGTGTGAGTGTTCTGTGCAGAGTGTGAGTGTCCTGTGCAGAGTGACAGTGTCCTGTGCGGAGTGTCAGTGTCCTGTGCAGTGTGCTGCGCAGAGTGTGAGTGTCCTGTGCAGAATGTGAGTGTCCTGTGCAGAGTGTCAGTGTTCTGTGCAGAGTGTTAGTGTCCTGTGCAGAGTGTCAGTGTCCTGTGCAGAGTGTGAGTGTGCTGTGCAGAGTGTCAGTGTCCTGCGCAGAGTGTCAGTGTCCTGTGCAGAGTGAGAGTGGTCTGCGGAGAGTCTGAGTGTCCTGTGCAGAGTGTCAGTGTCCTGTGCAGAGTGTCAGTGCCCTGTGCAGAGTGTGAGTGTCCTGTGCATAGTGTCAGTGTCCTGTGCAGGGTGAGAGGGTCCTGTGCATAGTGTCAGTGTCCTGTGCAGAGTGTCAGTGTCCTGTGCAGAGTGTCAGTGTCCTGTGCATAGTGTCAGTGTCCTGTGCAGGGTGCGAGGGTCCTGTGCATAGTGTCCGTGTCCTGTGCAGAGTGTCAGTGTCCTGTGCAGAGTGCGACTGTCCTTTTCAGAGCGTCAATGTCCTGTGCAGAGTGTGAGAGTCCTGTGCAGAGTGTCAGTGTCCTGTGCAGAGTGTGAGTGTCCTGTGCAGAGGGTCAGCGTCCTGTGCAGAGTGTCAGAGTCCTGTGCAGAGTGCCAGAGTCCTGTGCAGAGTGTCAGTGTCCTGTGCAGAGTACGAGTGTCCTGTTCAGAGTGTCAGTGTCCTGTGCATAGTGTCAGTGTCCTGTGCAGAGTGTGAGTGTCCTGTGCAGAGTGTGAGTGTCCTGTGCAGAGGGTCAGCGTCCTGTGCAGAGTGCGAATGTCCTGTGCAGTGTGCTGCGTAAACTGACAGTGTCCTGTGCAGTGTGTGAGTGTCCTGTGCAGAGTGTGAGTGTCCTGTGCAGAGTGTGAGTGTCCTGTGCAGAGTGACAGTGTCCTGTGCAGAGTGTCAGTGTCCTGTGCAGAGTGTAAGTGTCCTGTGCAGAGTGACAGTGTCCTGTGCAGAGTGTCAGTGTCCTGTGCAGAGTGTCAGTGTCCTGTGCAGAGTGAGAGTGGTCTGCGGAGAGTGCGAGTGTCCTGTGCAGGGTGCGAGTGTCCTGTGCAGCGTGCGAGTGTCCAGTGCAGGGTGCGAGTTTCCTGTTCAGAGCGTCAGTGTCCTGTGCAGAGCGTGAGTGTCCTGTGCAGAGTGGCAGTGTCCTGTGCATAGTGCCATTGTCCTGTGCAGTGTGCGAGTGTCTTTTTCAGAGTGTCAGTGTCCTGTGCAGTGTCCGTGTGCTGTGCAGAGTGTGAGTGTCCTGTGCAGAGTGTCAGTGTCCTGTGCAGAGTGTCAGTGTCCCGTGCAGTGTGCGAGTGTCCTGTGCATAGTGTCAGTGTCCTGAGCAGAGTGTCAGTGTCCTGTGCAGAGTGTGACTGTCCTTTTCAGAGTGTCAGTGTCCTGTGCAGAGTGTGAGAGTCCTGTGCAGAGTGTCAGTGTCCTGTGCAGAGTGTCAGTGTCCTGTGTAGCGTGTCAGTGTCCTGTGCAGAGTGTCAGTGTCCAGTGCAGAGTGTGAGTGTTCTGTGCAGAGTGTGAGTGTTCTGTGCAGAGTGTGAGTGTCCTGTGCAGAGTGACAGTGTCCTGTGCGGAGTGTTAGTGTCCTGTGTAGAGTGTCAGTGTCCTGTGCAGGGTGCGAGGGTCCTGTGCGTAGTGTCAGTGTCCTGTGCAGAGTGCCAGTGTCCTGTGCAGAGTGTGAGTGTCCTGTGCAGAGTGTGAGTGTCCTGTGCAGAGGGTCAGCGTCCTGTGCAGAGTCCGAATGTCCTGTGCAGTGTGCTGCGTAAACTGACAGTGTCCTGTGCAGTGTGTGAGTGTCCTGTGCAGAGTGTGAGTGTCCTGTGCAGAGTGTGAGTGTCCTGTGCAAAGTGACAGTGTCCTGTGCAGAGTGACAGTGTCCTTGCAGAGTGCCAGTGTCCTGTGCAGAGTGTCAGTGTCCTGTGCAGAGTGTCAGTGTCCTGTGCAGAGTGTCAGTGTCCTGTGCAGAGTGTCAGTGTCCTGTGCAGAGTGAGAGTGTTCTGCGGAGAGTGCGAGTGTCCTGTGCAGGGTGCGAGTGTCCTGTGCAGGGTGCGAGTTTCCTGTTCAGAGCGTCAGTGTCCTGTGCAGATCGTGAGTGTCCTGTGCAGAGTGTCAGTGTCCTGTGCAGAGGGTCAGCATCCTGTGCAGAGTGCGAATGTCCTGTGCAGTGTGCTGCGCAAACTGACAGTGTCCTGTTCAGAGTGTCAGTGTCCTGTGCAGAGTGAGAGTTTCCTGTGCAGAGTGTCTGCGTTCTGTGCCGATGGTACGTGTCCGGTGCAGAGTGACAGTGCCCTGTGCAGAGTGTCAGTGTCCTGTGCAGACTGTGAGTGTCCTTTTCAGAGTGTCAGTGTCCTGTGCATAGTGTCAGTGTCCTGTGCAGGGTGCGAGGGTCCTGTGCATAGTGTCAGTGTCGTGTGCAGACTGTGAGTGTCCTGTGCAGAGTGTCCGTGTCCTGTGCATAGTGTCAGTGTCCTGTGCAGAGTGTCAGAGTCCTGTGCAGAGTGTCAGTGTCCTGTGCAGAGTACGAGTGTCCTGTTCAGAGCGTCAGTGTCCTGTGCATAGTGTCAGTGTCCTGTGCAGAGTGTGAGTGTCCTGTGCAGAGTGTGAGTGTCCTGTGCAGAGGGTCAGCGTCCTGTGCAGAGTGTCAGAGTCCTGTACAGAGTGCCAGAGTCCTGTGCAGAGTGTCAGTGTCCTGTGCAGAGTGTCAGTGTCCTGTGCAGAGTGTCAGTGTCCTGTGCAGAGTGTCAGTGTCCTGTGCAGAGTGAGAGTGGTCTGCGGAGAGTGCGAGTGTCCTGTGCAGGGTGCGAGTGTCCTGTGCAGGGTGCGAGTGTCCTGTGCAGGGTGCGAGTGTCCTGTGCAGGGTGCGAGTTTCCTGTTCAGAGCGTCAGTGTCCTGTGCAGAGCGTGAGTGTCCTGTGCAGAGTGGCAGTGTCCTGTGCATAGTGCCATTGTCCTGTGCAGTGTGCGAGTGTCTTTTTCAGAGTGTCAGTGTCCTGTGCAGTGTCCGTGTGCTGTGCAGAGTGTGAGTGTCCTGTGCTGAGTGTCAGTGTCCTGTGCAGAGTGTCAGTGTCCCGTGCAGTGTGCGAGTGTCCTGTGCATAGTGTCAGTGTCCTGAGCAGAGTGTCAGTGTCCTGTGCAGAGTGTGACTGTCCTTTTCAGAGTGTCAGTGTCCTGTGCAGAGTGTGAGAGTCCTGTGCAGAGTGTCAGTGTCCTGTGCAGAGTGTCAGTGTCCTGTGTAGCGTGTCAGTGTCCTGTGCAGAGTGTCAGTGTCCAGTGCAGAGTGTGAGTGTTCTGTGCAGAGTGTGAGTGTTCTGTGCAGAGTGTGAGTGTCCTGTGCAGAGTGACAGTGTCGTGTGCGGAGTGTCAGTGTCCTGTGCAGTGTGCTGCGCAGAGTTTGAGTGTCCTGTGCAGAATGTGAGTGTCCTGTGCAGAGTGTCAGTGTTCTGTGCAGAGTGTTAGTGTCCTGTGCAGAGTGTCAGTGTCCTGTGCAGAGTGTGAGTGTGCTGTGCAGAGTGTCAGTGTCCTGTGCATAGTGTCAGTGTCCTGTGCAGTGTGTGAGTGTCCTGTGCAGAGTGTGAGTGTCCTGTGCAGAGTGTGAGTGTCCTGTGCAGAGTGACAGTGTCCTGTGCAGAGTGACAGTGTCCTGTGCAGAGTGTCAGTGTCCTGTGCAGAGTGTCAGTGTCCTGTGCAGAGTGACAGTGTCCTGTGCAGAGTGTCAGTGTCCTGTGCAGAGTGTCAGTGTCCTGTGCAGAGTGAGAGTGGTCTGCGGAGAGTGCGAGTGTCCTGTGCAGGGTGCGAGTGTCCTGTGCAGGGTGGGAGTTTCCTGTTCAGAGCGTCAGTGTCCTGTGCAGAGCGTGAGTGTCCTGTGCAGAGTGGCAGTGTCCTGTGCATAGTGCCATTGTCCTGTGCAGTGTGCGAGTGTCTTTTTCAGAGTGTCAGTGTCCTGTGCAGTGTCCGTGTGTTGTGCAGAGTGTGAGTGTCCTGTGCAGAGTGTGAGTGTCCTGTGCAGAGTGTCAGTGTGCCGTGCAGGGTGCGAGTGTCCTGTGCATAGTGTCAGTGTCCTGAGCAGTGTGAGTGTCCAGTGCAAAGTGTGAGTGTCCTGTGCGGAGTGTCCGTGTCCTGTGCATAGTGTTAGTGTCGTGTGCAGAGTGTCCGTGTCCTGTGCATAGTGTCAGTGTCCTGTGCAGAGTGCGACTGTCCTTTTCAGAATGTCAGTGTCCTGTGCACTGTCCGTGTCCTGTGCAGAGTGTGAGTGTCCTGTGCAGAGTGTGAGTGCCCTGTGCAGAGTGTGAGTATTCTATGCAGAGTGAGAGTGTCCTGTGCACAGTGTCTGTGTCCTGCGCCGACGGTACGTGTCCGGTGCAGAGTGACAGTGTCCTGTGCAGAGTGTCAGTGTCCTGTGCAGAGTGTGAGTGTCCTGTTCAGAGTGTCAGTGTCCTGTGCATAGTGTCAGTGTCCTGTGCAGGGTGCGAGGGTCCTGTGCATAGTGTCAGTGTCCTGTGCATAGTGTCAGTATCGTGTGCAGACTGTGAGTGTCCTGTGCAGAGTGTCCGTGTCCTGTGCATTGTGTCAGTGTCCTGTGCAGAGTGCGACTGTGCGTTTCAGAGTGGCAATGTCCTGTGCTCAGTGTGAGAGTCCTGTGCAGAGTGTCAGTGTCCTGTTCAGAGTGTGAGTGTCCTGTGCAGAGTGTGAGTGTCCTGTGCAGAGTGTGACTGTCCTGTGCAGAGTGTGAGTGTTCTGTGCAGAGTGTGAGTGTCCTGTGCAGAGTGACAGTGTCCTGTGCGGAGTGTCAGTGTCCTGTGCAGTGTGCTGCGCAGAGTGTGAGTGTCCTGTGCAGAATGTGAGTGTCCTGTGCAGAGTGTCAGTGTTCTGTGCAGAGTGTTAGTGTCCTGTGCAGAGTGTCAGTGTCCTGTGCAGAGTGTGAGTGTGCTGTGCAGAGTGTCAGTGTCCTGCGCAGAGTGTCAGTGTCCTGTGCAGAGTGAGAGTGGTCTGCGGAGAGTCTGAGTGTCCTGTGCAGAGTGTCAGTGTCCTGTGCAGAGTGTCAGTGCCCTGTGCAGAGTGTGAGTGTCCTGTGCATAGTGTCAGTGTCCTGTGCAGGGTGAGAGGGTCCTGTGCATAGTGTCAGTGTCCTGTGCAGAGTGTCAGTGTCCTGTGCAGAGTGTCAGTGTCCTGTGCATAGTGTCAGTGTCCTGTGCAGGGTGCGAGGGTCCTGTGCATAGTGTCCGTGTCCTGTGCAGAGTGTCAGTGTCCTGTGCAGAGTGCGACTGTCCTTTTCAGAGCGTCAATGTCCTGTGCAGAGTGTGAGAGTCCTGTGCAGAGTGTCAGTGTCCTGTGCAGAGTGTGAGTGTCCTGTGCAGAGGGTCAGCGTCCTGTGCAGAGTGTCAGAGTCCTGTGCAGAGTGCCAGAGTCCTGTGCAGAGTGTCAGTGTCCTGTGCAGAGTACGAGTGTCCTGTTCAGAGTGTCAGTGTCCTGTGCATAGTGTCAGTGTCCTGTGCAGAGTGTGAGTGTCCTGTGCAGAGTGTGAGTGTCCTGTGCAGAGGGTCAGCGTCCTGTGCAGAGTGCGAATGTCCTGTGCAGTGTGCTGCGTAAACTGACAGTGTCCTGTGCAGTGTGTGAGTGTCCTGTGCAGAGTGTGAGTGTCCTGTGCAGAGTGTGAGTGTCCTGTGCAGAGTGACAGTGTCCTGTGCAGAGTGTCAGTGTCCTGTGCAGAGTGTAAGTGTCCTGTGCAGAGTGACAGTGTCCTGTGCAGAGTGTCAGTGTCCTGTGCAGAGTGTCAGTGTCCTGTGCAGAGTGAGAGTGGTCTGCGGAGAGTGCGAGTGTCCTGTGCAGGGTGCGAGTGTCCTGTGCAGGGTGCGAGTGTCCAGTGCAGGGTGCGAGTTTCCTGTTCAGAGCGTCAGTGTCCTGTGCAGAGCGTGAGTGTCCTGTGCAGAGTGGCAGTGTCCTGTGCATAGTGCCATTGTCCTGTGCAGTGTGCGAGTGTCTTTTTCAGAGTGTCAGTGTCCTGTGCAGTGTCCGTGTGCTGTGCAGAGTGTGAGTGTCCTGTGCAGAGTGTCAGTGTCCTGTGCAGAGTGTCAGTGTCCCGTGCAGTGTGCGAGTGTCCTGTGCATAGTGTCAGTGTCCTGAGCAGAGTGTCAGTGTCCTGTGCAGAGTGTGACTGTCCTTTTCAGAGTGTCAGTGTCCTGTGCAGAGTGTGAGAGTCCTGTGCAGAGTGTCAGTGTCCTGTGCAGAGTGTCAGTGTCCTGTGTAGCGTGTCAGTGTCCTGTGCAGAGTGTCAGTGTCCAGTGCAGAGTGTGAGTGTTCTGTGCAGAGTGTGAGTGTTCTGTGCAGAGTGTGAGTGTCCTGTGCAGAGTGACAGTGTCCTGTGCGGAGTGTTAGTGTCCTGTGTAGAGTGTCAGTGTCCTGTGCAGGGTGCGAGGGTCCTGTGCGTAGTGTCAGTGTCCTGTGCAGAGTGCCAGTGTCCTGTGCAGAGTGTGAGTGTCCTGTGCAGAGTGTGAGTGTCCTGTGCAGAGGGTCAGCGTCCTGTGCAGAGTCCGAATGTCCTGTGCAGTGTGCTGCGTAAACTGACAGTGTCCTGTGCAGTGTGTGAGTGTCCTGTGCAGAGTGTGAGTGTCCTGTGCAGAGTGTGAGTGTCCTGTGCAAAGTGACAGTGTCCTGTGCAGAGTGACAGTGTCCTTGCAGAGTGCCAGTGTCCTGTGCAGAGTGTCAGTGTCCTGTGCAGAGTGTCAGTGTCCTGTGCAGAGTGTCAGTGTCCTGTGCAGAGTGTCAGTGTCCTGTGCGGAGTGAGAGTGTTCTGCGGAGAGTGCGAGTGTCCTGTGCAGGGTGCGAGTGTCCTGTGCAGGGTGCGAGTTTCCTGTTCAGAGCGTCAGTGTCCTGTGCAGATCGTGAGTGTCCTGTGCAGAGTGGCAGTGTCCTGTGCATAGTGCCATTGTCCTGTGCAGTGTGCGAGTGTCTTTTTCAGAGTGTCAGTGTCCTGTGCAGTGTCCGTGCGTTGTGCAGAGTGTGAGTGTCCTGTGCAGAGTGTCAGTGTCCTGTGCAGAGTGTCAGTGTCCCGTGCAGGGTGCGAGTGTCCTGTGCATAGTGTCAGTGTCCTGAGCAGAGTGTCCGTGTCCTGTGCAGAGTGTGACTGTCCTTTTCAGAGTGTCAGTGTCCTGTGCAGAGTGTGAGAGTCCTGTGCAGAGTGTGAGAGTCCTGTGCAGAGTGTGAGAGTCCTGTGCAGAGTGTGAGAGTCCTGTGCAGAGTGTGAGTGTCCTGTGCAGAGTAACAGTGTCCTGTGCGGAGTGTCAGTGTCCTGTGCAGTGTGCTGCGCAGAGTGTCAGTGTCCTGTGCAGAATGTGAGTGTCCTGTGCAGAGTGTCAGTGTTCTGTGCAGAGTGTTAGTGTCCTGTGCAGAGTGTGAGTGTCCTGTGCAGAGTGTGAGTGTGCTGTGCAGAGTGTCAGTGACCTGCGCAGAGTGTCAGTGTCCTGTGCAGAGTGAGAGTGGTCTGTGCAGAGTTTCAGTGTCCTGTGCAGAGTGTGAGCATCCTGTGCATAGTGTCAGTGTCCTGCGCAGGGTGCGAGGGTCCTGTGCATAGTGTCAGTGTCCTGTGCAGAGTGTCAGTGTCCTGTGCATAGTGTCAGTGTCCTGTGCAGGGTGCGAGGGTCCTGTGCATAGTGTCAGTGTCCTGTTCAGAGCGTCAGTGTCCTGTGCATTGTGTCAGTGTCCTGTGCAGAGTGCGACTGTGCGTTTCAGAGTGTCAATGTCCTGTGCTCAGTGTGAGAGTCCTGTGCAGAGTGTCAGTGTCCTGTTCAGAGTGTGAGTGTCCTGTGCAGAGTGTGACTGTCCTGTGCAGAGTGTGAGTGTTCTGTGCAGAGTGTGAGTGTCCTGTGCAGAGTGACAGTGTCCTGTGCGGAGTGTCAGTGTCCTGTGCAGTGTGCTGCGCAGAGTGTGAGTGTCCTGTGCAGAATGTGAGTGTCCTGTGCAGAGTGTCAGTGTTCTGTGCAGAGTGTTAGTGTCCTGTGCAGAGTGTCAGTGTCCTGTGCAGAGTGTGAGTGTGCTGTGCAGAGTGTCAGTGTCCTGCGCAGAGTGTCAGTGTCCTGTGCAGAGTGAGAGTGGTCTGCGGAGAGTGTGAGTGTCCTGTGCAGAGTGTCAGTGTCCTGTGCAGAGTGTCAGTGTCCTGTGCAGAGTGTGAGTGTCCTGTGCATAGTGTCAGTGTCCTGTGCAGGGTGCGAGGGTCCTGTGCATAGTGTCAGTCTCCTGTGCAGAGTGTCAGTGTCCTGTGCAGAGTGTCAGTGTCCTGTGCAGAGTGTCAGTGTCCTGTGCATAGTGTCAGTGTCCTGTGCAGGGTGCGAGGGTCCTGTGCATAGTGTCCGTGTCCTGTGCAGAGTGTCAGTGTCCTGTGCAGAGTGCGACTGTCCTTTTCAGAGTGTCAGTGTCCTGTGCAGAGTGTGAGTGTCCTGTGCAGAGTGTGAGTGTCCTGTGCAGAGGGTCAGCGTCCTGTGCAGAGTGTCAGAGTCCTGTGCAGAGTGTCAGAGTCCTGTGCAGAGTGTCAGAGTCCTGTGCAGAGTGCCAGTGTCCTGTGCAGAGTACGAGTGTCCTGTTCAGAGTGTCAGTGTCCTGTTCAGAGTGTCAGTGTCCTGTTCAGAGTGTCAGTGTCCTGTTCAGAGTGTCAGTGTCCTGTGCAGAGTGTGAGTGTCCTGTGCAGAGTGTGAGTGTCCTGTGCAGAGGGTCAGCGTCCTGTGCAGAGTGCGAATGTCCTGTGCAGTGTGCTGCGTAAACTGACAGTGTCCTGTGCAGTGTGTGAGTGTCCTGTGCAGAGTGTGAGTGTCCTGTGCAGAGTGTCAGTGTCCTGTGCAGAGTGTGAGCATCCTGTGCATAGTGTCAGTGTCCTGTGCAGAGTGTCAGTGTCCTGTGCATAGTGTCAGTGTCCTGTGCAGGGTGCGAGGATCCTGTGCATAGTGTCAGTGTCCTGTGCAGAGTGTCCGTGTCCTGTGCAGAGTGCGACTGTCCTTTTCAGAGCGTCAGTGTCCTGTGCAGAGTGTGAGAGGCCTGTGCAGAGTGTCAGTGTCCTGTGCAGAGTACGAGTGTCCTGTTCAGAGCGTCAGTGTCCTGTGCATTGTGTCAGTGTCCTGTGCAGAGTGTGAGTGTCCTGTGCAGAGTGTGAGTGTCCTGTGCAGAGGGTCAGCGTCCTGTGCAGAGTGCGAATGTCCTGTGCAGTGTGCTGCGCAAAGTGACAGTGTCCTGTGCAGAGTGTCAGTGTCCTGTGCAGAGTGTCAGTGTCCTGTGCAGAGTGTGAGTGTCCTGTGCAGAGTGTGAGTGTCCTGTGCAGAGTGTGAGTGTCCTGTGCAGAGTGTGAGTGTCCTGTGCAGAGTGTGAGTGTCCTGTGCAGAGTGTGAGTGTCCTGTGCAGAGTGTGAGTGTCCTATGCAGAGTGTGAGTGTCCTGTGCAGAGTGTGAGTGTCCTGTGCAGAGTGTGAGTGTCCAGTGCAAAGTGTGAGTGTCCTGTGCAGAGTGTCCGTGTCCTGTGCATAGTGTCAGTGTCCTGTGCAGGGTGCGAGGGTCCTGTGCATAGTGTCAGTGTCCTGTGCATAGTGTTAGTGTCGTGTGCAGTGTGTCCGTGTCCTGTGCATAGTGTCAGTGTCCTGTGCAGAGTGCGACTGTCCTTTTCAGAATGTCAGTGTCCTGTGCACTGTCCGTGTCCTGTGCAGAGTGTGAGTGTCCAGTGCAGAGTGTGAGTGCCCTGTGCAGAGTGTGAGTATTCTATGCAGAGTGAGAGTGTCCTGTGCACAGTGTCTGTGTCCTGCGCCGACGGTACGTGTCCGGTGCAGAGTGACAGTGTCCTGTGCAGAGTGTCAGTGTCCTGTGCAGAGTGTGAGTGTCCTGTTCAGAGTGTCAGTGTCCTGTGCATAGTGTCAGTGTCCTGTGCAGGGTGCGAGGGTCCTGTGCATAGTGTCAGTGTCCTGTGCATAGTGTCAGTGTCGTGTGCAGACTGTGAGTGTCCTGTGCAGAGTGTCCGTGTCCTGTGCATAGTGTCAGTGTCCTGTGCAGAGTGCGACTGTGCGTTTCAGAGTGTCAATGTCCTGTGCTCAGTGTGAGAGTCCTGTGCAGAGTGTCAGTGTCCTGTTCAGAGTGTGAGTGTCCTGTGCAGAGTGTGACTGTCCTGTGCAGAGCGTGAGTGTTCTGTGCAGAGTGTGAGTGTCCTGTGCAGAGTGACAGTGTCCTGTGCGGAGTGTCAGTGTCCTGTGCAGTGTGCTGCGCAGAGTGTGAGTGTCCTGTGCAGAATGTGAGTGTCCTGTGCAGAGTATCAGTGTTTTGTGCAGAGTGTTAGTGTCCTGTGCAGAGTGTCAGTGTCCTGTGCAGAGTGTGAGTGTGCTGTGCAGAATGTCAGTGTCCTGCGCAGAGTGTCAGTGTCCTGTGCAGAGTGAGAGTGGTCTGCGGAGAGTGTGAGTGTCCTGTGCAGAGTGTCAGTGTCCTGTGCAGAGTGTCAGTGTCCTGTGCAGAGTGTGAGTGTCCTGTGCATAGTGTCAGTGTCCTGTGCAGGGTGCGAGGGTCCTGTGCATAGTGTCAGTGTCCTGTGCAGAGTGTCAGTGTCCTGTGCAGAGTGTCAGTGTCCTGTGCATAGTGTCAGTGTCCTGTGCAGGGTGCGAGGGTCCTGTGCATAGTGTCCGTGTCCTGTGCAGAGTGTCAGTGTCCTGTGCAGAGTGCGACTGTCCTTTTCAGAGCGTCAATGTCCTGTGCGGAGTGTGAGAGTCCTGTGCAGAGTGTCAGTGTCCTGTGCAGAGTGTGAGTGTCCTGTGCAGAGTGTGAGTGTCCTGTGCAGAGTGTGAGTGTCCTGTGCAGAGTGTGAGTGTCCTGTGCAGAGGGTCAGCGTCCTGTGCAGAGTGTCAGAGTCCTGTGCAGAGTGCCAGAGTCCTGTGCAGAGTGTCAGTGTCCTGTGCAGAGTACGAGTGTCCTGTTCAGAGTGTCAGTGTCCTGTGCATAGTGTCAGTGTCCTGTGCAGAGTGCGAGTGTCCTGTGCAGAGTGTGAGTGTCCTGTGCAGAGGGTCAGCGTCCTGTGCAGAGTGCGAATGTCCTGTGCAGTGTGCTGCGTAATCTGACAGTGTCCTGTGCAGTGTGTGAGTGTCCTGTGCAGAGTGTGAGTGTCCTGTGCAGAGTGTGAGTGTCCTGTGCAGAGTGACAGTGTCCTGTGCAGAGTGTCAGTGTCCTGTGCAGAGTGTCAGTGTCCTGTGCAGAGTGACAGTGTCCTGTGCAGAGTGTCAGTGTCCTGTGCAGAGTGTCAGTGTCCTGTGCAGAGTGTCAGTGTCCTGTGCAGAGTGAGAGTGGTCTGCGGAGAGTGCGAGTGTCCTGTGCAGGGTGCGAGTGTCCTGTGCAGGGTGCGAGTGTCCTGTGCAGGGTGCGAGTTTCCTGTTCAGAGCGTCAGTGTCCTGTGCAGAGCGTGAGTGTCCTGTGCAGAGTTGCAGTGTCCTGTGCATAGTGCCATTGTCCTGTGCAGTGTGCGAGTGTCTTTTTCAGAGTGTCAGTGTCCTGTGCAGTGTCCGTGTGCTGTGCAGAGTGTGAGTGTCCTGTGCAGAGTGTCAGTGTCCTGTGCAGAGTGTCAGTGTCCCGTGCAGTGTGCGAGTGTCCTGTGCATAGTGTCAGTGTCCTGAGCAGAGTGTCAGTGTCCTGTGCAGAGTGTGACTGTCCTTTTCAGAGTGTCAGTGTCCTGTGCAGAGTGTGAGAGTCCTGTGCAGAGTGTCAGTGTCCTGTGCAGAGTGTCAGTGTCCTGTGTAGCGTGTCAGTGTCCTGTGCAGAGTGTCAGTGTCCAGT
Organism: Scyliorhinus torazame; assembly: GCF_047496885.1. Lineage (NCBI taxonomy): Eukaryota > Metazoa > Chordata > Chondrichthyes > Carcharhiniformes > Scyliorhinidae > Scyliorhinus > Scyliorhinus torazame. The sequence continues at coordinate 185,050,615 of NC_092708.1, read as the reverse complement.
GCAGAGTGTGAGTGTTCTGTGCAGAGTGTGAGTGTCCTGTGCAGAGTGACAGTGTCCTGTGCGGAGTGTCAGTGTCCTGTGCAGTGTGCTGCGCAGAGTGTGAGTGTCCTGTGCAGAATGTGAGTGTCCTGTGCAGAGTGTCAGTGTTCTGTGCAGAGTGTTAGTGTCCTGTGCAGAGTGTCAGTGTCCTGTGCAGAGTGTGAGTGTGCTGTGCAGAGTGTCAGTGTCCTGTGCATAGTGTCAGTGTCCTGTGCAGAGTGTGAGTGTCCTGTTCAGAGGGTCAGCGTCCTGTGCAGAGTCCGAATGTCCTGTGCAGTGTGCTGCGTAAACTGACAGTGTCCTGTGCAGTGTGTGAGTGTCCTGTGCAGAGTGTGAGTGTCCTGTGCAGAGTGTGAGTGTCCTGTGCAGAGTGACAGTGTCCTGTGCAGAGTGTCAGTGTCCTGTGCAGAGTGTCAGTGTCCCGTGCAGAGTGTCAGCGTCCTGTGCAGAGTGACAGTGTCCTGTGCAGAGTGTCAGTGTCCTGTGCAGAGTGTCAGTGTCCTGTGCAGAGTGAGAGTGGTCTGCGGAGAGTGCGAGTGTCCTGTGCAGGGTGCGAGTGTCCTGTGCAGGGTGCGAGTTTCCTGTTCAGAGCGTCAGTGTCCTGTGCAGAGCGTGAGTGTCCTGGGCAGAGTGGCAGTGTCCTGTGCATAGTGCCATTGTCCTGTGCAGTGTGCGAGTGTCTTTTTCAGATTGTCAGTGTCCTGTGCAGTGTCCGTGTGTTGTGCAGAGTGTGAGTGTCCTGTGCAGAGTGTCAGTGTCCTGTGCAGAGTGTCAGTGTCCCGTGCAGGGTGCGAGTGTCCTGTGCATAGTGTCAGTGTCCTGAGCAGAGTGTCCGTGTCCTGTGCAGAGTGTGACTGTCCTTTTCAGAGTGTCAGTGTCCTGTGCAGAGTGTGAGAGTCCTGTGCAGAGTGTGAGAGTCCTGTGCAGAGTGTGAGTGTCCTGTGCAGAGTGACAGTGTCCTGTGCGGAGTGTCAGTGTCCTGTGCAGTGTGCTGCGCAGAGTGTGAGTGTCCTGTGCAGAATGTGAGTGTCCTGTGCAGAGTGTCAGTGTTCTGTGCAGAGTGTTAGTGTCCTGTGCAGAGTGTCAGTGTCCTGTGCAGAGTGTGAGTGTGCTGTGCAGAGTGTCAGTGTCCTGCGCAGAGTGTCAGTGTCCTGTGCAGAGTGAGAGTGGTCTGCGGAGAGTGTGAGTGTTCTGTGCAGAGTGTCAGTGTCCTGTGCAGAGTGTGAGCATCCTGTGCATAGTGTCAGTGTCCTGTGCAGGGTGCGAGGGTCCTGTGCATAGTGTCAGTGTCCTGTGCAGAGTGTCAGTGTCCTGTGCATAGTGTCAGTGTCCTGTGCAGGGTGCGAGGGTCCTGTGCATAGTGTCAGTGTCCTGTGCAGAGTGTCCGTGTCCTGTGCAGAGTGTCAGTGTCCTGTGCAGAGTGCGACTGTCCTTTTCAGAGTGTCAGTGTCCTGTGCAGAGTGTCAGTGTCCCGTGCAGTGTGCGAGTGTCCTGTGCATAGTGTCAGTGTCCTGAGCAGAGTGTCAGTGTCCTGTGCAGAGTGTGACTGTCCTTTTCAGAGTGTCAGTGTCCTGTGCAGAGTGTGAGAGTCCTGTGCAGAGTGTCAGTGTCCTGTGCAGAGTGTCAGTGTCCTGTGTAGCGTGTCAGTGTCCTGTGCAGAGTGTCAGTGTCCAGTGCAGAGTGTGAGTGTTCTGTGCAGAGTGTGAGTGTCCTGTGCAGAGTGACAGTGTCCTGTGCGGAGTGTCAGTGTCCTGTGCAGTGTGCAGCGCAGAGTGTGAGTGTCCTGTGCAGAATGTGAGTGTCCTGTGCAGAGTGTCAGTGTTCTGTGCAGAGTGTTAGTGTCCTGTGCAGAGTGTCAGTGTCCTGTGCAGAGTGAGAGTGTGCTGTGCAGAGTGTCAGTGTCCTGTGCATAGTGTCAGTGTCCTGTGTAGAGTGCGAGTGTCCTGTGCAGAGTGTGAGTGTCATGTGCAGAGTGTGAGTGTCCTGTGCAGAGGGTCAGCGTCCTGTGCAGAGTCCGAATGTCCTGTGCAGTGTGCTGCGTAAACTGACAGTGTCCTGTGCAGTGTGTGAGTGTCCTGTGCAGAGTGTCAGTGTCCCGTGCAGGGTGCGAGTGTCCTGTGCATAGTGTCAGTGTCCTGAGCAGAGTGTCCGTGTCCTGTGCAGAGTGTGACTGTCCTTTTCAGAGTGTCAGTGTCCTGTGCAGAGTGTGAGAGTCCTGTGCAGAGTGTGAGAGTCCTGTGCAGAGTGTGAGTGTCCTGTGCAGAGTGACAGTGTCCTGTGCGGAGTGTCAGTGTCCTGTGCAGTGTGCTGCGCAGAGTGTGAGTGTCCTGTGCAGAATGTGAGTGTCCTGTGCAGAGTGTCAGTGTTCTGTGCAGAGTGTTAGTGTCCTGTGCAGAGTGTCAGTGTCCTGTGCAGAGTGTGAGTGTGCTGTGCAGAGTGTCAGTGTCCTGTGCAGAGTGAGAGTGGTCTGCGGAGAGTGTGAGTGTTCTGTGCAGAGTGTCAGTGTCCTGTGCAGAGTGTGAGCATCCTGTGCATAGTGTCAGTGTCCTGTGCAGGGTGCGAGGGTCCTGTGCATAGTGTCAGTGTCCTGTGCAGAGTGTCAGTGTCCTGTGCATAGTGTCAGTGTCCTGTGCAGGGTGCGAGGGTCCTGTGCATAGTGTCAGTGTCCTGTGCAGAGTGTCCGTGTCCTGTGCAGAGCGTGAGTGTCCTGTGCAGAGTGGCAGTGTCCTGTGCATAGTGTCATTGTCCTGTGCAGTGTGCGAGTGTCTTTTTCAGAGTGTCAGTGTCCTGTGCAGTGTCCGTGTGCTGTGCAGAGTGTGAGTGTCCTGTGCAGAGTGTCAGTGTCCTGAGCAGTGTGTCAGTGTCCTGTGCAGAGTGTGACTGTCCTTTTCAGAGTGTCAGTGTCCTGTGCAGATTGTGAGAGTCCTGTGCAGAGTGTCAGTGTCCTGTGTAGAGTGTCAGTGTCCTGTGTAGAGTGTCAGTGTCCTGTGTAGCGTGTCCGTGTCCTGTGCAGAGTGTCAGTGTCCAGTGCAGAGTGTGAGTGTTCTGTGCAGAGTGTGAGTGTTCTGTGCAGAGTGTGAGTGTCCTGTGCAGAGTGACAGTGTCCTGTGCGGAGTGTTAGTGTCCTGTGTAGAGTGTCAGTGTCCTGTGCAGGGTGCGAGGGTCCTGTGCGTAGTGTCAGTGTCCTGTGCAGAGTGCCAGTGTCCTGTGCAGAGTGTGAGTGTCCTGTGCAGAGTGTGAGTGTCCTGTGCAGAGGGTCAGCGTCCTGTGCAGAGTCCGAATGTCCTGTGCAGTGTGCTGCGTAAACTGACAGTGTCCTGTGCAGTGTGTGAGTGTCCTGTGCAGAGTGTGAGTGTCCTGTGCAGAGTGTGAGTGTCCTGTGCAAAGTGACAGTGTCCTGTGCAGAGTGACAGTGTCCTTGCAGAGTGCCAGTGTCCTGTGCAGAGTGTCAGTGTCCTGTGCAGAGTGTCAGTGTCCTGTGCAGAGTGTCAGTGTCCTGTGCAGAGTGTCAGTGTCCTGTGCAGAGTGAGAGTGTTCTGCGGAGAGTGCGAGTGTCCTGTGCAGGGTGCGAGTGTCCTGTGCAGGGTGCGAGTTTCCTGTTCAGAGCGTCAGTGTCCTGTGCAGATCGTGAGTGTCCTGTGCAGAGTGTCAGTGTCCTGTGCAGAGGGTCAGCATCCTGTGCAGAGTGCGAATGTCCTGTGCAGTGTGCTGCGCAAACTGACAGTGTCCTGTTCAGAGTGTCAGTGTCCTGTGCAGAGTGAGAGTTTCCTGTGCAGAGTGTCTGCGTTCTGTGCCGATGGTACGTGTCCGGTGCAGAGTGACAGTGCCCTGTGCAGAGTGTCAGTGTCCTGTGCAGACTGTGAGTGTCCTTTTCAGAGTGTCAGTGTCCTGTGCATAGTGTCAGTGTCCTGTGCAGGGTGCGAGGGTCCTGTGCATAGTGTCAGTGTCGTGTGCAGACTGTGAGTGTCCTGTGCAGAGTGTCCGTGTCCTGTGCATAGTGTCAGTGTCCTGTGCAGAGTGTCAGAGTCCTGTGCAGAGTGTCAGTGTCCTGTGCAGAGTACGAGTGTCCTGTTCAGAGCGTCAGTGTCCTGTGCATAGTGTCAGTGTCCTGTGCAGAGTGTGAGTGTCCTGTGCAGAGTGTGAGTGTCCTGTGCAGAGGGTCAGCGTCCTGTGCAGAGTGTCAGAGTCCTGTACAGAGTGCCAGAGTCCTGTGCAGAGTGTCAGTGTCCTGTGCAGAGTGTCAGTGTCCTGTGCAGAGTGTCAGTGTCCTGTGCAGAGTGTCAGTGTCCTGTGCAGAGTGAGAGTGGTCTGCGGAGAGTGCGAGTGTCCTGTGCAGGGTGCGAGTGTCCTGTGCAGGGTGCGAGTGTCCTGTGCAGGGTGCGAGTGTCCTGTGCAGGGTGCGAGTTTCCTGTTCAGAGCGTCAGTGTCCTGTGCAGAGCGTGAGTGTCCTGTGCAGAGTGGCAGTGTCCTGTGCATAGTGCCATTGTCCTGTGCAGTGTGCGAGTGTCTTTTTCAGAGTGTCAGTGTCCTGTGCAGTGTCCGTGTGCTGTGCAGAGTGTGAGTGTCCTGTGCTGAGTGTCAGTGTCCTGTGCAGAGTGTCAGTGTCCCGTGCAGTGTGCGAGTGTCCTGTGCATAGTGTCAGTGTCCTGAGCAGAGTGTCAGTGTCCTGTGCAGAGTGTGACTGTCCTTTTCAGAGTGTCAGTGTCCTGTGCAGAGTGTGAGAGTCCTGTGCAGAGTGTCAGTGTCCTGTGCAGAGTGTCAGTGTCCTGTGTAGCGTGTCAGTGTCCTGTGCAGAGTGTCAGTGTCCAGTGCAGAGTGTGAGTGTTCTGTGCAGAGTGTGAGTGTTCTGTGCAGAGTGTGAGTGTCCTGTGCAGAGTGACAGTGTCGTGTGCGGAGTGTCAGTGTCCTGTGCAGTGTGCTGCGCAGAGTTTGAGTGTCCTGTGCAGAATGTGAGTGTCCTGTGCAGAGTGTCAGTGTTCTGTGCAGAGTGTTAGTGTCCTGTGCAGAGTGTCAGTGTCCTGTGCAGAGTGTGAGTGTGCTGTGCAGAGTGTCAGTGTCCTGTGCATAGTGTCAGTGTCCTGTGCAGTGTGTGAGTGTCCTGTGCAGAGTGTGAGTGTCCTGTGCAGAGTGTGAGTGTCCTGTGCAGAGTGACAGTGTCCTGTGCAGAGTGACAGTGTCCTGTGCAGAGTGTCAGTGTCCTGTGCAGAGTGTCAGTGTCCTGTGCAGAGTGACAGTGTCCTGTGCAGAGTGTCAGTGTCCTGTGCAGAGTGTCAGTGTCCTGTGCAGAGTGAGAGTGGTCTGCGGAGAGTGCGAGTGTCCTGTGCAGGGTGCGAGTGTCCTGTGCAGGGTGGGAGTTTCCTGTTCAGAGCGTCAGTGTCCTGTGCAGAGCGTGAGTGTCCTGTGCAGAGTGGCAGTGTCCTGTGCATAGTGCCATTGTCCTGTGCAGTGTGCGAGTGTCTTTTTCAGAGTGTCAGTGTCCTGTGCAGTGTCCGTGTGTTGTGCAGAGTGTGAGTGTCCTGTGCAGAGTGTGAGTGTCCTGTGCAGAGTGTCAGTGTGCCGTGCAGGGTGCGAGTGTCCTGTGCATAGTGTCAGTGTCCTGAGCAGTGTGAGTGTCCAGTGCAAAGTGTGAGTGTCCTGTGCGGAGTGTCCGTGTCCTGTGCATAGTGTTAGTGTCGTGTGCAGAGTGTCCGTGTCCTGTGCATAGTGTCAGTGTCCTGTGCAGAGTGCGACTGTCCTTTTCAGAATGTCAGTGTCCTGTGCACTGTCCGTGTCCTCTGCAGAGTGTGAGTGTCCTGTGCAGAGTGTGAGTGCCCTGTGCAGAGTGTGAGTATTCTATGCAGAGTGAGAGTGTCCTGTGCACAGTGTCTGTGTCCTGCGCCGACGGTACGTGTCCGGTGCAGAGTGACAGTGTCCTGTGCAGAGTGTCAGTGTCCTGTGCAGAGTGTGAGTGTCCTGTTCAGAGTGTCAGTGTCCTGTGCATAGTGTCAGTGTCCTGTGCAGGGTGCGAGGGTCCTGTGCATAGTGTCAGTGTCCTGTGCATAGTGTCAGTATCGTGTGCAGACTGTGAGTGTCCTGTGCAGAGTGTCCGTGTCCTGTGCATTGTGTCAGTGTCCTGTGCAGAGTGCGACTGTGCGTTTCAGAGTGGCAATGTCCTGTGCTCAGTGTGAGAGTCCTGTGCAGAGTGTCAGTGTCCTGTTCAGAGTGTGAGTGTCCTGTGCAGAGTGTGAGTGTCCTGTGCAGAGTGTGACTGTCCTGTGCAGAGTGTGAGTGTTCTGTGCAGAGTGTGAGTGTCCTGTGCAGAGTGACAGTGTCCTGTGCGGAGTGTCAGTGTCCTGTGCAGTGTGCTGCGCAGAGTGTGAGTGTCCTGTGCAGAATGTGAGTGTCCTGTGCAGAGTGTCAGTGTTCTGTGCAGAGTGTTAGTGTCCTGTGCAGAGTGTCAGTGTCCTGTGCAGAGTGTGAGTGTGCTGTGCAGAGTGTCAGTGTCCTGCGCAGAGTGTCAGTGTCCTGTGCAGAGTGAGAGTGGTCTGCGGAGAGTCTGAGTGTCCTGTGCAGAGTGTCAGTGTCCTGTGCAGAGTGTCAGTGCCCTGTGCAGAGTGTGAGTGTCCTGTGCATAGTGTCAGTGTCCTGTGCAGGGTGAGAGGGTCCTGTGCATAGTGTCAGTGTCCTGTGCAGAGTGTCAGTGTCCTGTGCAGAGTGTCAGTGTCCTGTGCATAGTGTCAGTGTCCTGTGCAGGGTGCGAGGGTCCTGTGCATAGTGTCCGTGTCCTGTGCAGAGTGTCAGTGTCCTGTGCAGAGTGCGACTGTCCTTTTCAGAGCGTCAATGTCCTGTGCAGAGTGTGAGAGTCCTGTGCAGAGTGTCAGTGTCCTGTGCAGAGTGTGAGTGTCCTGTGCAGAGGGTCAGCGTCCTGTGCAGAGTGTCAGAGTCCTGTGCAGAGTGCCAGAGTCCTGTGCAGAGTGTCAGTGTCCTGTGCAGAGTACGAGTGTCCTGTTCAGAGTGTCAGTGTCCTGTGCATAGTGTCAGTGTCCTGTGCAGAGTGTGAGTGTCCTGTGCAGAGTGTGAGTGTCCTGTGCAGAGGGTCAGCGTCCTGTGCAGAGTGCGAATGTCCTGTGCAGTGTGCTGCGTAAACTGACAGTGTCCTGTGCAGTGTGTGAGTGTCCTGTGCAGAGTGTGAGTGTCCTGTGCAGAGTGTGAGTGTCCTGTGCAGAGTGACAGTGTCCTGTGCAGAGTGTCAGTGTCCTGTGCAGAGTGTAAGTGTCCTGTGCAGAGTGACAGTGTCCTGTGCAGAGTGTCAGTGTCCTGTGCAGAGTGTCAGTGTCCTGTGCAGAGTGAGAGTGGTCTGCGGAGAGTGCGAGTGTCCTGTGCAGGGTGCGAGTGTCCTGTGCAGGGTGCGAGTTTCCAGTGCAGGGTGCGAGTTTCCTGTTCAGAGCGTCAGTGTCCTGTGCAGAGCGTGAGTGTCCTGTGCAGAGTGGCAGTGTCCTGTGCATAGTGCCATTGTCCTGTGCAGTGTGCGAGTGTCTTTTTCAGAGTGTCAGTGTCCTGTGCAGTGTCCGTGTGCTGTGCAGAGTGTGAGTGTCCTGTGCAGAGTGTCAGTGTCCTGTGCAGAGTGTCAGTGTCCCGTGCAGTGTGCGAGTGTCCTGTGCATAGTGTCAGTGTCCTGAGCAGAGTGTCAGTGTCCTGTGCAGAGTGTGACTGTCCTTTTCAGAGTGTCAGTGTCCTGTGCAGAGTGTGAGAGTCCTGTGCAGAGTGTCAGTGTCCTGTGCAGAGTGTCAGTGTCCTGTGTAGCGTGTCAGTGTCCTGTGCAGAGTGTCAGTGTCCAGTGCAGAGTGTGAGTGTTCTGTGCAGAGTGTGAGTGTTCTGTGCAGAGTGTGAGTGTCCTGTGCAGAGTGACAGTGTCCTGTGCGGAGTGTTAGTGTCCTGTGTAGAGTGTCAGTGTCCTGTGCAGGGTGCGAGGGTCCTGTGCGTAGTGTCAGTGTCCTGTGCAGAGTGCCAGTGTCCTGTGCAGAGTGTGAGTGTCCTGTGCAGAGTGTGAGTGTCCTGTGCAGAGGGTCAGCGTCCTGTGCAGAGTCCGAATGTCCTGTGCAGTGTGCTGCGTAAACTGACAGTGTCCTGTGCAGTGTGTGAGTGTCCTGTGCAGAGTGTGAGTGTCCTGTGCAGAGTGTGAGTGTCCTGTGCAAAGTGACAGTGTCCTGTGCAGAGTGACAGTGTCCTTGCAGAGTGCCAGTGTCCTGTGCAGAGTGTCAGTGTCCTGTGCAGAGTGTCAGTGTCCTGTGCAGAGTGTCAGTGTCCTGTGCAGAGTGTCAGTGTCCTGTGCAGAGTGAGAGTGTTCTGCGGAGAGTGCGAGTGTCCTGTGCAGGGTGCGAGTGTCCTGTGCAGGGTGCGAGTTTCCTGTTCAGAGCGTCAGTGTCCTGTGCAGATCGTGAGTGTCCTGTGCAGAGTGGCAGTGTCCTGTGCATAGTGCCATTGTCCTGTGCAGTGTGCGAGTGTCTTTTTCAGAGTGTCAGTGTCCTGTGCAGTGTCCGTGCGTTGTGCAGAGTGTGAGTGTCCTGTGCAGAGTGTCAGTGTCCTGTGCAGAGTGTCAGTGTCCCGTGCAGGGTGCGAGTGTCCTGTGCATAGTGTCAGTGTCCTGAGCAGAGTGTCCGTGTCCTGTGCAGAGTGTGACTGTCCTTTTCAGAGTGTCAGTGTCCTGTGCAGAGTGTGAGAGTCCTGTGCAGAGTGTGAGAGTCCTGTGCAGAGTGTGAGAGTCCTGTGCAGAGTGTGAGAGTCCTGTGCAGAGTGTGAGTGTCCTGTGCAGAGTAACAGTGTCCTGTGCGGAGTGTCAGTGTCCTGTGCAGTGTGCTGCGCAGAGTGTCAGTGTCCTGTGCAGAATGTGAGTGTCCTGTGCAGAGTGTCAGTGTTCTGTGCAGAGTGTTAGTGTCCTGTGCAGAGTGTGAGTGTCCTGTGCAGAGTGTGAGTGTGCTGTGCAGAGTGTCAGTGACCTGCGCAGAGTGTCAGTGTCCTGTGCAGAGTGAGAGTGGTCTGTGCAGAGTTTCAGTGTCCTGTGCAGAGTGTGAGCATCCTGTGCATAGTGTCAGTGTCCTGCGCAGGGTGCGAGGGTCCTGTGCATAGTGTCAGTGTCCTGTGCAGAGTGTCAGTGTCCTGTGCATAGTGTCAGTGTCCTGTGCAGGGTGCGAGGGTCCTGTGCATAGTGTCAGTGTCCTGTTCAGAGCGTCAGTGTCCTGTGCATTGTGTCAGTGTCCTGTGCAGAGTGCGACTGTGCGTTTCAGAGTGTCAATGTCCTGTGCTCAGTGTGAGAGTCCTGTGCAGAGTGTCAGTGTCCTGTTCAGAGTGTGAGTGTCCTGTGCAGAGTGTGACTGTCCTGTGCAGAGTGTGAGTGTTCTGTGCAGAGTGTGAGTGTCCTGTGCAGAGTGACAGTGTCCTGTGCGGAGTGTCAGTGTCCTGTGCAGTGTGCTGCGCAGAGTGTGAGTGTCCTGTGCAGAATGTGAGTGTCCTGTGCAGAGTGTCAGTGTTCTGTGCAGAGTGTTAGTGTCCTGTGCAGAGTGTCAGTGTCCTGTGCAGAGTGTGAGTGTGCTGTGCAGAGTGTCAGTGTCCTGCGCAGAGTGTCAGTGTCCTGTGCAGAGTGAGAGTGGTCTGCGGAGAGTGTGAGTGTCCTGTGCAGAGTGTCAGTGTCCTGTGCAGAGTGTCAGTGTCCTGTGCAGAGTGTGAGTGTCCTGTGCATAGTGTCAGTGTCCTGTGCAGGGTGCGAGGGTCCTGTGCATAGTGTCAGTCTCCTGTGCAGAGTGTCAGTGTCCTGTGCAGAGTGTCAGTGTCCTGTGCAGAGTGTCAGTGTCCTGTGCATAGTGTCAGTGTCCTGTGCAGGGTGCGAGGGTCCTGTGCATAGTGTCCGTGTCCTGTGCAGAGTGTCAGTGTCCTGTGCAGAGTGCGACTGTCCTTTTCAGAGTGTCAGTGTCCTGTGCAGAGTGTGAGTGTCCTGTGCAGAGTGTGAGTGTCCTGTGCAGAGGGTCAGCGTCCTGTGCAGAGTGTCAGAGTCCTGTGCAGAGTGTCAGAGTCCTGTGCAGAGTGTCAGAGTCCTGTGCAGAGTGCCAGTGTCCTGTGCAGAGTACGAGTGTCCTGTTCAGAGTGTCAGTGTCCTGTTCAGAGTGTCAGTGTCCTGTTCAGAGTGTCAGTGTCCTGTTCAGAGTGTCAGTGTCCTGTGCAGAGTGTGAGTGTCCTGTGCAGAGTGTGAGTGTCCTGTGCAGAGGGTCAGCGTCCTGTGCAGAGTGCGAATGTCCTGTGCAGTGTGCTGCGTAAACTGACAGTGTCCTGTGCAGTGTGTGAGTGTCCTGTGCAGAGTGTGAGTGTCCTGTGCAGAGTGTCAGTGTCCTGTGCAGAGTGTGAGCATCCTGTGCATAGTGTCAGTGTCCTGTGCAGAGTGTCAGTGTCCTGTGCATAGTGTCAGTGTCCTGTGCAGGGTGCGAGGATCCTGTGCATAGTGTCAGTGTCCTGTGCAGAGTGTCCGTGTCCTGTGCAGAGTGCGACTGTCCTTTTCAGAGCGTCAGTGTCCTGTGCAGAGTGTGAGAGGCCTGTGCAGAGTGTCAGTGTCCTGTGCAGAGTACGAGTGTCCTGTTCAGAGCGTCAGTGTCCTGTGCATTGTGTCAGTGTCCTGTGCAGAGTGTGAGTGTCCTGTGCAGAGTGTGAGTGTCCTGTGCAGAGGGTCAGCGTCCTGTGCAGAGTGCGAATGTCCTGTGCAGTGTGCTGCGCAAAGTGACAGTGTCCTGTGCAGAGTGTCAGTGTCCTGTGCAGAGTGTCAGTGTCCTGTGCAGAGTGTGAGTGTCCTGTGCAGAGTGTGAGTGTCCTGTGCAGAGTGTGAGTGTCCTGTGCAGAGTGTGAGTGTCCTGTGCAGAGTGTGAGTGTCCTGTGCAGAGTGTGAGTGTCCTGTGCAGAGTGTGAGTGTCCTGTGCAGAGTGTGAGTGTCCTGTGCAGAGTGTGAGTGTCCTGTGCAGAGTGTGAGTGTCCTGTGCAGAGTGTGAGTGTCCAGTGCAAAGTGTGAGTGTCCTGTGCAGAGTGTCCGTGTCCTGTGCATAGTGTCAGTGTCCTGTGCAGGGTGCGAGGGTCCTGTGCATAGTGTCAGTGTCCTGTGCATAGTGTTAGTGTCGTGTGCAGTGTGTCCGTGTCCTGTGCATAGTGTCAGTGTCCTGTGCAGAGTGCGACTGTCCTTTTCAGAATGTCAGTGTCCTGTGCACTGTCCGTGTCCTGTGCAGAGTGTGAGTGTCCAGTGCAGAGTGTGAGTGCCCTGTGCAGAGTGTGAGTATTCTATGCAGAGTGAGAGTGTCCTGTGCACAGTGTCTGTGTCCTGCGCCGACGGTACGTGTCCGGTGCAGAGTGACAGTGTCCTGTGCAGAGTGTCAGTGTCCTGTGCAGAGTGTGAGTGTCCTGTTCAGAGTGTCAGTGTCCTGTGCATAGTGTCAGTGTCCTGTGCAGGGTGCGAGGGTCCTGTGCATAGTGTCAGTGTCCTGTGCATAGTGTCAGTGTCGTGTGCAGACTGTGAGTGTCCTGTGCAGAGTGTCCGTGTCCTGTGCATAGTGTCAGTGTCCTGTGCAGAGTGCGACTGTGCGTTTCAGAGTGTCAATGTCCTGTGCTCAGTGTGAGAGTCCTGTGCAGAGTGTCAGTGTCCTGTTCAGAGTGTGAGTGTCCTGTGCAGAGTGTGACTGTCCTGTGCAGAGCGTGAGTGTTCTGTGCAGAGTGTGAGTGTCCTGTGCAGAGTGACAGTGTCCTGTGCGGAGTGTCAGTGTCCTGTGCAGTGTGCTGCGCAGAGTGTGAGTGTCCTGTGCAGAATGTGAGTGTCCTGTGCAGAGTATCAGTGTTTTGTGCAGAGTGTTAGTGTCCTGTGCAGAGTGTCAGTGTCCTGTGCAGAGTGTGAGTGTGCTGTGCAGAATGTCAGTGTCCTGCGCAGAGTGTCAGTGTCCTGTGCAGAGTGAGAGTGGTCTGCGGAGAGTGTGAGTGTCCTGTGCAGAGTGTCAGTGTCCTGTGCAGAGTGTCAGTGTCCTGTGCAGAGTGTGAGTGTCCTGTGCATAGTGTCAGTGTCCTGTGCAGGGTGCGAGGGTCCTGTGCATAGTGTCAGTGTCCTGTGCAGAGTGTCAGTGTCCTGTGCAGAGTGTCAGTGTCCTGTGCATAGTGTCAGTGTCCTGTGCAGGGTGCGAGGGTCCTGTGCATAGTGTCCGTGTCCTGTGCAGAGTGTCAGTGTCCTGTGCAGAGTGCGACTGTCCTTTTCAGAGCGTCAATGTCCTGTGCGGAGTGTGAGAGTCCTGTGCAGAGTGTCAGTGTCCTGTGCAGAGTGTGAGTGTCCTGTGCAGAGTGTGAGTGTCCTGTGCAGAGTGTGAGTGTCCTGTGCAGAGGGTCAGCGTCCTGTGCAGAGGGTCAGCGTCCTGTGCAGAGTGTCAGAGTCCTGTGCAGAGTGCCAGAGTCCTGTGCAGAGTGTCAGTGTCCTGTGCAGAGTACGAGTGTCCTGTTCAGAGTGTCAGTGTCCTGTGCATAGTGTCAGTGTCCTGTGCAGAGTGCGAGTGTCCTGTGCAGAGTGTGAGTGTCCTGTGCAGAGGGTCAGCGTCCTGTGCAGAGTGCGAATGTCCTGTGCAGTGTGCTGCGTAATCTGACAGTGTCCTGTGCAGTGTGTGAGTGTCCTGTGCAGAGTGTGAGTGTCCTGTGCAGAGTGTGAGTGTCCTGTGCAGAGTGACAGTGTCCTGTGCAGAGTGTCAGTGTCCTGTGCAGAGTGTCAGTGTCCTGTGCAGAGTGACAGTGTCCTGTGCAGAGTGTCAGTGTCCTGTGCAGAGTGTCAGTGTCCTGTGCAGAGTGTCAGTGTCCTGTGCAGAGTGAGAGTGGTCTGCGGAGAGTGCGAGTGTCCTGTGCAGGGTGCGAGTGTCCTGTGCAGGGTGCGAGTGTCCTGTGCAGGGTGCGAGTTTCCTGTTCAGAGCGTCAGTGTCCTGTGCAGAGCGTGAGTGTCCTGTGCAGAGTGGCAGTGTCCTGTGCATAGTGTCAGTGTCCTGTGTAGCGTGTCAGTGTCCTGTGCAGAGTGTCAGTGTCCAGTGCAGAGTGTGAGTGTTCTGTGCAGAGTGTGAGTGTCCTGTGCAGAGTGACAGTGTCCTGTGCGGAGTGTCAGTGTCCTGTGCAGTGTGCTGCGCAGAGTGTGAGTGTCCTGTGCAGAATGTGAGTGTCCTGTGCAGAGTGTCAGTGTTCTGTGCAGAGTGTTAGTGTCCTGTGCAGAGTGTCAGTGTCCTGTGCAGAGTGTGAGTGTGCTGTGCAGAGTGTCAGTGTCCTGTGCATAGTGTCAGTGTCCTGTGCAGAGTGTGAGTGTCCTGTTCAGAGGGTCAGCGTCCTGTGCAGAGTCCGAATGTCCTGTGCAGTGTGCTGCGTAAACTGACAGTGTCCTGTGCAGTGTGTGAGTGTCCTGTGCAGAGTGTGAGTGTCCTGTGCAGAGTGTGAGTGTCCTGTGCAGAGTGACAGTGTCCTGTGCAGAGTGACAGTGTCCTGTGCAGAGTGTCAGTGTCCCGTGCAGAGTGTCAGCGTCCTGTGCAGAGTGACAGTGTCCTGTGCAGAGTGTCAGTGTCCTGTGCAGAGTGTCAGTGTCCTGTGCAGAGTGAGAGTGGTCTGCGGAGAGTGCGAGTGTCCTGTGCAGGGTGCGAGTGTCCTGTGCAGGGTGCGAGTTTCCTGTTCAGAGCGTCAGTGTCCTGTGCAGAGCGTGAGTGTCCTGGGCAGAGTGGCAGTGTCCTGTGCATAGTGCCATTGTCCTGTGCAGTGTGCGAGTGTCTTTTTCAGATTGTCAGTGTCCTGTGCAGTGTCCGTGTGTTGTGCAGAGTGTGAGTGTCCTGTGCAGAGTGTCAGTGTCCTGTGCAGAGTGTCAGTGTCCCGTGCAGGGTGCGAGTGTCCTGTGCATAGTGTCAGTGTCCTGAGCAGAGTGTCCGTGTCCTGTGCAGAGTGTGACTGTCCTTTTCAGAGTGTCAGTGTCCTGTGCAGAGTGTGAGAGTCCTGTGCAGAGTGTGAGAGTCCTGTGCAGAGTGTGAGTGTCCTGTGCAGAGTGACAGTGTCCTGTGCGGAGTGTCAGTGTCCTGTGCAGTGTGCTGCGCAGAGTGTGAGTGTCCTGTGCAGAATGTGAGTGTCCTGTGCAGAGTGTCAGTGTTCTGTGCAGAGTGTTAGTGTCCTGTGCAGAGTGTCAGTGTCCTGTGCAGAGTGTGAGTGTGCTGTGCAGAGTGTCAGTGTCCTGCGCAGAGTGTCAGTGTCCTGTGCAGAGTGAGAGTGGTCTGCGGAGAGTGTGAGTGTTCTGTGCAGAGTGTCAGTGTCCTGTGCAGAGTGTGAGCATCCTGTGCATAGTGTCAGTGTCCTGTGCAGGGTGCGAGGGTCCTGTGCATAGTGTCAGTGTCCTGTGCAGAGTGTCAGTGTCCTGTGCATAGTGTCAGTGTCCTGTGCAGGGTGCGAGGGTCCTGTGCATAGTGTCAGTGTCCTGTGCAGAGTGTCCGTGTCCTGTGCAGAGTGTCAGTGTCCTGTGCAGAGTGCGACTGTCCTTTTCAGAGTGTCAGTGTCCTGTGCAGAGTGTCAGTGTCCCGTGCAGTGTGCGAGTGTCCTGTGCATAGTGTCAGTGTCCTGAGCAGAGTGTCAGTGTCCTGTGCAGAGTGTGACTGTCCTTTTCAGAGTGTCAGTGTCCTGTGCAGAGTGTGAGAGTCCTGTGCAGAGTGTCAGTGTCCTGTGCAGAGTGTCAGTGTCCTGTGTAGCGTGTCAGTGTCCTGTGCAGAGTGTCAGTGTCCAGTGCAGAGTGTGAGTGTTCTGTGCAGAGTGTGAGTGTCCTGTGCAGAGTGACAGTGTCCTGTGCGGAGTGTCAGTGTCCTGTGCAGTGTGCTGCGCAGAGTGTGAGTGTCCTGTGCAGAATGTGAGTGTCCTGTGCAGAGTGTCAGTGTTCTGTGCAGAGTGTTAGTGTCCTGTGCAGAGTGTCAGTGTCCTGTGCAGAGTGAGAGTGTGCTGTGCAGAGTGTCAGTGTCCTGTGCATAGTGTCAGTGTCCTGTGTAGAGTGCGAGTGTCCTGTGCAGAGTGTGAGTGTCATGTGCAGAGTGTGAGTGTCCTGTGCAGAGGGTCAGCGTCCTGTGCAGAGTCCGAATGTCCTGTGCAGTGTGCTGCGTAAACTGACAGTGTCCTGTGCAGTGTGTGAGTGTCCTGTGCAGAGTGTCAGTGTCCCGTGCAGGGTGCGAGTGTCCTGTGCATAGTGTCAGTGTCCTGAGCAGAGTGTCCGTGTCCTGTGCAGAGTGTGACTGTCCTTTTCAGAGTGTCAGTGTCCTGTGCAGAGTGTGAGAGTCCTGTGCAGAGTGTGAGAGTCCTGTGCAGAGTGTGAGTGTCCTGTGCAGAGTGACAGTGTCCTGTGCGGAGTGTCAGTGTCCTGTGCAGTGTGCTGCGCAGAGTGTGAGTGTCCTGTGCAGAATGTGAGTGTCCTGTGCAGAGTGTCAGTGTTCTGTGCAGAGTGTTAGTGTCCTGTGCAGAGTGTCAGTGTCCTGTGCAGAGTGTGAGTGTGCTGTGCAGAGTGTCAGTGTCCTGTGCAGAGTGAGAGTGGTCTGCGGAGAGTGTGAGTGTTCTGTGCAGAGTGTCAGTGTCCTGTGCAGAGTGTGAGCATCCTGTGCATAGTGTCAGTGTCCTGTGCAGGGTGCGAGGGTCCTGTGCATAGTGTCAGTGTCCTGTGCAGAGTGTCAGTGTCCTGTGCATAGTGTCAGTGTCCTGTGCAGGGTGCGAGGGTCCTGTGCATAGTGTCAGTGTCCTGTGCAGAGTGTCCGTGTCCTGTGCAGAGCGTGAGTGTCCTGTGCAGAGTGGCAGTGTCCTGTGCATAGTGTCATTGTCCTGTGCAGTGTGCGAGTGTCTTTTTCAGAGTGTCAGTGTCCTGTGCAGTGTCCGTGTGCTGTGCAGAGTGTGAGTGTCCTGTGCAGAGTGTCAGTGTCCTGAGCAGTGTGTCAGTGTCCTGTGCAGAGTGTGACTGTCCTTTTCAGAGTGTCAGTGTCCTGTGCAGAGTGTGAGAGTCCTGTGCAGAGTGTCAGTGTCCTGTGTAGAGTGTCAGTGTCCTGTGTAGAGTGTCAGTGTCCTGTGTAGCGTGTCCGTGTCCTGTGCAGAGTGTCAGTGTCCAGTGCAGAGTGTGAGTGTTCTGTGCAGAGTGTGAGTGTTCTGTGCAGAGTGTGAGTGTCCTGTGCAGAGTGACAGTGTCCTGTGCGGAGTGTCAGTGTCCTGTGCAGTGTGCTGCGCAGAGTGTGAGTGTCCTGTGCAGAATGTGAGTGTCCTGTGCAGAGTGTCAGTGTTCTGTGCAGAGTGTTAGTGTCCTGTGCAGAGTGTCAGTGTCCTGTGCAGAGTGTGAGTGTGCTGTGCAGAGTGTCAGTGTCCTGTGCATAGTGTCAGTGTCCTGTGCCGAGTGTGAGTGTCCTGTGCAGAGTGTGAGTGTCCTGTGCAGAGGGTCAGCGTCCTGTGCAGAGTCCGAATGTCCTGTGCAGTGTGCTGCGTAAACTGACAGTGTCCTGTGCAGTGTGTGAGTGTCCTGTGCAGAGTGTGAGTGTCCTGTGCAGAGTGTGAGTGTCCTGTGCAGAGTGACAGTGTCCTGTGCAGAGTGACAGTGTCCTGTGCAGAGTGTCAGTGTCCTGTGCAGAGTGTCAGTGTCCTGTGCAGAGTGTGAGTGTCCTGTGCAGAGTGTCAGTGTCCTGTGCAGAGTGACAGTGTCCTGTGCAGAGTGTCAGTGTCCTGTGCAGAGTGTCAGTGTCCTGTGCAGAGTGAGAGTGGTCTGCGGAGAGTGCGAGTGTCCTGTGCAGTGTGTGAGTGTCCTGTGCAGAGTGTGAGTGTCCTGTGCAGAGTGTGAGTGTCCTGTGCAGAGTGACAGTGTCCTGTGCAGAGTGACAGTGTCCTGTGCAGAGTGTCAGTGTCCTGTGCAGAGTGTCAGTGTCCTGTGCAGAGTGTCAGTGTCCTGTGCAGAGTGTCAGTGTCCTGTGCAGAGTGACAGTGTCCTGTGCAGAGTGGCAGTGTCCTGTGCATAGTGCCATTGTCCTGTGCAGTGTGCGAGTGTCTTTTTCAGAGTGTCAGTGTCCTGTGCAGTGTCCGTGTGTTGTGCATAGTGTCAGTGTCCTGAGCAGAGTGTCCGTGTCCTGTGCAGAGTGTGACTGTCCTTTTCAGAGTGTCAGTGTCCTGTGCAGAGTGTGAGAGTCCTGTGCAGAGTGTGAGTGTCCTGTGCAGAGTGACAGTGTCCTGTGCGGAGTGTCAGTGTCCTGTGCAGTGTGCTCCGCCCTGTGCAGTGTGCTGCGCAGAGTGTGAGTGTCCTGTGCAGAATGTGAGTGTCCTGTGCAGAGTGTCAGTGTTCTGTGCAGAGTGTTAGTGTCCTGTGCAGAGTGTCAGTGTCCTGTGCAGAGTGTGATTGTGCTGTGCAGAGTGTCAGTGTCCTGCGCAGAGTGTCAGTGTCCTGTGCAGAGTGAGAGTGGTCTGCGGAGAGTGTGAGTGTTCTGTGCAGAGTGTCAGTGTCCTGTGCAGAGTGTGAGCATCCTGTGCATAGTGTCAGTGTCCTGTGCAGGGTGCGAGGGTCCTGTGCATAGTGTCAGTGTCCTGTGCAGAGTGTCAGTGTCCTGTGCATAGTGTCAGTGTCCTGTGCAGGGTGCGAGGGTCCTGTGCATAGTGTCAGTGTCCTGTGCAGAGTGTCCGTGTCCTGTGCAGAGTGTCAGTGTCCTGTGCAGAGTGCGACTGTCCTTTTCAGAGCGTCAGTGTCCTGTGCAGAGTGTGAGAGGCCTGTGCAGAGTGTCAGTGTCCTGTGCAGAGTACGAGTGTCCTGTTCAGAGCGTCAGTGTCCTGTGCATTGTGTCAGTGTCCTGTGCAGAGTGTGAGTGTCCTGTGCAGAGATTCAGTGTCCTGTGCAGAGTGTGAGTGTCCTGTGCAGAGGGTCAGCGTCCTGTGCAGAGTGCGAATGTCCTGTGCAGTGTGCTGCGCAAAGTGACAGTGTCCTGTGCAGAGTGTCAGTGTCCTGTGCAGAGTGTCAGTGTCCTGTGCAGAGTGTGAGTGTCCTGTGCAGAGTGTGAGTGTCCTGTGCAGAGTGTGAGTGTCCTGTGCAGAGTGTGAGTGTCCTGTGCAGAGTGTGAGTGTCCTGTGCCGAGTGTGAGTGTCCTGTGCAGAGTGTGAGTGTCCTGTGCAGAGTGTGAGTGTCCAGTGCAAAGTGTGAGTGTCCTGTGCAGAGTGTCCGTGTCCTGTGCATAGTTTCAGTGTCCTGTGCATAGTGTCAGTGTCCTGTGCAGGGTGCGAGGGTCCTGTGCATAGTGTCAGTGTCCTGTGCATAGTGTTAGTGTCGTGTGCAGAGTGTCCGTGTCCTGTGCATATTGTCAGTGTCCTGTGCAGAGTGCGACTGTCCTTTTCAGAATGTTAGTGTCCTGTGCACTGTCCGTGTCCTGTGCAGAGTGTGAGTGTCCTGTGCAGAGTGTGAGTGCCCTGTGCAGAGTGTGAGTATTCTATGCAGAGTGAGAGTGTCCTGTGCACAGTGTCTGTGTCCTGCGCCGACGGTACGTGTCCGGTGCAGAGTGACAGTGTCCTGTGCAGAGTGTCAGTGTCCTGTGCAGAGTGTGAGTGTCCTGTTCAGAGTGTAAGTGTCCTGTGCATAGTGTCAGTGTCCTGTGCAGGGTGCGAGGGTCCTGTGCATAGTGTCAGTGTCCTGTGCATAGTGTCAGTGTCGTGTGCAGACTGTGAGTGTCCTGTGCAGAGTGTCCGTGTCCTGTGCATAGTGTCAGTGTCCTGTGCAGAGTGCGACTGTGCGTTTCAGAGTGTCAATGTCCTGTGCTCAGTGTGAGAGTCCTGTGCAGAGTGTCAGTGTCCTGTTCAGAGTGTGAGTGTCCTGTGCAGAGTGTGACTGTCCTGTGCAGAGTGTGAGTGTCCTGTGCAGAGTGTGAGTGTCCTGTGCAGAGTGTGAGTGTTCTGTGCAGAGTGTCAGTGTCCTGTGCAGTGTGCGATTGTCCTTTTCAGAGTGTCAGTGTCCTGTGAAGTGTCCGTGTCATGTGCAGATTTTGAGTTTCCTGTGCAGAGTGTCAGTGTCCTGTGCAGAGTGTCAGTGTCCTGTGCAAAGTGTGAGTGTCCTGTGCAGAGTGTCAGTGTCCTGTGCAAAGTGTGAGTGTCCTGTGCAGAGTGTCGGTGTCCTGTGCAGAGTGTGAGTGTCCTGTGCAGAGTGTGAGTGTCCTGTGCAGAGTGTGAGTCTCCTGTGCAGAGTGTGAGTGTCCTGTGCAGAGTGCGACTGTCCTTTTCAGAGTGTCAGTGTCCTGTGCAGTGTCCGTGACCTGTGCAGAGTGTGAGTGTCCTGTGCAGAGTGTGAGTGTCCTGTGCAGAGAGTGAGTGTCCAGTGCAAAGTGAGAGTCTCCGTGTCCTGTGCAGAGTGTGAGTGTCCTGTGCAGAGTGTGAGTGTCCTGTGCAGAGAGTGAGTGTCCAGTGCAAAGTGAGAGTCTCCGTGTCCTGTGCACAGTGTCTGTGTCCTGTGCCGAGCGTACGTGTACGGTGCAGAGTGACAGTGTCCTGTGCAGAGTGTCAGTGTCCTGTGCAGAGTGTGAGTGTCCTGTTCAGAGTGTCAGTGTCCTGTGCATAGTGTCAGTGTCCTGTGCAGGGTGCGAGGGTCCTGTGCATAGTGTCAGTGTCCTGTGCATAGTGTCAGTGTCCTGTGCATAGTGTCAGTGTCGTGTGCAGACTGTGAGTGTCCTGTGCAGAGTGTCCGTGTCCTGTGCATAGTGTCAGTGTCCTGTGCAGAGTGCGACTGTGCGTTTCAGAGTGTCAATGTCCTGTGCTCAGTGTGAGAGTCCTGTGCAGAGTGTCAGTGTCCTGTTCAGAGTGTGAGTGTCCTGTGCAGAGTGTGACTGTCCTGTGCAGAGTGTGAGTGTCCTGTGCAGAGTGTGAGTGTCCTGTGCAGAGTGTGAGTGTTCTGTGCAGAGTGTCAGTGTCCTGTGCAGTGTGCGATTGTCCTTTTCAGAGTGTCAGTGTCCTGAGAAGTGTCCGTGTCATGTGCAGATTGTGAGTTTCCTGTGCAGAGTGTCAGTGTCCTGTGCAGAGTGTCAGTGTCCTGTGCAAAGTGTGAGTGTCCTGTGCAGAGTGTCAGTGTCCTGTGCAAAGTGTGAGTGTCCTGTGTAGAGTGTCGGTGTCCTGTGCAGAGTGTGAGTGTCCTGTGCAGAGTGTGAGTGTCCTGTGCAGAGTGTGAGTCTCCTGTGCAGAGTGTGAGTGTCCTGTGCAGAGTGCGATTGTCCTTTTCAGAGTGTCAGTGTCCTGTGCAGTGTCCGTGACCTGTGCAGAGTGTGAGTGTCCTGTGCAGAGTGTGAGTGTCCTGTGCAGAGAGTGAGTGTCCAGTGCAAAGTGAGAGTCTCCGTGTCCTGTGCAGAGTGTGAGTGTCCTGTGCAGAGTGTGAGTGTCCTGTGCAGAGAGTGAGTGTCCAGTGCAAAGTGAGAGTCTCCGTGTCCTGTGCACAGTGTCTGTGTCCTGTGCCGAGCGTACGTGGACGGTGCAGAGTGACAGTGTCCTGTGCAGAGTGTCAGTGTCCTGTTCAGAGTGTCAGTGTCCTGTTCCGAGTGTCAGTGTCCTGTGCATAGTGTCAGTGTCCTGTGCAGGGTGCGAGGGTCCTGTGCATAGTGTCCGTGTCCTGTGCATAGTGTCAGTGTCCTGTGCAGAGTGCGACTGTCCTTTTAAGAGTGTCAGTGTCCTTTGCTGAGTGTGAAAGTCCTGTGCAGAGTGTCAGTGTCCTGTTCAGAGTGTGATTGTCCTGTGCAGAGTGTGAGTGTCCTGTGCAGAGTGTGACTGTCCTGTGTACAATGTGAGTGTCCTGTGCAGAGTGTGAGTGTCCTGTGCAGGGTGTGAGTGTTCTGTGCAGAGTGTCAGTGTCCTGTGCAGTGTGCGAGTGTCCGTTTCAGAGTGTCAGTGTCCTGTGCAGTGTCCGTGTCATGTGCAGATTGTGAGTTTCCTGTGCAGAGTGTGAGTGCCCTGTGCAGAGTGTGAGTATTCTATGCAGAGTGAGAGTGTCCTGTGCAGAGTGTCCGTGTCCTGTGCATAGTGTCAGTGTTCTGTGCAGCGTGCGACTGTCCTTTTCAGAGTGTCAGTGTCCTGTGCAGTGTCCGTGTCCTGTGTAGAGTGTGAGTGTCCTGTGTAGAGTGTGAGTGTCCTGTGTAGAGTGTCAGTGTCCTGTGCAGTGTGCGAGTGTCCTTTTCAGAGTGTCAGTGTCCTGTGCAGTGTCCGTGTCATGTGCAGAGTTTGAGTTTCCAGTGCAGAGTGTGATTGTCCTGTGCAGAGTGTGAGTGTCCTGTGCAGAGTGTGAGTGTCCTGTGCAGAGTGTGAGTGTCCTGTGCAGAGGGTGACTGTCCTGTGCAGAGTGTGAGTGTCCTGTGCAGAGTGTGAGTGTCCTGTGCAGAGTGTGAGTGTTCTGTGCAGAGTGTCAGTGTCCTGTGCAGTGTGCGATTGTCCTTTTCAGAGTGTCAGTGTCCTGAGAAGTGTCCGTGTCATGTGCAGATTGTGAGTTTCCTGTGCAGAGTGTCAGTGTCCTGTGCAGAGTGTCAGTGTCCTGTGCAAAGTGTGAGTGTCCTGTGCAGAGTGTCAGTGTCCTGTGCAAAGTGTGAGTGTCCTGTGTAGAGTGTCGGTGTCCTGTGCAGAGTGTGAGTGTCCTGTGCAGAGTGTGAGTGTCCTGTGCAGAGTGTGAGTCTCCTGTGCAGAGTGTGAGTGTCCTGTGCAGAGTGCGATTGTCCTTTTCAGAGTGTCAGTGTCCTGTGCAGTGTCCGTGACCTGTGCAGAGTGTGAGTGTCCTGTGCAGAGTGTGAGTGTCCTGTGCAGAGAGTGAGTGTCCAGTGCAAAGTGAGAGTCTCCGTGTCCTGTGCAGAGTGTGAGTGTCCTGTGCAGAGTGTGAGTGTCCTGTGCAGAGAGTGAGTGTCCAGTGCAAAGTGAGAGTCTCCGTGTCCTGTGCACAGTGTCTGTGTCCTGTGCCGAGCGTACGTGGACGGTGCAGAGTGACAGTGTCCTGTGCAGAGTGTCAGTGTCCTGTTCAGAGTGTCAGTGTCCTGTTCCGAGTGTCAGTGTCCTGTGCATAGTGTCAGTGTCCTGTGCAGGGTGCGAGGGTCCTGTGCATAGTGTCCGTGTCCTGTGCATAGTGTCAGTGTCCTGTGCAGAGTGCGACTGTCCTTTTAAGAGTGTCAGTGTCCTTTGCTGAGTGTGAAAGTCCTGTGCAGAGTGTCAGTGTCCTGTTCAGAGTGTGATTGTCCTGTGCAGAGTGTGAGTGTCCTGTGCAGAGTGTGACTGTCCTGTGTACAATGTGAGTGTCCTGTGCAGAGTGTGAGTGTCCTGTGCAGGGTGTGAGTGTTCTGTGCAGAGTGTCAGTGTCCTGTGCAGTGTGCGAGTGTCCGTTTCAGAGTGTCAGTGTCCTGTGCAGTGTCCGTGTCATGTGCAGATTGTGAGTTTCCTGTGCAGAGTGTGAGTGCCCTGTGCAGAGTGTGAGTATTCTATGCAGAGTGAGAGTGTCCTGTGCAGAGTGTCCGTGTCCTGTGCATAGTGTCAGTGTTCTGTGCAGCGTGCGACTGTCCTTTTCAGAGTGTCAGTGTCCTGTGCAGTGTCCGTGTCCTGTGTAGAGTGTGAGTGTCCTGTGTAGAGTGTGAGTGTCCTGTGTAGAGTGTCAGTGTCCTGTGCAGTGTGCGAGTGTCCTTTTCAGAGTGTCAGTGTCCTGTGCAGTGTCCGTGTCATGTGCAGAGTTTGAGTTTCCAGTGCAGAGTGTGATTGTCCTGTGCAGAGTGTGAGTGTCCTGTGCAGAGTGTGAGTGTCCTGTGCAGAGTGTGAGTGTCCTGTGCAGAGGGTGACTGTCCTGTGCAGAGTGTGACTGTCCTGTGCAGAGTGTGACTGTCCTGTGCAGAGTGTCCGTGTCCTGTGCATAGTGTCCGTGTCCTGTGCATAGTGTCAGTGTCGTGTGCAGACTGTGAGTGTCCTGTGCAGAGTGTCCGTGTCCTGTGCATAGTGCCAGTGTCCTGTGCAGAGTGTGAGTGTCCTGTGCAGAGTGTGAGTGTCCTGTGCAGAGTGTGAGTGTCCTGTGCAGAGTGTGAGTGTCCTGTGCAGAGTGTGAGTGTCCTGTGCAGAGTGTGAGTGTCCTGTGCAGAGTGTGAGTGTCCTGTGCAGAGTGTGAGTGTCCTGTGCAGAGTGTGAGTGTCCTGTGCAGAGTGTGAGTGTCCTGTGCAGAGTGTGAGTGTCCTGTGCAGAGTGTGAGTGTCCTGTGCAGAGTGTGAATGTCCTGTGCAGAGTGTGAGTGTCCTGTGCAGAGTGTGAGTGTCCTGTGCAGAGTGTGATTGTCCTGTGCAGTGTGCGAGTGTCCTTTTTCAGAGTGTCAGTGTCCTGTGCAGTGTCCGTGTCCTGTGCAGAGTGTGAGTGTCCTGTGCAGAGTGTGAGTGTCCTGTGCAGAGTGTGAGTGTCCTGTGCAGAGTGTGAGTGTCCTGTGCAGAGTGTGAGTGTCCTGTGCAGAGTGTGAGTGTCCTGTGCAGAGTGTGAGTGTCCTGTGCAGAGTGTGAGTGTCCTGTGCAGAGTGTGAGTGTCCTGTGCAGAGTGTGAGTGTCCTGTGCAGAGTGTGAGTGTCCTGTGCAGAGTGTGAGTGTCCTGTGCAGAGTGTGAGTGTCCTGTGCAGAGTGTGAGTGTCCTGTGCAGAGTGTGAGTGTCCTGTGCAGAGTGTGAGTGTCCTGTGCAGAGTGTGAGTGTCCTGTGCAGAGTGTGAGTGTCCTGTGCAGAGTGTGAGTGTCCTGTGCAGAGTGTCAGTGTCCTGTGCAGAGTGTCTGTGTCCTGTGCAGAGTGTCAGTGTCCTGTGCAGTGTGCGAGGGTCCTGTGCATAGTGTCAGTGTCCTGTGCATAGTGTCAGTGTCGTGTGCAGACTGTGAGTGTCCTGTGCAGAGTGTCCGTGTCCTGTGCATAGTGACAGTGTCCTGTGCAGAGTGCGACTCTCCTTTTCAGATGGTGAGTGTCCTGTGCAGAGTGTGAGTGTCCTATTCAGAGTGTCAGTGTCCTGTGCATAGTGTCAGTGTCCTGTGCAGGGTGCGAGGGTCCTGTGCATAGTGTCAGTGTCCTGTGCATAGTGTCAGTGTCGTGTGCAGACTGTGAGTGTCCTGTGCAGAGTGTCCGTGTCCTGTGCATAGTGTCAGAGACCTGTGCAGAGTGTCAGTGTCCTGTGCAGAGTGTCAGTGTCCTGTGCAGAGTGTGAGTGTCCTGTGCAGAGAGTGAGTGTCCAGTGCAAAGTGAGAGTCTCCGTGTCCTGTGCAGAGTGTGAGTGTCCTGTGCAGAGTGTGAGTGTCCTGTGCAGAGAGTGAGTGTCCAGTGCAAAGTGAGAGTCTCCGTGTCCTGTGCACAGTGTCTGTGTCCTGTGCCGAGCGTACGTGTACGGTGCAGAGTGTCAGTGTCCTGTGCAGAGTGTCAGTGTCCTGTTCAGAGTGTCAGTGTCCTGTTCCGAGTGTCAGTGTCCTGTGCATAGTGTCAGTGTCCTGTGCAGGGTGCGAGGGTCCTGTGCATAGTGTCCGTGTCCTGTGCATAGTGTCAGTGTCCTGTGCAGAGTGCGACTGTCCTTTTAAGAGTGTCAGTGTCCTTTGCTGAGTGTGAAAGTCCTGTGCAGAGTGTCAGTGTCCTGTTCAGAATGTGAGTGTCCTGTGCAGAGTGTGACTGTCCTGTGCAGAGTGTGAGTGTCCTGTGCAGGGTGTGAGTGTTCTGTGCAGAGTGTCAGTGTCCTGTGCAGTGTGCGAGTGTCCGTTTCAGAGTGTCAGTGTCCTGTGCAGTGTCCGTGTCATGTGCAGATTGTGAGTTTCCTGTGCAGAGTGTGAGTGCCCTGTGCAGAGTGTGAGTATTCTATGCAGAGTGAGAGTGTCCTGTGCAGAGTGTCCGTGTCCTGTGCATAGTGTCAGTGTTCTGTGCAGCGTGCGACTGTCCTTTTCAGAGTGTCAGTGTCCTGTGCAGTGTCCGTGTCCTGTGTAGAGTGTGAGTGTCCTGTGTAGAGTGTGAGTGTCCTGTGTAGAGTGTGAGTGTCCTGTGTAGAGTGTCAATGTCCTGTGCAGTGTGCGAGTGTCCTTTTCAGAGTGTCAGTGTCCTGTGCAGTGTCCGTGTCATGTGCAGAGTTTGAGTTTCCAGTGCAGAGTGTGATTGTCCTGTGCAGAGTGTGAGTGTCCTGTGCAGAGTGTGAGTGTCCTGTGCAGAGTGTGAGTGTCCTGTGCAGAGTGTGAGTGTCCTGTGCAGAGTGTGACTGTCCTGTGCAGAGTGTGACTGTCCTGTGCAGAGTGTCCGTGTCCTGTGCATAGTGTCCGTGTCCTGTGCATAGTGTCAGTGGCGTGTGCAGACTGTGAGTGTCCTGTGCAGAGTGTCCGTGTCCTGTGCATAGTGCCAGTGTCCTGTGCAGAGTGTGAGTGTCCTGTGCAGAGTGTGAGTGTCCTGTGCAGAGTGTGAGTGTCCTGTGCAGAGGGTGAGTGTCCTGTGCAGAGTGTGAGTGTCCTGTGCAGAGTGTGAGTGTCCTGTGCAGAGTGTGAGTGTCCTGTGCAGAGTGTGAGTGTCCTGTGCAGAGTGTGAGTGTCCTGTGCAGAGTGTGAGTGTCCTGTGCAGAGTGTGAGTGTCCTGTGCAGAGTGTGAGTGTCCTGTGCAGAGTGTGAGTGTCCTGTGCAGAGTGTGAGTGTCCTGTGCAGAGTGTGAGTGTCCTGTGCAGAGTGTGAGTGTCCTGTGCAGAGTGTGAGTGTCCTGTGCAGTGTGCGAGTGTCCTTTTCAGAGTGTCAGTGTCCTGTGCAGTGTCCGTGTCCTGTGCAGAGTGTGAGTGTCCTGTGCAGAGTGTGAGTGTCCTGTGCAGAGTGTGAGTGTCCTGTGCAGAGTGTGAGTGTCCTGTGCAGAGTGTGAGTGTCCTGTGCAGAGTGTGAGTGTCCTGTGCAGAGTGTGAGTGTCCTGTGCAGAGTGTGAGTGTCCTGTGCAGAGTGTGAGTGTCCTGTGCAGAGTGTGAGTGTCCTGTGCAGAGTGTGAGTGTCCTGTGCAGAGTGTGAGTGTCCTGTGCAGAGTGTGAGTGTCCTGTGCAGAGTGTCAGTGTCCTGTGCAGAGTGTCAGTGTCCTGTGCAGTGTGCGAGGGTCCTGTGCATAGTGTCAGTGTCCTGTGCATAGTGTCAGTGTCGTGTGCAGACTGTGAGTGTCCTGTGCAGAGTGTGAGTGTCGTGTGCAGAGTGTGAGTGTCCTGTGCAGAGTGACAGTGTCCTGCGCAGAGTGACAGTGTCCTGTGCAGAGTGTCAGTGTCCTGTGCAGAGTGTCAGTGTCCTGTGCAGAGTGTCAGTGTCCTGTGCAGAGTGTCAGTGTCCTGTGCAGAGTGACAGTGTCCTGTGCAGAGTGGCAGTGTCCTGTGCATAGTGCCATTGTCCTGTGCAGTGTGCGAGTGTCTTTTTCAGAGTGTCAGTGTCCTGTGCAGTGTCCTGTGTTGTGCAGAGTGTGAGTGTCCTGTGCAGAGTGTGAGTGTCCTGTGCAGAGTGTCAGTGTCCCGTGCAGGGTGCGAGTGTCCTGTGCATAGTGTCAGTGTCCTGAGCAGAGTGTCCGTGTCCTGTGCAGAGTGTGACTGTCCTTTTCAGAGTGTCAGTGTCCTGTGCAGAGTGTGAGAGTCCTGTGCAGAGTGTGAGTGTCCTGTGCAGAGTGACAGTGTCCTGTGCGGAGTGTCAGTGTCCTGTGCAGTGTGCTCCGCCCTGTGCAGTGTGCTGCGCAGAGTGTGAGTGTCCTGTGCAGAATGTGAGTGTCCTGTGCAGAGTGTCAGTGTTCTGTGCAGAGTGTTAGTGTCCTGTGCAGAGTGTCAGTGTCCTGTGCAGAGTGTGAGTGTGCTGTGCAGAGTGTCAGTGTCCTGCGCAGAGTGTCAGTGTCCTGTGCAGAGTGAGAGTGGTCTGCGGAGATTGTGAGTGTTCTGTGCAGAGTGTCAGTGTCCTGTGCAGAGTGTGAGCATCCTGTGCATAGTGTCAGTGTCCTGTGCAGGGTGCGAGGGTCCTGTGCATAGTGTCAGTGTCCTGTGCAGAGTGTCAGTGTCCTGTGCATAGTGTCAGTGTCCTGTGCAGGGTGCGAGGGTCCTGTGCATAGTGTCAGTGTCCTGTGCAGAGTGTCCGTGTCCTGTGCAGAGTGTCAGTGTCCTGTGCAGAGTGCGACTGTCCTTTTCAGAGCGTCAGTGTCCTGTGCAGAGTGTGAGAGGCCTGTGCAGAGTGTCAGTGTCCTGTGCAGAGTACGAGTGTCCTGTTCAGAGCGTCAGTGTCCTGTGCATTGTGTCAGTGTCCTGTGCAGAGTGTGAGTGTCCTGTGCAGAGATTCAGTGTCCTGTGCAGAGTGTGAGTGTCCTGTGCAGAGGGTCAGCGTCCTGTGCAGAGTGCGAATGTCCTGTGCAGTGTGCTGCGCAAAGTGACAGTGTCCTGTGCAGAGTGTCAGTGTCCTGTGCAGAGTGTCAGTGTCCTGTGCAGAGTGTGAGTGTCCTGTGCAGAGTGTGAGTGTCCTGTGCAGAGTGTGAGTGTCCTGTGCAGAGTGTGAGTGTCCTGTGCAGAGTGTGAGTGTCCTGTGCCGAGTGTGAGTGTCCTGTGCAGAGTGTGAGTGTCCTGTGCAGAGTGTGAGTGTCCAGTGCAAAGTGTGAGTGTCCTGTGCAGAGTGTCCGTGTCCTGTGCATAGTGTCAGTGTCCTGTGCATAGTGTCAGTGTCCTGTGCAGGGTGCGAGGGTCCTGTGCATAGTGTCAGTGTCCTGTGCATAGTGTTAGTGTCGTGTGCAGAGTGTCCGTGTCCTGTGCATATTGTCAGTGTCCTGTGCAGAGTGCGACTGTCCTTTTCAGAATGTTAGTGTCCTGTGCACTGTCCGTGTCCTGTGCAGAGTGTGAGTGTCCTGTGCAGAGTGTGAGTGCCCTGTGCAGAGTGTGAGTATTCTATGCAGAGTGAGAGTGTCCTGTGCACAGTGTCTGTGTCCTGCGCCGACGGTACGTGTCCGGTGCAGAGTGACAGTGTCCTGTGCAGAGTGTCAGTGTCCTGTGCAGAGTGTGAGTGTCCTGTTCAGAGTGTCAGTGTCCTGTGCATAGTGTCAGTGTCCTGTGCAGGGTGCGAGGGTCCTGTGCATAGTGTCAGTGTCCTGTGCATAGTGTCAGTGTCGTGTGCAGACTGTGAGTGTCCTGTGCAGAGTGTCCGTGTCCTGTGCATAGTGTCAGTGTCCTGTGCAGAGTGCGACTGTGCGTTTCAGAGTGTCAATGTCCTGTGCTCAGTGTGAGAGTCCTGTGCAGAGTGTCAGTGTCCTGTTCAGAGTGTGAGTGTCCTGTGCAGAGTGTGACTGTCCTGTGCAGAGTGTGAGTGTCCTGTGCAGAGTGTGA
The DNA here is from genome assembly GCF_047496885.1 of Scyliorhinus torazame. Taxonomy (NCBI): domain Eukaryota; kingdom Metazoa; phylum Chordata; class Chondrichthyes; order Carcharhiniformes; family Scyliorhinidae; genus Scyliorhinus; species Scyliorhinus torazame. Next base: position 185,022,264 of record NC_092708.1, on the reverse strand, counting down.
GTGTCCTGTGCAGAGTGTGAGTGTTCTGTGCAGAGTGTCAGTGTCCTGTGCAGTGTGCGATTGTCCTTTTCAGAGTGTCAGTGTCCTGTGAAGTGTCCGTGTCATGTGCAGATTTTGAGTTTCCTGTGCAGAGTGTCAGTGTCCTGTGCAGAGTGTCAGTGTCCTGTGCAAAGTGTGAGTGTCCTGTGCAGAGTGTCAGTGTCCTGTGCAAAGTGTGAGTGTCCTGTGCAGAGTGTCGGTGTCCTGTGCAGAGTGTGAGTGTCCTGTGCAGAGTGTGAGTGTCCTGTGCAGAGTGTGAGTCTCCTGTGCAGAGTGTGAGTGTCCTGTGCAGAGTGCGACTGTCCTTTTCAGAGTGTCAGTGTCCTGTGCAGTGTCCGTGACCTGTGCAGAGTGTGAGTGTCCTGTGCAGAGTGTGAGTGTCCTGTGCAGAGAGTGAGTGTCCAGTGCAAAGTGAGAGTCTCCGTGTCCTGTGCAGAGTGTGAGTGTCCTGTGCAGAGTGTGAGTGTCCTGTGCAGAGAGTGAGTGTCCAGTGCAAAGTGAGAGTCTCCGTGTCCTGTGCAGAGTGTGAGTGTCCTGTGCACAGTGTCTGTGTCCTGTGCCGAGCGTACGTGTACGGTGCAGAGTGACAGTGTCCTGTGCAGAGTGTCAGTGTCCTGTGCAGAGTGTGAGTGTCCTGTTCAGAGTGTCAGTGTCCTGTGCATAGTGTCAGTGTCCTGTGCAGGGTGCGAGGGTCCTGTGCATAGTGTCAGTGTCCTGTGCATAGTGTCAGTGTCCTGTGCATAGTGTCAGTGTCGTGTGCAGACTGTGAGTGTCCTGTGCAGAGTGTCCGTGTCCTGTGCATAGTGTCAGTGTCCTGTGCAGAGTGCGACTGTGCGTTTCAGAGTGTCAATGTCCTGTGCTCAGTGTGAGAGTCCTGTGCAGAGTGTCAGTGTCCTGTTCAGAGTGTGAGTGTCCTGTGCAGAGTGTGACTGTCCTGTGCAGAGTGTGAGTGTCCTGTGCAGAGTGTGAGTGTCCTGTGCAGAGTGTGAGTGTTCTGTGCAGAGTGTCAGTGTCCTGTGCAGTGTGCGATTGTCCTTTTCAGAGTGTCAGTGTCCTGAGAAGTGTCCGTGTCATGTGCAGATTGTGAGTTTCCTGTGCAGAGTGACAGTGTCCTGTGCAGAGTGTCAGTGTCCTGTGCAAAGTGTGAGTGTCCTGTGCAGAGTGTCAGTGTCCTGTGCAAAGTGTGAGTGTCCTGTGTAGAGTGTCGGTGTCCTGTGCAGAGTGTGAGTGTCCTGTGCAGAGTGTGAGTGTCCTGTGCAGAGTGTGAGTCTCCTGTGCAGAGTGTGAGTGTCCTGTGCAGAGTGCGACTGTCCTTTTCAGAGTGTCAGTGTCCTGTGCAGTGTCCGTGACCTGTGCAGAGTGTGAGTGTCCTGTGCAGAGTGTGAGTGTCCTGTGCAGAGAGTGAGTGTCCAGTGCAAAGTGAGAGTCTCCGTGTCCTGTGCAGAGTGTGAGTGTCCTGTGCAGAGTGTGAGTGTCCTGTGCAGAGAGTGAGTGTCCAGTGCAAAGTGAGAGTCTCCGTGTCCTGTGCACAGTGTCTGTGTCCTGTGCCGAGCGTACGTGGACGGTGCAGAGTGACAGTGTCCTGTGCAGAGTGTCAGTGTCCTGTTCAGAGTGTCAGTGTCCTGTTCCGAGTGTCAGTGTCCTGTGCATAGTGTCAGTGTCCTGTGCAGGGTGCGAGGGTCCTGTGCATAGTGTCCGTGTCCTGTGCATAGTGTCAGTGTCCTGTGCAGAGTGCGACTGTCCTTTTAAGAGTGTCAGTGTCCTTTGCTGAGTGTGAAAGTCCTGTGCAGAGTGTCAGTGTCCTGTTCAGAGTGTGATTGTCCTGTGCAGAGTGTGAGTGTCCTGTGCAGAGTGTGACTGTCCTGTGTACAATGTGAGTGTCCTGTGCAGAGTGTGAGTGTCCTGTGCAGGGTGTGAGTGTTCTGTGCAGAGTGTCAGTGTCCTGTGCAGTGTGCGAGTGTCCGTTTCAGAGTGTCAGTGTCCTGTGCAGTGTCCGTGTCATGTGCAGATTGTGAGTTTCCTGTGCAGAGTGTGAGTGCCCAGTGCAGAGTGTGAGTATTCTATGCAGAGTGAGAG